>NW_026889756.1:7180000-7507500 GCF_033153115.1 Saccostrea echinata | reverse complement strand
GCTAAACTGTATTTTTCAATTTCAATTCAGTTTATTCACTCAAAAACCATGCAAATGATACATGAGGTACATAAACATATAAAACATATATACATATAGTGGGTCAGCAAAAGGTGAGATTAATTCAGCTAGCTAGGGAGAAAAGACCATATTATTATACCTCTGTGATTTTTTTCTATATAAAAAATATGACAAATAAACCTGCTATTTTTTTCCAAACAACCCCTACTGTGGAATAGTTTTTGTGCTATTTGCCCATGGTGAAATAGTCAATAAACTATTCACCGGCAGTATTCCATTTCCCTCACTTTTCATCTCAAAACTATCTGGTTTGTGGTATTGTGACGTATCCGGTTTGTGACGTAACAAAAATAGTATAGTTGGCTTTGGTATAATAAAACACCTATTTACTGACTATTCAGACAATAGCAAGTTTAACGTCCCCCTCGAAAGCAACTTATTTCCCTCGGCTGCGCCTCGGGAAATAATTGCTGTCTTGGGGGACGATAAACTTGCTATTGTCCTCATAGCCAGTAAATAGGTTTATACTATTAATCTTAGTTAGTAATAAATGTACATAATTTTTTAAAAAAATCAACATCATTTTGACACATAACTTCACAAAACTTCATAGTGTTTGGCTTAGAACAATTTTTGTGATCCACAACTTGATTGGCATTGGTTCTGGTACATCTTACAATATTTTGTTGTTGTCTATATGTGCCTGTCTCTGCTTTCTATTTATAACCTTATGTACCCCAGTGTTTTGTTACAGATCAATTTTAAGAATTTGTTCAACATGTGTTTGCCTTGTTCAGTAAGAGGGACCTCTGAATTTAGATTCATTATACCCCACGCAACAAGTTGCGTGAGGTATAATGTTTTTGACCCGTCCGTCAGTCAGTCAGTCAGTCAGTGTGTCAGTCAGTCAGTCAGTCAGTCAGTCCTGTTTTTTTGTCAGCGCAACTCCTCATAAACCGCTGCACAGAATTTCGTCAAACTTTGCAGATATTTAGGACACAATGTGTAGATGTGCATATTACCAGGAAATTCCGATTCCTTTATTTTTTTCTTTGAATTTCGGCACTTTTCAACTTAGATTTTTGGCCATATCTTGAATATAAAGATGAACAGTTTGTCAGCACAACTCCTCTTAAACCGCTGCACAGAATTTGGTCAAACTTTGCAGATATTTAGAACACAATGTGTAGATGTGCATATTACCAGGAAATTCCGATTCCATTATTTTTCTGGGAATTTCAGCACTTTTCAACTTAGATTTTTGGCCATATCTTGAATATAGAGATGAACAGTTTGTCAGCACAACTCCTCTTAAACCGTTGCACAGAATTTGGTCAAACTTTGCAGATATTTAGTACACAGTGTGTAGATGTGCATATTACCAGGAAATTCCGATTCCTTTATTTTTTCTTGGAATTTCGGCACTTTTCAACTTAGGTTTTTGGCCATATCTTGAATATAGAGGTGAACAGTTTGTCAGCACAACTCCTATTAAACCGCTGTATAGAATTTGGTCAAACTTTGCAGATATTTAGCACACAATGTATAGATATGCATATTACCAGGAAATTCCGATTCCTTTATTTTTTCTGGGAATTTCGGCACTTTTCAACTTAGATTTTTGGCCATATCTTGAATATAAAGATGAACAGTTTGTCAGCACAACTCCTCTTAAACCGCTGCACAGAATTTGGTCAATCTCTGCAGATATTTAGTACACAGTGTGTAGATGTGCATATTACCAGGAAATTCTGATTCCATTATTTTTTCTGGGAATTTCGGCACTTTTCAACTTAGGTTTTTGGCCATATCTTGAATATAGAGATGAACAGTTTGTCAGCACAACTCCTCTTAAACCGCTGCACAGAATTTGGACAAACTTTGCAGATATTTAGTACACAGTGTGTAGATGTGCATATTACCAGGAAATTCCGATTCCATTATTTTTGCCTTAAGAGTTTTGCCTTTTATTGAAGAAACTTTCCAGCTAGGTAATAAGAAACTCCACTGGAATCAGCTTTTTATAATGAAATTCTATGTGAAATATTTTATGACCTTAAAAGACCCCTATTGATTTTGAGATCAAAATATTAATGGTTTAACACAAACACACACTCACACACACACCATCTTCGATAGTTCTCCCCCCCCCCCCCCCCCCTTCAAATTGGTGTGCTTTGCCTTAAATAATTTCATAAGTACAGTATATAAACAGATTCATATGACTACATCATAATTTTGTTTCCATCAATTATTTAAATGTGTAAACTGTCATGTGTTGGACATGGACTTACACTCATTAACAAATCGAAATCACTGAGGAATTTAAATAACAGTTTGTCAGCATAATTCCGGCACTGAATTTCCTGAAACTTTGTAGGTATTTCAGAATAATGTATAGATTTGTATATTACCAAGAAATTTTGATTCCATTATTTATCTAGAAACTTCAGCCCAGTTAAATTTGTAACATACAAAGATTTGAATGTCCTTATATGCAAGAAGTTTTGATGTGATGATTTTTTGCAAGTAGTGCCCCTTTTTTGAATTATACTGTGTATTTAAAATGCACTGTGCCATTCATTACGTGTTGCATTGTCGAGTTTTGGGGAAGCGTGGGGTATGTGAGCTTGCTCACTTTTTCTTTCATTATTTTATGCAGATATAAACATAATATACTCAGTATACAATAGAGCATTAATCAGTCAGACCGTTCTATTGTACAATAGAGCATTAATCAGTCAGATCGTTCTATTGTACAATAGAGCATTAATCAGTCAGATCGTTCTATTGTACAATAGAGCATTAATCAGTCAGACCGTTCTATTGTACATGTTTGTGACTTCTAAAGTTATTTTTAAAAGTTTTTTTTAAAATGTACATCAATAATGGAGATTAAATTTTGACACCCTGTAATGAATGATGGGTTTTGAATTAAACGATGAATAAAAAGATCTTTAGGGCTTACTCTTTTAGAAAACATTGGAAGGGGGGGGGGGGGTATTATATGTATGCTTTAGGTCCCTTTCAGAATGGACACCACCACCAATTGAAGTGGAGGGTTGCAAATTTAGACTTGTACCCTTATCAACAGTGGAGGTTATTGTATTCTTCACTTTTGTTGACTCAGAAGTGGGGGATTTTTTTCCTGGCAGCACTTACTGCTGCATTAAACCTTGGTTTATACCTCTTATCAGGTTATTATACCCTGATGAAGCAATGCAAAGTTTTAAGTTTTTATTTCTTGATTGAGACACCTTCAAAGGCCTTTGTTCAAATGGCTTTTTAAATCCATCCTTTCAACTTAAACTGTCATAAACAAGATGTGTTTGTGAAACACTGATGCCCCCATATGGCAGCTTATGGCAAAAGTCAAATCCAAGATCAAGGTCAAGAGATAAAAAATTTTGTTACCCAATGAAAGGACTTGTGTCAATGGATATACCTGGTAAATATAAAAACCCAGGCACCAGTCATTCAAACCTTGTCATAAGAAATACACATGCAAAATATAAAAGCCCTAGCACCAACTGTTCAAAAGTTATGGTGAAAGTTTAAGTTTTTTTAATTGTAGGTCAAACTCCAAGCTCAAGGCCAGAAGGTCAAAATTTTTGGTATCCAAAGGATTACACCTGTGAGATTTGAAAGCCCTAGTAATAACTGTTCAAAAGGTATGGCCAAGGTTAAAATTTTTTGAAAGTGGGCCAAACTCTAAGGTCAAGGTCAAAAGATTAAAAATATTTTTACCCATGGAAAGCAAATTAATTTTTTTATCGTTCACATACGTCTCTGAAATTTATATAAGAATCCATAAATATGTTATGTTAGTTGTCTGAAAGAGTACCACATTTTGAACGCTTGGAACATCGCGCTGTTGTAGCGTTTTGTTTGAACTCTTGGAAAAGAGAAACCACTAGGGCACTCAAATTTATAGAGGAATCAATCAAAAACTATTTCCTGAGTCAGTTTAACTCAGTAATATTTAAATGGCAAAACTTATTTTCGGATGGACGTTTTAGTTACGAGGATGATATATATGCGAGATGGAAGGTCGTTCTTACGCAGGTGCGGATCTATAAATTTTTCAAAGCGAGGGGGTGTGGAAAGGAAAAGAGAGTTGATAAAGGCCGTAGGGAGCAATGTCAGTAGTTGTTTTTTGGGGGGCAAAAATACATTTTCAGTTGGAAGCACTATCAAGTACATGTACCAAAATATTCCTAGACAGCAAAGTAAAAAAAAGGCATCAAACGTTATTATTGAGGGGGCACAAGAATATAGTAGTTATGTTTTTTTTTAAATAGTATTTCATATATCGGAGAAATTATTGCCCCCCCCCCCCCGGTTCCTACGGCCATGTGTTATAACGTACGTTTACATAGTCAAACAATTTATTAATAGGTTAGTTTAGTTTTTCACAACCGAATTTCTTCATACATTACTACATTAGCCTTTCAATGAGCATTTTCTATTTAAAAAAAAACAAAAACAAGAGGCCCATGGGGCATATCCCTCACCTAAGTACACTGGCTAGGACGAAGCAGAAATCAGTTCAGTTTTGGTGTTATGATCAGGTTCTTACAAGGGATATAAAGTTTTTCATTTTACTCTGTCTGAGTTAATGATGAACAGCTATGTCTGAGGGTATATCACTCATATATATTATATGCATCATTAAGTATATCGTACTTAAATTTTCTTTCTCATCTAGAGGTGTGGACTTGATACTACTTGCACCGTGTTTCTCCCCTAGGTTCCCATTGATGGATAAGAACCAGCTGTCTCAATCTTCTTCAGATTTACTACACCCAGAACTTAAGTACTTAACAAAGATTGCATTGAATTCAAAATTTTAAACAATGAATACATGTAACAACCGAATCAATTCATTTTTTTTTTAATTTTTAAAACAACCCCTTTCTCAATATGCAAAACAATTTAAGTATCATTCCCGGTACAAGTTCCGAATTCTGAGTTATTTTGTTTAAACCCACTTCTAGTCATTGTTCAAGGAAACAAATAATACATCCATTATCCATTTACTGAATTTTAAAACAACAGAATCACAGAATTCCTTCCTACTTTAAAGAATAAACAGGCTTAGGTCACTAGGTTATTATTTACGATTTCGCAGAAAGCCTATCTACATAATTATGTAGGTTCCACAGGATCTTTTATTTATATAGGTTCACAAGAAGTCTGCCCTCGGGGTTAAATTGAACAAGAAGCTCTAGATATTCCGTAAGCATGGTAAGGCAGAGTCTGTAAAGATTGTTAAAATGGTTTTTAAGTCATCGATCTACATCAGATCTTTATATGATGAAAATATACAAGAAAATGTTTCTTTCGGAATATTTTTAAAATAGCAATTTAAGTTTAATCCTCTCTGAATATTTTTAAGATCGTTTCGTACTAAAAATTTACTTATATATATATATATATATATATATTCTGTCAATGACTGACCTTGCTCTTGTCCAGATAACCTTGGTCTAGGATATAATACCCCATGTCATAAACAATCTTTCCTTTAATGTCCCAGTAAACTATGATGGAGCTGCTAAGCTCACCCGGGGGTGGGGGTAATCTATAGCATATTTCTGCTTTAAATCTTGGTTATAAAAAGGTAAATTCCTCAAAAATTGACCAATGACACATTATATATTAAATACTGCATGTAGTTGAGTGTAACATTGAAAATTTTCACCCCCAAAAAACCTTTGTCAACCTCGGCTGCGCCTCTGTTGACAATGGTTTTCTTGGGGTGAAAATTTTCAATGTTACACTCAACTACATGCAGTATTTATATAATATTATATTCCCACCTCTATGATCAGTACTTTTACCGTTATGAAGTACTATATTATTGATTTCACGAGGACTGTCCCAGAAAAACGCAAACATTTTTTATAATTTTTTTTTTGTTTCTCTAGTATTATGAAGTAAAAAACTGACATGCACCAAATTAACATTTTTTGAATACTACATAAAAGTTTCAATAAATGATCTCTGTAAAGTTCAGTAAGTGATATATTTAAAACGTTTCTCTCAGACAGTGTACCCTATTTTGCTTCATACGTTTTTCTTCGACACATATAACCTTCGCCATTGGCGTTGGTATGATGTTTATGTTTTCACTCATTGACTGTCCTTGTGTCTGAAGTCTCACACTTTGTTTATCGAACTAGGTAAACTTTCCTATATTGTGTGATAAAAATGATTTATTCAACAACAACATTGGCACCAAGTAGGTCTATAAAAATGTAAAACACATAACAACATAAATGATCACGTGATCACAAATACAGACGATGATTGGTGACGAGACTAAGTCAGTACTGGATTTGAAAGGATACTTCTTTTTGATCGGAATGTAAACGTTTAACATTGGATGACTGAGATCAATGAGTGATCAGCACAATGGGTCAAGGTCAATAAAACAATGTGTCAAGGTCAATAAAACAATGATACTGACTATCCTTAACTGCTAACATGGAGAATTCTTATTATTATTTTTTTTCAAATTCTACGTTCTTCAAAATTAAGTTAACAATATACATGTATTTTATACTGAATAACGTTTGTAAATACTTTTTAATCATGTACTGTTCGTAAAACTTTTTACACGGAATATCTCAAGCGGATATGGTAAATACTACAACTTGCATAGCAAGGCCGGCAGTACACTCTCTAAATCGTCACGGTTAACGGCAGTCTTCAGCACTGTGTAATTTTATTTCCCAAACACCTCAGTGATGGAGTCTGTAGAACGGTCAGTGTTCTTGCTGGAGGCAGTCTGTCGTTTAGCGTTCGCCTCAATTAAGGACGTCGCTGACGTCGCAACATCTCTTTTGGAATTTTTATCTCTCACTTCATGTGTCTCTGTCTTTTCTTGTTTCTCTTCCTTGACCCCGTCTTCCACTCTTCTTTCTTCCTTCTCCAGCTCTTGTACTTCTTTCTTTTCTCCACCTTTCTCTTCTTTAGTGTCTTCTTTCAGTGTTGCTGGTGGAGAAGACGTCGGTTGTGCCTCATTTTTAATACTTGGATCCGCCAAATTTTTGCATGGTGATTCAGACTGTAAATTGTGTACCTCTTCAGACGTATTCACTTCTTTTGCTTGTTCATTTGCTTCGACAGGAGATGGAATTTGATCTGATGGCGTAGTGTTCGGACTCTGTTTAGGGGAGCTTGCTGATGGATTGTCATGTATGTCGGGTACTTTCATTTGTTTCGGGGTTTTAGATACCGGGGGATCAGGCGAAAGCTGATCCATTGTTTCCTCTGGAATTTCCTCGATTGTATTTTTCCTAGATCCAAGCAGACTTTCTGGGTGAGGAATGTCGCCATCAAAGTCCCATAGGCGTCCCCGCGGTCTTCCTCGTCCCGTTAGGTTGAACTCTGAGATGTTCCGAAAGTCAGGTGTCATGGTACAGTCAGTTGAAGCGTCATCTGAGACTGACCTTGCGGGAGGCTGATTCGTCCGCTCAACCTGCACCGAGGACGATTCAGAACGCGGGAGAGTTGGTGTGGTGGAACTTGAATGTTTAAGAGGGCCTCGACTTGGATAGAAACTGTGACGTTGATGATCACGTGGGGGACTTAAAGCATTTGCCGCGTTTCTGGAGATAATAACTTCGCCAGTAGAAAACTGAAACGTCATAGCGGGAAGTTCCGTTTTTATATCGCGGTGAATCAATGGGAGCGGAGGATTAGAAAAGGTTTCTGGGGACCTATGCCACTGAGGGGGCGAACGACGCAGGTCCAACTTCACAAGTGGTTTATCTACTACAGCCACATGAGCCGACACTGGGGGATCGCCATCTCCAAACACGTCTAGTCTCTTAAATTTCAACAGTTCCTTTTTAGCTTCTGTTTTGATTGGTTCTAAACTTGTGCTTCTTGTAGGTGGCCTTGCGCTTCGGCCATTCCTAATGCTAACCGAGGAATGAGACCCTGTGTTGATAACAAAGCAATAGTAAAGCATACAAAGCTAAAAGTCGATCTAATGAAAAAACTCAAGCATTTTATTTTACAGAGGTAAAACAGTAATTTATTTAATTACCTGAGGATGCCAGTTCTCTGTGTTCTGGACCAGTAAGGTCGCTCTTGGTTCCTTCCCTTGGCTTTTCGATCTTTACCACCGTTAGAGCTCGATTAAGCGGTTGGTCACTGAGTTTGGCCTTTTTCTCAATCTGTTCATCTTGGTAAAAACTGAAGGTGGGCGTGTTATAAAGACTGTTGCGCTGTCTCGTCGATAAATCCATGGACGTGCGTGCTCGAGATAAGGCAGATGTTCCAAGGTGAAAATCGTTGGATTGTTTGGCAAAGTTAAACTTGTCGTTTGGGTGAATTTCATAAGCCTCCACTGCAAACTCGTCAATACTAACAATCTTAATTCCGTCGCCATCTTGTTTTTTGGCGTTAACGAGGTCCTTTAGTGTAGTTTTCTGTTCTTGGGGATGAAATTTTTCGGCATTATATGAGTACACTTGCACTTCGGTTTCATTATGCGTCCTTTGACGCTCGGGGCGGATATTTTCGTCCATGTCTAACATTTTCAGCTGCAGCATGGAACGTTGTTTTAGTTTGTACTGTTCTCTGTCGATTGTGACGTCACGTCTGATGGGTCGAGTCACATTTTCTCTGAGTTCCAGGAACTGGTTGGGTATTGTGTTAATTGGTTTAAGCACGGGTAAGTGCACTCGCTCCTTTGGAGATTTTCTAGAAATTCTCTTCTGAACAGAGTCACATTCACTTTGTCGAGTCTCTTCTTCAGTGGCCATATTGTCTGCTCTCTCTTTCACGTCAGCAGGCATTTCTGAGAACCACTTGTTAAGTTTATTTTCCACTGTCACCGATGAGTTACCATCATGATGGATAATCCGCTTCTTGATGACGTCAGCACGCTCTTCTCCGTTAGTTCCATATGCCAACGTTTCCCCGAGATCCGATGGGATACGTGGAAGAGAGAAACTATTGTCATCATCTGACAGTTTGAATGGTGGAACTTTTTTCAGAGCATGGGTCTTCGATGAGATGGCGGGAAATACTGTTCGAGTCGCTCTTGGTACATCTGCTTCCGGTAGATGATCAAGGTCTTTCAGATTGAGGTAGGGGGCGTTGATGAAGAGCGCTGTGATACTCGGGTCTTTTCGTTCCTTTAGAGTCAGAGAACTGAGGTCCTGACTGCTGTGATGACGACCCTTCCTCGATACAGTGCGCAACCCAGCAGCCCGCCGTAAATCGCGCATGCTCGTTGTGCGAGAAATTCGCGGAAAACCTGACGTCACGGAATCAACTGACCTTGACACAGTTGATACATCATCATACGATTTGGTGCGCCGTTTGCTGATCAGTGAGTACACATTTCTAGGATTTGTGAAGTCTGGAATATTTTCGAACATAGCTGGGTTGCTCTTGTACAAAAGGTACGCTGCATCGTACCGAGAGCGGGCCGAGTCCTGGTCTGTCATGATTTTATCTTCCACATTGGACACAAAGCGATCGTAGTCCAAAAGTACTGGGGCAGAAGATCCGGTGCTCTGGTACAGATAGTTCGGGGTAGTCAAAAGAGCCTGGTCACGAGACACCGGGACACTTAAGACTTCAACGTTACTTGAAGAGTCTTGCCGAACACGAACCGACCTAAAACAAGCAAAAACACACATATACTTTCGCAAAATTGTTCGTATATTGATTAATATGATTATGGTGCAGTAATAATCTTAATATTGTGAGCTTCCAAATTTAAAATTTTAAGGTGCAAACAGAGGATTAATTTGATAGGACTGTTATTAAATGTAAACAGTAGTAAGATAAAAATCAGCTTGTAATGGACGCGCCAGGATTAGTGGACCTGTTCATTACGAGAAATAATGCATTCGACGACATTCGTATCAGATGTATTGAAGCTTTGTTTTTTATTTAATTATGTTAGAGGTTACAAATGTGTGTAAGCTAAAACTTCTTCAACGAGAGATAACTCCTACGAATGTGAAATTCGTCCACTGTCATGCCTATTGTTTTTTAATTTTAATTTTATTTTTTTTTTATGGTTCAAACGACATAGAGTGAATTGAGGTTAAAATGAATTCAAGAGTTCTAGAAGCCTAGATTTTTATGAAATTTTGCAAGAGGTAGAATTCTGATAAAATGCTCTGTTTTTTTTTTTTTTTTTTTTTTTTTTTTTTTTTTTTTTTTTTTTACATCATTCGAAAAATTTGAGTCACTGACCTTGACCTCTGATCCACATTGTTCTCAAAAATTAATTTAGAATTAAAGCAGTCTTAGCTTTTATATTTACTCTGTAAATCATTTACTCATGGTTCAAAAGATACAGAGTACATGTATAGAAATAACGAAATACATGGAGTTTTTAAAAGGATGTCAAAGGTCAAATTCAAAGCCAAATTAAGAGTCCAGCTCAATTGTCAAACTATGCATGTGTGAAATATATATATATAAACACTGCCCTTTACGGTGCTTAAGAAATGTATAGTGTATTTTGGTCTAACAGACAGACAGGCAGACAGCAAACTGATCGCTTCGTCTTCTGCTGCTAAGCACCCTATGATAAGTAAATTACGCTTTCTTTTTTATTCTTTATAATTTGTTGTCTGTGGGTGATTCTTTTTAAGATTTCAAAACATTGACACTGGTTTCGTGCAAAGAAAAGAGTGATTAACCATCTTTGTCATTTTCAGTTCACTGTTCGTTGAATCACTGAACCTTTTCCACGGTAATAATTATGCAGGAAGATTATTGAATTCCAAAGAGCACGAATTTTATTATTGGTATAAAAAAGCAGTATTCTTTAACATGTATCGATGTAGGATTTACTAGGTAGGATTCAATGGCGATAGTGAGATGATTCGTGAAATCAAAATCATTGTTATATTGAATTTTAATCCCAGGTAAATCTATCCCCAGTTGTCGAATTCTTAGGTAAAGGTTTGTAACCTCGCGCTAGGAGAATCTCTCTCTCTCTCTCTCTCTCTCTCTCTCTCTCCGTTTTATTTAGTTAATCAAGGTTTTAATTTTATTTTGTAGGGCCTACTGATTTTCATGAAGTTAAACTTGCATCCATATATATATCTAATATACCTGGAATCCTTGCCTACACATAATTATTCTATTAACTGACTTCTGTTTGACATTTGTTCAATAGATCGATAAGTTCTATCCCGAGTGCATGTTGCCTATACAAGTACTCTCCGGGCAAAACACATCTTAAACATAATTAAAGTTTACATTAGGATTTTCTTCCTATGAAAAAAAAACCCATCCCACCTCGAGTGTACCGTTAAACGAGTTGAATATTTGCCCCATCCCCATCCTGTACTGTTAACTGAGCTAAACTTTTGCCCCCCCCCCTTCCTGCATGTACTAAGCGAGCTGAATTTCTGCCCCCCTCCTTCCTGTACTTATTTGAGCTAAATTTTTGCCCCCCCCCCCATGTACAGCTGTTAACTGAGTTAATTTTTTGTCCGTCTCCATTAAGTTCTTTTATTTAACATTTATATATAGCTCTAATTTAAGCAGTTATGTAGAACGTTTGTATATAGCTCTAATTTAAGCAGTATATATAGCTCTAATTTAAGCAGTTATGTAGAACGTTTGTACATAGCTCTAATTTAAGCAGTTATGTAGAAGGTTTATATATAGCTCTAATTTAAGCAGTTATGTAGAAGGTTTATATATAGCTCTAATTTAAGCAGTTATGTAGAACGCTTATATATAGCTCTAATTTAAACAGTTATGTAGAAGGTTTATATATGGCTCTAATTTAAGCAGTTATGTAGAATGTTTATTGATCTGATCACTACAGAGAAAGTCGATTTCAATGAACAAAGTCAATGTTATTTATGTCGATCCTCAACGAAAATCGATTTTTGTTTTTAGTTTTTAGTTGGCCGTTTGTTGTGTACATAAACAATTATAACTCCCCTTCCAACATCTTCCAGATGTAGCAGTGGTTGTTATAGAACACACATGCATGCTCAGTGCTTCATTCAAAGTTGGAAACAATTTTCTTTTAAAAATAATTAAGAAAATGATAACATTCTTTGAATATTTTAAGAATTTTTTTTTTTGGAAATCTTCTTCAACTATTGTTGACACACTTATAAGAAAATTCAAAAATCTACGGAAACAAGTAACGGTGGAAACTGTTAAAAGCTGGGAAAGTGTTTGTTGAATCTAGAAGAAAAAAATAATGGTGAAATAAGGTTTAAGAAGCATATGCAAGTTATCTCACAGATTCTTAACTTCGTAATAAATGTTGAAGTTTTATTTATTTTAGGAATTATATCTCCAGGTTGTTCAATCTAAATTGATTAATAAACAGTAGCTATAATCTGCTATGTCTATACAAACATAAGCAGCTTAACGCTCATAACAGACCAGTAACTTCTCATCTAAAGATCTTAATCCCCGAGGTCTGAATACACATTCCTAATTGTTTATAAAGTCTGGTCTAACATTGTAATCAATAAGTATATAGACAAAGCGTCACCTTGATTTTACCTTAAATAATTATTCCCCAGGTGTCTCAAATTAATCCAAAAACTTTCAAATACATCACGATCCTCTCTCTCGGAGTCCCGTCAAATGCGTACATAAAATTTCCAAAGACCTTTTTAGAACAGATGCAACCATGTAAAATCTGGTATGAATTAGTCTGTCTGTCAGTATATTTTGTGTATCTCCGTCCGTATGTATGTCTGTTTCCCTGGTAATGAACACTCAATCAAAACAAATCGCTTCAGATTATTGATGATCACAAATCCGAGACTCTATCGATCTTCAGTCAGGAGTAAAACACAATTCTATATAAGAACTTATTTATATGGTTCTCTCGTCCAAGTATTTCTACAAGGGACATAATCCAGTACGAGAGCCCTCTCCACCGGCCCTCGATCACCAATAACGAGATCTCACACTTCACGACCGACACTTAATCCCTTACCCCGTGTTAAAAGGCCGGCTCTGTTTATACAGCTAATGAATTTTTATGAAAATTAAAAGTTCGCCTCTGTTTAATTCTCGCTGGCATGAAATCGACCCTGTTATACGGTATTGTTCCTGTGTATTGTACAGATAGAAAGAGGAGGCGGGGTCAGGAGAAAATAACGGTTTAATGAACCGTAAGAAAACCACCCCGTCCATTGAATTCTTCTCTGTTTATCGTATCTATACCACCGTTAATCATTCATGATGTCAGCATATATACCATGTTTTAAATAATGCTAATTGAGAAATTATACAATATCTGAATTTCCACTATATCAATCATCGGCTTCTATATTTAAAGAATCTCTCTCTCTCTCTCTCTCTCTTATATGTACTAAAGTTTTTTTTTCTGCATAACATCACGTAACTTGATTCTCTATTAATTCTATTTCTAGAGGTATTTAGATTCAAGAAAGAAAAAGAGCCTCGACTAAATTGTGAAATATTCCATTGTGTTTAGGAGCCATAAATTCAGTTCATTCACCATATTAATGGAGATCGACAACAACAGAAAATGTTTGTACAACTCTTTTAATCGCGATCCACAACTGCACTTAATTTTCCAGTGCAGTAAAAATCTATATTAATAGTAAGTGTTCGTCATTATTACAGGGATTCCAACGGAAACTACTGGTGACTAAACAGTGCCTTTCACTACACATAACGCAGGATTTATTCCGATTAATTATTTCTCTGGAAGAATTGACAGTGTACATGTTTTTTCTCTATTTTTTATATTTTGTCTGGGTTTTTTTTTTTGGTGTGTGTATTGTGTGTATGCGGGGGGTGGGGGGTGGAGTGGAGTGGAGTGGAGTGGAGTGTGTGAGTGGGGGCCGGGGGTCAATTAATTCACAAGAATGGTGTGAGCTTTTTGAATTTGGTGCTGAATGTGATTAGTTTATGGTACAATCTGAATGTAATTAGTTTATGGTACAGTCCTGAATTTTTTTCCGCTAGTTACAAACAACCTGTGCCAACTATGAAAATCTATGCTGATACGAAGTAATTGTACAGAAGAAAAAACTTAATGGAACTTTGTGACCACGAAATTGGCTCAGAGTCATCAATATCCTAAGGTCCCACTGTCCTATATCAGAACTTCTTTATAATCTCTTCTGTATAAAGGTTTGCAATGAAAAAGACATTTCTATGAATGTGACCTTGAAACTGAATTCCAACCTCTCACAACAAACACACCTACGGGTCACAACATGTAGTAGATATTCCAGAGTGATAAGTATCAGTGGGTCATAACATGTAGTAGATATTCCAGAGTGATAAGTATCAGTGGGTCATAACATGTAGTAGATATTCCAGAGTGATAAGTATCAGTGGGTCATGACATGTAGTAGATATTCCAGAGTGATAAGTATCAGTGGGTCATGACATGTAGTAGATATTCCAGAGTGATAAGTATCAGTGGGTCATGACATGTAGTAGATATTCCAGAGTGATAAGTATCAGTGGGTCATGACATGTAGTAGATATTCCAGAATGATAAGTATCAGTGGGTCATAACATGTAGTAGATATTCCAGAGTGATAAGTATCAGTGGGTTATAACATGTAGTAGATATTCCAGAGTGATAAGTATCAGTGGGTTATAACATGTAGTAGATATTCCATAGTGATAAGTATCAGTATTCCAATACCCTCCTTTAGTATGCCCCAATGCCCTACTTTATTACCCTAGAAGTATAAGTGCCCAGGACCCTAAATTTATCAACTTCCCTTTCCAATCTTCCTTATCAATATTATATATACGTGTATATCCTTTCCAGTTATCAATATAAATTTAAAAACAAGAAATAATGTTGTGTTTTGTGCATTTTTGAACTCCTTTTGATTTCGATACTGATTTTATAAAATCTAGAAGATAATTAACAAATATAGTTTGTTTTAAAAATGATATTTTCGAATTTTTGCTTAAGGGGATGTACGTGGTCGTATTCAATGCACCCCTTCATTCCTTCCATTCCTTGATATACTCATATACCCATAATTACGACCTCCCACGTGACCTGTCCCTTATCAAATACACAGTAATACTCACATTGTTGATGTCACGTGATGATTTGCGTCATCATTTCTCCTTTCCTGATATGCCGAGGTTATAAATGTCTCTTCCGACACAAGAAAGTATATACTGAACGTCTGTTTATCTCACATTATGAATTCTTTTCCTCATTAGGCAGGGCACGGAAAGGGTTTTGTCTGTATTTCGTCAGGTTTGATTGAATTTGGTTGACTTTACATAGTTTCTTTCTTATTTGCCAATTTTCTCGGGATTAGATATCAAAAAAAAAAAAAAAAAAAGAAAGACATTTTTTAAACACAACAATAGAATAGAAGAAGGAGGGAGTCTAATAATTTACACACTGTGTTTTTCCCTCAGTTAGTACCCCGCGTTTCTATCCATTACTGTCACATACAGGGATTTTTTGATTTGTGTATTGTTTATCTATAACAAAATAATTAACTTTTATGAATATGGTCCATAAAAGGATCGCTTGACCCGAGTCGACCAGACATACAGCCTTAACGCCCTACCATGACGATACCACTCTCTATTTAAAAGCTATCAAGGTAAAAATCTCACAATACTGTCAAGCATTGAAAATACAACAATTTGAATTGCATTAAATACCGTCAATGCAGTATAGAAAAGCGACTTTCAATTTAAAAGTATTTTTGAAATGGGTTTAGCAATACGTGGATTAACACAAGTTCTACTGACTGGTGGATCCAAGAATTCTAGCATAAAAGGGATAACTAGGTGGGGACTGTTATACGTTACAAATAACACCATAATTTGGCAAACGTCATATTGCCGTGCTGGTTATGTTCAAGTCCGTAGAAACATTTTCAAAATTGGGGGGGGGGGGGGGCTGACCTCTCAAAAAGATCTGAAAAGCAAAAAAAAAAAAAAAAAAAAAAAAAAAAAAAAAAAAAAAAAGCTGTCCAAAAAGTGGAGGGGGACTTTAAATATAATCTGATAATCTGAAAAGTTAAAAAGAATCTATTTAACAGCCCAAAATCTTGGAATTTGCCAGAGTTCGACCTTATAGAAACAAAAAGTGGGGAAGGGTGGGGCAACCTTCATCTAAATGAAAATTTACTATAGCAACATACTATGCTCAGAAAAAAGTGGGGGGGGGGGGGGCGGGGCCTCGCGTGTTACGGGCCTGATGCTACTTAATTTAGTTTGACTTAATTTGAAGAGCATTACTTTTTGTGACTTTCTAGAATTTCATTTATTTTTCTTTCGAAGTTGTATTTTTAAAAGAAAATTAATAAATTTTGCAATTCTGCGAATGATGTAACAACCACGAATTGGAATATATTGAAAGTCAATTCAAAATGTTTCCAGGAAAATGGAAAATGCAGCTTGTCTAGTTGCAGTTAACAGGCCCGTAGGAAACAATTTCATTTTGGCCGGGGGTGGGGATGGGGGAGGGACAGTCACAACCAAAGACACCAAACATTTTCAATTAGGGAGGGTGGGGGGGGGCACTACCAAGCAAAATTTCCTTGATAACAAGAGGTCATCAGACGATATTAATATTATAATATTGAGGGGGGGGGGGGCGAGCATAAAGTAACTATGTTTTCCATAGTTTACCACAATATATCGGCAAAATTATTGAGGGGGGACACGCCCCCTGCCCCCCTCCTCCATTCCTGTGGCCTTGGTTACATGTAGTACCAGAGACATAAATACATGTATGATAAATAACAATGTTATTTCTAATGTCTCAGGTTACACTTAACTATTCTGAACAATTATTGTTTATCAGATGTATATAAGCATATTTAGGATAAAACATTGATATTTGAGAAATTCTTTTCCGGAATTATATCTTCTAAGAAGTCGATTCTAAATTTATTGTGATATTTACTTCCGGTAGCATAGTAGCAACAATAAACATGATTATTTTTACAAGTGTCTTGTAAAGTTTAAAGGCGAAGGTTGTAATAAAAATGACAAAAGACTGATGAGCTAATAGTAATGTACAAATAATTGCTGTGAAAGCGTTTTAATAGCTGCTGTTAAGTTAGTTAAAAGGCGACAAACTTGGCGGTTCATACACATGTGCGTTAGTTGCTAGATTTCTACTCGATGATGTGCAGTGAGCCGAAAGGGGGACTTCTTTTGTTTTGTGACAGAAAGAGAAAGAGATTGTGAACTGGCAACATTATCTGAACTAAAGTGAAGCACTTTCAGGTAAGTTAAAATCTGTCAGATATTTTTTCCCCTAAAGAATGAGTTAGAACTGTGACTGATTCTGTATATACATGTGTTTCCTAAGCTTGTGCCTTTGTGGGATGGGGGAGGGAAACCATGACGATTAACATGTGTAATCACACTCTCTACCATTGGCTCTTACATTTACCTCTGTCAATTCCTAGTGTATTTGACGGTGATAAGCTAAAGCACAAAAAATAGTATGTGTGTTTGTTTTAATTAATTATAATTGAATGTCTGCATTAATGTTTGTCATAATCATTTAAGATAGACATTTACTAAATAAATTGAGAACTATTACTTTCATTTGAAATAATCTTTGGAATACCATGTTTTTTTACTTTATGTTAAAAATCTTGACGCAAGCTCATTGCAGTGGTCGACATGTCTGATAAAGGAATAAACAACTCTGCAAAGGAGAGTGGTGTGATCATTTTTAATCCTACTAAATCACTGCCCTCTCCCCAAATCCATGTCTAACATGTAAATAAAAGACCTAAGAAATCTTGCACTTTGATTGAGACTCAAAATACCACTCACCATGTGGCTTTTTTGCAGTTATGCAGCAATATGACCAATTAGCTGGGCTGTCCACAATGTGCCATGAACCTTTAAAATCAAATGCTTTTCAGATTGAGCTATATGATATAACTAATGGTCCCATATTTCCCTATCTATAACCATGATAACTAATAGCTACTCTTAATACTGTAACATGTTTCCTCATCTTTGTTTATGATTTGTTTTATTTATTCATTTAGGCTATTTCAGGCTTTGTTAAAATGAAGAACAAAGAACAAAATGTTATGTTTTTTTTTTTTAATTTAAGTGCATTTGAAAGCTGGTAAAATAACCATTTTATTTATTTTTTTTTTATGTTTGAAAAGCTTAACAATATCATTTTAGTACCTGTTCATTTTAGGTCACTATGCCTGGTCAGTTTAGAAGTGCGGGGGACATCCTGTTCACTGACCATCCTCCAATACCTGGTCAGATCTCAGATGTCCAGCTGAAGCAGTTCTCAGAAACCAGTAACTTCCTACAGTGTCTCGAGCCTCTGACCAGAGACAAGCCGTTCTTCTTTGCTCAGATTAGAGCTCTGTGTAGGTATAGGGGGGACTGACCAGAGACAAGCCATTCTTCTTTGCTCGATTAGAGCTCTGTGTAGGTATAGGGGGGACTGACCAGAGACAAGCCATTCTTCTTTGCTCAGATTAAAGCTCTGTGTAGGTATGGGAAGGAGTGACCAGAGACAAGCCATTCTTCATTGCTCAGATTAGAGCTCTTTGTAGGTATAAGGGGGTACTGACCAGAGACAAGCCATTCTTCTTTGCTCAGATTTTGTCTCTGTGTAGGTGTAGGGGGACTGACCAGAGACAAGCCATTCTTCTTTGCTCAAATTAGAGTTCTGTGTAGGTATGGGGGGGGGGATGACCAGAGACAAGCCATTCTTCTTTGCTCAGATTCGAGCTCTGTGTAGGTATAGGGGGACTGCCCAGAGACAAGCCATTCTTCTTTGCTCAGATTCGAGCTCTGTTTAGGTATGGGGGGGGGGGGGGGGGGGACTGACCAGAGACAAGCCATTTTTTGTTTGCTCAGATTAGAGCTCTGTGTAGGTATAGGGGGGTACTGACCAGAGACAAGCCATTCTTCTTTGCTCAGATTAGAGCTCTGTGTAGGTAGAGTGGGGACTGACCAGAGACAAGCCGTTCTTCTTTGCTCAGATTAGAGCTCTGTGTAGGTATAGGGGGGACTGCCCAGAGACAAGCCATTCTTCTTTGCTCAGATTCAGGCTCTGTGTAGGTATAGGGGGGTACTGTCCAGAGACGAGCCGTTCTTCTTTGCTCAGATTAGAGCTCTGTGTAGGTATAGGGGGTACTGACCAGAGACAAGCCGTTCTTCTTTGCTCAGATTAGAGCTCTGTGTAGGTATAGGGGGGACTGCCCAGAGACAAGCCGTTCTTCTTTGCTCAGATTAGAGCTCTGTGTAGGTATAGGGGGGACTGCCCAGAGACAAGCCATTCTTCTTTGCTCAGATTCAGGCTCTGTGTAGGTATAGGGGGGTACTGAGCAGAGACAAGCCATTCTTTTTTGCTCATATTAGAGCTCTGTGTAGGTATAGGGGGCCTGGGGGTACTGTCCAGAGATGAGCCGTTTTTGCTCAGATTAGAGCTCTGTGTAGGTATAGGGGGGACTGACCAGAGACAAGCCATTCTTCTTTGCTCAGATTAGAGCTCTGTGTAGGTATAGGGGGGTACTGACCAGAGACAAGGCATTCTTCTTTGCTCAGATTAGAGCTTTATGTAGGTATACGGGGGACTGACCAGAGACAAGCCATTCTTCTTTGCTCAGATTCGGGCTCTGTGTAGGTATAGGGGGGACTGACAGCTGTAATGAGTGTATATATACATAGTGGGTACTTTAAAATCTACATAATGAATATATGATTTTTTTAAGGGGGGGGGGGCTCTTTACCATCCATCTGTCTAAAGAATTGGCATGTAGCTACAGTCTAATCAAAATTATATTCTTAGATGACATAGCTGTGTTGTCTATTGTACAGTAGCTAACAACAGTAAGATCAGTATAGGGATTGCGGGTCCTGACATAGCTATATTGTTTAATGTAGCTAACAACAGTAAGATCAGTATAGGGATTGAGGGTCCTGACATAGCTATGTTGTTTAATGTAGCTAACAACAGTAAGATCAGTATAGGGATTGTGGGTCCTGACATAGCTATGTTATTATTGTAGCTAACAACAGTAAGATCAGTATAGGGATTGCAGGTCCTGACATAGCTATGTTGTTTATTGTAGCTAACAACAGTAAGATCAGTATAGGGATTGCGGGTCCTGACATAGCTATGTTGTTTATTGTAGCTAACAACAGTAGGATCAGTATAGGGATTGCGGGTCCTGACATAGCTATGTTGTTTATTGTAGCTAACAACAGTAAGATCAGTATAGGGATTGCTGGTCCTGACATAGCGGAGGACGGGACGCCGGGTCACTGGATCAATACGGTGGGATACAGCAGTGATGGCATTTGTCGAACCTCGCACAACGAAATCGCAAATACGTACGGAGCGAAGTACAGCATAGGTCTGTTCTCAGTAGCAAGAAATATGTTGAATGTAATATATTATAAAAATTCATTATTAAATCTCTCGGAGTCCTTATCACAGTTGTTCATGAAATTCGGTAATTTTCATCAATAAAAGAAGAAAATTTCTGTTACCTGATTAATTACCAATTAATTAATTAATCAATTAATTACCAAAATATCATGAGTTGACATGTAATGTTGCCTAAAAATTTCACTGAACCTGAGTAGCTTCTCTCCTTTTCTCCATTTTTAGGTGATGTCTTTGGAGTTTTTGTCAGCCATTTTGGGAAGCAGATGTCCACTGTGATTTTTATCAAGAATGGACAACCTGTTGCTACAAGGTGTAATTTCTTTGTTAATTAGACAACAAAATCTGTTAATTAGACAACGAAATCTGTAGATGAGCTCTTTACAACAAAATCTATAGATGTTCTCTTTAAACTTAAATCTTTACTCTTTAAAACAAAATCTGTGTATGGACACTGAAACAAAATCTGCTAGTTCATTCTTTTATAATAATTTATAGCAAGCGCAGTGAGGCGGCGAGAAGCACTGCTTGCATAGCGAGCTCCATAATCAACCTATACGAACGGAGGAAATTCGGGTTGAAATATGCCTTGTTCAGAGAAATTTTTATCAGTCCACATGAAAGAATTCCAAACTCCCAATAATCCTTTGTGGTGCATAGCAACATAGTGGCTTAAGCATAGCGACAACTTACTTGAAAAAAATTACAAACGGCGATTTGATGCAATTTCCATGCCACAATTGCCCACAAAACTATCGTTTGTGTCCTCAGTAAACATGACTGTGTATGTGACATCATATTTTCATCACTTCAAAGACTCGGGTATTTCCAATTTTGTCGGAAAAATCCGAGAAGTTAGGAATCTCGATCCCGATGCATGGGGAGTCTGCAATGTTAGAGAATATATATTTCAATATCTGTTGTAAAAAGATGAACTTCCCTGTACGATACACAGTAAACGCACGCTAAAAGAGTTTACTGAAAAGTATAATAATCAGAATGTAAAACGACATTTGAGAAGGTGTGTGTACAAAAATGAACTGTGCTCGCCCTATTACGGTTTCACCGTAGGACATATTAGAAAATTAATTAGATATTTTGTTGTTAAATCATGAAGAATAATTTTTAAGGTTCTTGCTGATGTGTGAAAAAAGGAAAACCTAATTTTTTGTTTGATTGTTGTTTTTTTTTATTTCTGGTTTTTTGAATTGATTAATTTAAATTGTAGGTTTCATTTTGAACCTGACCACAAAAAGTTTTTACCAACAATCACACTGGAGAATGGACCAATTGACCTTGGAATTATGTGGCCCCAGGCAGTGATGGTGAAGCCACAGTTTTCAGATGTCAGTAAATATTTAGACTCAGACTAATCAGATTTAAAATCAGGAATCAAAACCTTCCTTCATGTACTTTTTTGTGACATTGAACATCAACATTGATAGGAAAATTATCTTCTAAAAATCAATGTCTTTATATTTTCAAAAACTTATGTACTAAGGGATGTAACTCTTTACAGAAAAACATGATTCATTGGATTACCTCCCCTGGTGTGAGCTACAACTTGGCTGACAACATGTTTGTTTTTAACCCAGACACAGAAAACCAGGGTACAATACAGAGCCCCACATCTCTTTGTAGAGGTAAATATCTTACAGCATCTCAGGGTCATCTCACAAAATCTCACTAAATCCTAATAGAACCAGGGTACAATACAGAGCACCACATCTCTTTTGTAGAGGTAAATATCTCACCTTGTCTCAGAAAATCTCACTAAATCCTAATACAACCAGGGTACAATACAGAGCCCCACATCTCTTTGTAGAGGTAAATATCTCACCGAGTACCAGGATCATCTCACAAAATCTCACTAAATCCTAATACAACCTGGGTACAATACAGAGCACCACATCTCTTTGTAGAGGTAAATATCTCACTGTGTCTCAGGATCATTTCACAAATCTCACTAAATCCTAATAAAACCAGGGTTAGATACTGAGCCCCATGTCACTAAGTAGAGGTTAATATCTCACCATGTCTCAGGATCATCTCACAAATCTCACTAAATCCTTATACAACCAGGGTACAGCACAGAGTGCTTCCTCACTATGAGGTAAATATCTCACCACATCTCAGGGTCATCTGACAAAATCTCACTAAATCCTTGATATACAACCAGGGTACAATACAGAGCCCTTCCTCACTGTGAGGCAAATATCTCAATGAGTCCCAGGATCATCTCACAAAATCTCACTAAATCCTTATACAATCGGGGTTAGGGTTAGGGTAAGATACTGAGCCCCATCTCACTATGTAGAGGTAAATATCTCACCAAGTTCCAAGACCATTGTAAAAAAATCACATTATATTCTTTTATTATACCTCTACTGATTTTTCCCTATATAACATAAGATCATTACATGGGACTAATTCCCTAGAAATCGTTATGAATGGACTAATCCCCGTGCATTAGTCAAGTGAGCTAATCCCTTCTTCGAAGCTAATTCCCGGTTATCCGTAATCCTCTAGATTTTACTTTTATATTGGTATGATATGTGAATGGACTTATCCCTGTGTGTTAGTTCAGTGAGCTAATCCCTGCTTTGAAATCACGCAATCTGAGTCCTCTAAATTTTACGTTTGTATCGGTATAATAAAACAGTTAAAAGTATATCATTGTGGGTCAGTTAGCAAGATTCCAGTTCCCCTCGAGCAGGACTATTTCCCACGGCTTCGCCACGGGAAATAGTCCTGGCCTTGGGGAACTGGACTCTTGCTAACTCCCACAATGATATACTTTAACTGTATAATAATATCTTATTTAGAACCTATAAAAATTCATATCTTACCAGGTTCTTTAACAGTCTCTCTGATATCCTCTTGTCCTGTGTTCATTGATCTCCCTCAGTTATAAAAAATCATCTCACTGACAATATAATAAGCTGTTTGATAATCTATAATTAATTTCATAATTATAATCCTATTTAGAATATCTCTGATAATGTTATATTCACCTCACTGAGATAGCCTCAAGGAATTTTGAGATTATTTTTTTGCCATTTTAAGAGTCATTGTATTGGGTCCAGTGATCAACTCACTTTATAAATTCTCTCACCGAGATCATTTTACTGATTCAGTAATATCAACATATCACTAAACCTTGAGATTCAAGCTATTGTAAAAATCATTGTTTTGAGCCTAAGATAATCTCACTGAGTCTAAGATTATCTCAGAGAGCCATTAGAACATCCTTATTATCTATGGAATGATGTTAAAATATGTAAAAAAAAAAGTCTTTAGTTAGAAAATAGTTAATTCACTGTCAATATATATTTACACCCAAATGAGTCATAAAGTAATTGCCTTTTAAGGAAAGGTGTAATTAATAATCTATTCAGTACACTAGTGTGTGTGTTGTTGAGAACTATAGTTTTGTTTATGGAATCTTTTTGTAGAATTTGAGCACTATGAGGTAGTGATCCAGAAAGTTTCCGAGACAGGGGCAGGGCCAGCAGTTGGCATAGCGACCTGTAGTTTACTGAAGCCGACGCCCACATGTAAAGCTCTTGTCGACTTCTTCAGGCTGCTTGCTGATGGAAAAAGTAAGAAAATGGACGTACATCTATGATTCAAATTATTCACTTTATAATTCCCAAGGTGCATTTATGTGCAAGAAATGGGAATCTCCTTTTGATTAATACCCAAAGGCTCAACTGAGCTTTTCTGATTAAAATTTTTCTCATAAACTTCTTGACCAGAAAATAAATTATGAACCTTGTGTAAAAGTTCCTGAAGTGGTGTAGGTTTGAAGTTTGTTAAATTTATGGCAGCAAGGTTAGGGACACAAAAGAGGATCGGGAATAAATATTGGAAAGGACAAGGTATGGTAAAGAATGAATTTGGCCCTTATTTTATCTAAAAATCAAAACACTATTAAAATTATCATAATAATAGCTTGCATTTAAAAACCTTGAATAATGCTTGTTTTAAAATCAGCTTTAATTTTGATTCAAGACATACATGTAGGCTATAAGAAGGTGACAAAGTAAAACATTTTAGGGAAGTTCCTCAATTCTGACAGAATTTTATATAGAATTTGAGATACTTTTTACTTTGGAACTTAGAGCAAAAGCTTCCCTTTCTGAGATTTTTATACACAATATGTATCTGATACTTGTGCATGAAATTTATATAAATTTGGTAGATAGGCAAGCTTAATGTGCTCTGTATTTTCTGAAACAAAATATGCTTTAAAATTGATGAAGATTTGAATAAAAATGTGAAAATTCAGAAAAAGACCAATTTTATGACCTTTGTGTGACCTCTGTGTATCTTACATTATATATCACTTAAAATCAATACTCATTTTTAACAGGAATGACAACAGCTTTTTAACAAGATGTGTTTGTGAAACACTGATGCCCCCGTATGGTAGCTTATGGTGAAGGTTGAAGTAAAGTTTCTCAAATGCAAGTCAAAATCCAAGCCAAAAGATGAAAAATGTTGGTACCCAAAAAAAGGCCTTGTCTCGAGGAATATACCTGTGAAATTTGAAAGCCCTAGCTGCAACTGTTCAAAAGTTATGGCAAAAGTTAAAGTTTTTTAAAAGTAAGTAAAACGTCAAGGTCAAAGTTGTCAGTATCCAAAGGAAGGTCTTGTCACAAGGATTACATAATTATGTGAAGTATGAAAGCCAACCATTCCAAAGTTATGGCCAAGGTTAAAGTTTTTCAAAAGAAGGTCAAACTCCAATGTCAAGGTCAAAGGGTCAAAGTGGTTGGTATCCAAACGAAGGTCTTGTCACAAGGATTACATATGTGAAGTATGAAAGCCTAGCTCCAACTGTTCAGAAGTTATGGCCAAGGTTAAAGTTTTTCAAAAGTAGGTCAAACTCCTAGGTCAAGGTCAAAGGGTCAAAGAGGTTGATATTAAGAGGAAGGTCTTGTCATAAGGAATACACATGTGAAGTTTGAAACCCCAAGCACCAACTGTTCAGAAGTTATGGCCAAGGTTAAAGTCTCATAAAATTTTGTTAAAGTGGGTTAAACTCCAAGGTCAAGGTCAAAAGGTCAAATATGATGGTACCCAAAGATAGGTCTTGTCACAAGGAATACACATGTGAAATATGAAAGTCATAGCTCCAACCATTCAAAAGTTATGGGCAAGGTTAAAGTTGACAACAGACAGACAGACAAACAGGTAAACAGACAAACATACAAACAGACAAACAGATAAACAGACAAACAGACAGACAGGACAAAAACAATATACCCCGGAATCTTTCAATCTGGGGGCATAATTATGAAGTACTGTATCCTTCTAAGAGACACCCTAATCCAGAGCCCAAAAAGGGGTCTTAGCCTATCTTATGTTTAAGATAAAAACAGGACAAAAACAATATACCCCCGGGATCTTTCTATCCGGGGGCATAATTACACTATGACAGAGTTCTTCTTTTAGATCTTTTAATTAGTTATGTTTTGTCTTTAATTGCCCTGCAGTTAATATCTATCCCATAAGGATAGTTCTAATTTTCATAGATGAAATTTTTTGAAGAAAAAAAATTCAAGGAATGACCTATTCCTGTTTCAGATGTAAAACTCTCTGAGGGACAGAGGGTGGGGATAGGAGTCCACTACCCCAAGGACGTACGGGAAAAACCAGACCACGATGACAAAACACAACAACTGGTGCTAGTTTTTGTTACCTTGGATACCAAGATTGGGTACGCCAAAGTTGTAGTACAGCCCGAAGGGGGGTTCTTCCCAATGGTGGTCCTTAACAAAAATGGTGAGTTTTAAATGTTCCCTATTTCTGTCTAAGCAGTAAGTTATCAAATGGTGGTTCTCAACAAAAATGGTGAGTTTTAAACACTGCCTATTTCTGTCAAAGCAGTAAATTATCAATTTGTGAGTTTTAATCACCACCTATTTACGTCAAAGTAAGTTTTCAATGGTGAGATTTAAACACTCCTATCTCTTTCAAAGTTTTCTCATGGAAAAGGTAAACAAAGATCCAACCACGTTGATAACTATAAAAGCTGTAAGTCAGAAATACTGCTCATCCATGACAATAGTGGTAAATGTGAATTACAATGTACCATCTTATAACAACAATGGTAAGTCAGAATTGTCACTTTATAACAATAGTGGTAAATTAAATTTACTGTGCTTTCAATGAGAGCTGGGGAAATTAAAGTGATAACAAAGTGGAAAATCAGAAGAATCACCTAAACAATAAACACAGTGGTAAATCAGAATTACCACCTCATCCAAAACAACAGTGGTAAGTCAGAATTACCACCTCATCCAAAACAACAGTGGTAAATCAGAATAAACACCTCATCAAAAACAACAGTGGTAAATCAGAATTACCACCTCATCAGAAACAACAGTGGTAAGTCAGAATTACCGCCTCATCAAAAACAACAGTCACTGTGGTAATTCAAAAATATAAAGCACAAGACAGGGAAGAAAATATCCCCAAACCTTAATAAATAATAAATTCTGAGGAGAAATAAAATACAGTGTATTAACACTGGGAGCAGAGTGGCAGTAGTTACATTCCTTCACACAACTATTAGACTTTGAAAAAAAGGTAACTTTTCCAGCAAAACTAATTTTGATATGTTCCACCCTTGAATGTTTTGTTGTTGTCTCAGGTTCCAAGGTAACAGTTGATGTGACAACGAATCGTAAAATTGAGACGTATGAGAATCTTGATCCAATGTTTGAAGAGCATTTAGAGGAGGCCAAACGACTAATGCTGAACGACAGTCTTAAAAGGCGTGAGTATATATATATATATATATATATATAGATCTCTGTGTATTTATTTGTCAGGTAGAGGGACAATTACAGCTGGAAAAAGTTAGATAAGGTGAAACTATGCTTAAAGGCAGGTCAAAAAATTCTGGCATGGTTGAAGAACATAAAAAAAGTAATATCAAGGCCCCTTTACTCCTGCATTTTAATATGAGAAGTTTTAGTAAAATCACTTAACTATGAATTTATATAACTTTAATAATTGTCAGTTGAGCTTGTCTTCTTTAACAAATGATTGCTGACCTTGACCCTTGTGTTTGCCTGATAAATGACCTTGATCTTTGTCTTATTGATAAATGACCTTGATCTTTGTCTTATTGATAAATGACCTTGATCTTTGTCTTATTGATAAATGACCTTGATCTTTGTCTTATTGATAAATGACCCTGATCTTTGTCTTATTGATAAATGACCTTGATCTTTGTCTTATTGATAAATGACCTTGATCTTTGTCTTTTGATAAATGACCTTGATCTTTGTCTTATTGATAAATGACCTTGATCTTTGTCTTATTGATAAATGACCTTGATCATTGTCTTATTGATAAATGACCTTGATCTTTGTCTTAATGATAAATGACCTTGATCCTTGTCTTATTGATAAATGATTTCTGACCTTGACCTTAGTGGTTACCTGATAAATGACCTTGAACTTTACAGAACTGAAGCCAGAGATGTTCAGGAAGTCAGAGCAGTTGAAGATTGAAATCAATGAACAAACCGCAATGGTGGATCTCAGTAAGCAGTATTGTCGTGTACATCTGTCTAAAGACGCCATGGGGATCCATCTTATCCAATTCCGACAACCCCTGACGAAGAACAGCCCATACTTCTGTATAGAAATCCGGAAACTTAGTAAGACTTGTTACAGCTGACCCCTTACTAGGGCCTGTATAGAAAACTGGAAACTAGAAGTAGATTTATTTTCATCTTTAATGCTCCCCTCCCTGTAATCACTATGTCTTTCTCTGTACCCCTTCATATTTTTTTTTGATCTCATTCAGATGAAGACTCAGTACTGACAATAGGACTGGCTGACTCCAAATTCCCCCTCAACAAACACCCCGGAAAAGTCCCAGAGTCCACAGGGTACTGCTCAAGAGACGGAAAAATGTACTACAACAAACAGCATGAGGGGCACTCATTCGGGGAAAGATTTGGAGAGGGTGAGTATTTGCTGAGGCACCCAGGCTAGAGTACTGGTTTTAACTGAGACACACAGGGGGGGGGAGGGGTAAAAAAAATTAGTAAGGTAAGATTTAGAAAAGGAGTATGCACTGAGGCACCCAGAGGGGAAAAATGTTAAAAAACAAAAGGAAAAAGATGATTATTATGTGCCGAGGCACCTATGGGGAAGATTTAAAAAGGCACTATGGAGGGGGGAGGGGGTATACTGAGGCACCCAGAGGTAAGAATGTTAAATGGGACTTGGGGAAAAAAGAAAATGGGGGTATGGAAAGAGACACAAAATATGAAGTAAGGAAAGATGCACTCAGAGGTGGAGGAATGTTATGAAGAGATGATAATGTTAAATACTGTATACAGTGAAATTTTTATTGCCCACTGATATTTTTTCCCCTTTCGCCCTATCACAAATGGGCAAATTTAAAAAAGGGGGGGGGGGGGGCAAATTCAAGAAATATAGCATAAACTCTTTAGCACAGTTGTGTCTTGGCAAATTTAAAACAGGTCAAAAATGTTTGTAAGAAGAAACGAGGCAGATAGGTTTAAAAATTAGTTGTAAAAACTTAAATGTCAACATGGAAAGAGAGACTCAGAAATGGTGTGAGGTATTTATCATGTTTACTCTGTTATGTTCAATTAAGTTTAACAGGGCTGCTTTGAGGTTCAGAACCTGTCATACATTGCTGTATTTTGTTTAGGTGATATGGTTGGTGTTGAAGTGTCAAACATTGGCAGAAAGCATCCAGTCGCTCTGTTTTCTAAGAACTGGCGAGGGATTGACACGCGATACGTCACCATTCTGGACCAAGATCAGATCTTACCGACGGTGGCCGTGTGTGGTAACGGATACGACGTGGAAATAGACATCTACTGGCAGAATCAGTACTTAAAGGGGCCTCCATTTAATGAAGTAAGTACATCAGTACTTAGAGGGGCCGCCATTTAATGAAGTAAGTACATCAGTACTTAGAGGGGCCTCCATTTAATGAAGTAAGTACATCAGTACTTAGAGGGCCGCCATTTAATGAAGTAAGTACATCAGTACTTAGAGGGGCCACCATTTAATGAAGTAAGAAACATCAATATTAAACTTAATTACTTGTGAAGGGGCCTTTCTTTAACACTTCTGTTTTCCTCTCATCTGTTAAGCAAACATTTAAAGAAGTGCATTTTTACTGTGTATGACAGTTAAGGTGTTGACTAATATGTAAATTTTAGACTTCAACAACTAGTATTACTTGCATAATAGGTATCAATTACATGTAAAGTTCCATACTGAATTGTCAATTTAGTCCACACAACACTAAGTTCTTTTAGCTCTGTGTCACAGTAATCAGTGTTCAGTATTTGTTTCATTATTTTGTGTAAATCCAGAAGTAACTTATATAATAACTATTAAAACATATTTGTGTCAAATACACAGTACCACACAACAGCAAAACTGCAGATAATCAAAGGCTTTAAATGGAAAATTCAACGTTTTGTAGGAAAATTCAATGACATTAATTGTTTTGTGGAGAAATTCAGTGTTTTATAGGAAAATTCAATGACATTAATTGTTTTGTAGGAAAATTCAATGTTTTATAGGAATTATGTTCAATGTTTTATAGGAAAATTCAATGTTTTGTAAGAAAATTTAATATTTCAAAGGACATGGAATTTATTTCAAACTTGAGACAGTATTTTTCATGTTTTCACTCATGCTTCACACTCGTGAAAAAATCAACAGTGTTCTGTCCTTCTTGTGAACTAAATCCATACCCAACACAAAACATTGAATTTCCTCTGTTAGATATTCATCTAGTTCACTGAGTGTAACATTCACCTGGTTCACTCAGTGTAACATTCATCTGGTTCACTGAGTATAACATTCATCTGGTTCACTGAGTGTAACATTCATCTGGTTCACTGAGTGTAACATTCATCTGGTTCACTGAGTGTAACATTCATCTGGTTCACTGAATATAACATTCATCTGGTTCACTGAGTGTAACATTCATCTGGTTCACTGAGTATAACATTCATCTGGTTCAGTGAGTGTAACATTCATCTGGTTCACTGAATATAACATTCATCTGGTTCAGTGAGTGTAACATTCATCTGGTTCACTGAGTGTAACATTCATCTGGTTCAGTGAGTGTAACATTCATCTGGTTCACTGAGTGTAACATTCATCTGCTTCACTGAGTGTAACATTCATCTGCTTCACTGGATGTAACATCCATCTGGTTCACTCAGTGTAACATTCATCTGGTTCAGTGAGTGTAACATTCATCTGGTTCACTGAGTGTATAATTATTTTACAGCATAACCCCCAAGACTGGTGTTATTCAAAAGATGTTACTGTTGACAGGAAGAACCGAATATTTACAGCACCTGAACACAACGAACCTATCCTTATACAGTCTCCACAACCTTTTGACCCCGAGTCAAGTAAGTGTGGATTTTAACCTTAATATAGCTTTTCAGTTCTCATAATGTCCCTACAACATTTTGACCCAAAGTTAAGTAAGTTTGATATTTATCTAAGTACAACTAGTACACAATAGCATGTAGTCTTTATAAAGTATCCATAACCTTTTGACCCCGAGTCAAGTAAGTGTGGATTTTAACCTGAATATAACTTTTCAGTTCTTATAATGTCCCTACAACCTTTTGACCCAAAGTCAAGTAAGTTTGACATTTATCTAAGTACAACTAGTACACAATGGCATGTAGTCTTTATAAAGTATCCATAACCTTTGAACCCTAAGTCTAGTAAATATGAATATATATAGTTATTATGTAATATAATATATATAGTTATTACAGGGTTACAGAACTGATTGGCATAAAGTATATCTACATCCTTTTGACCCTGAGTTAAGCAAGTTTGGACACTTACCTAAATACAACTATCAGTTATCAATCCTTTTTCAAGTTCCACAGCCTTTGACTCTGTGCTAAGTAAATGTGAATATTTATCACAGTTACACAACTGTCCAATCAGTCCCTATAAAGTCTCCATAACCTTTTGACCCTGATATCAGTAGGAGCGGGTAGATATCAAACCAACCACTACTTATCATAGTCTTCTTTTTTTGGCTAGAGTGAAGTAATTGTGGATGTTAATCATACCTAAACATAACAAACCAGTTCTATTACTGTAACAGTGTTCTGGACCTTTTAAACCCAAGTAACTGTGTTATTTACATCCTGAAAATAACAAAATTCCTACTGGATATTTCCCATATGTAATTACAAGTCACAAATCTTTCTAAAGTCTCCATTTTCTTTTAAGAGTGTGGTTTTGTAAGTGTGATATCTGATTTATATCATTCCTAATACAACTTAACTGTCTTTATAAACTTTCCAGAACTCTTTGATCAATCTAAAGTTAGAAAAATGTAACAAACCAACCCATAATAAGTCAGAGCTGATATTTATCAGACAGATATGGAACCTTTTTTTTCAGTCTATTCAATAATTTGACCCAGAAATCTTTGTTTCTATATCTTTATCTAGTTCTCTCTCTGAATCTAATTATCTAAGGGTGCCTTTGTCTCTGTATATAAAGGATGGAATGATTTAATACTTTTGTTGTATTTTAGATTATGACTATTTTGTTGTATTTCAGATTATGACTACTTTGAGGTACAGATCCTTGATAAGTTTGGTAAGGAGGCTGGTGCCCCACCCCCAGGGATTGCCCTCAGCTCCCCCTGTTCCCAGGATATCACTCCTGGGTCGTCTTCCAACTTTAGACAAGATTATGTCAGATTTCTTGCCGTTGATGAAGGTAAGAAAAGGCCAGATTACCACAGGGCACTAAATTAGGTTACTATACACATCACAATACAGACTGCATCAAGATACGATACAGATCAAAATACTGCAACACATCACAATACAGACTGTATCATGATACTATACACATCACAATACTGAAACACTGACTGTATCATGATATTATACACATCACAATACTGAAACACACCACTGACTGTATCATGATACTATACACATCACAATATTGAAACACTGGCTGTATCATGTTACTATACACATCACAATATTGAAACACTGACTGTATCATGATATAATACACATCACAATACTGAAACACTGACTGTATCATGATACTATACACATCACAATATTGAAACACAACACCGACTGTATCATGATACTATACACATCACAATACAGAAACACTGGCTGTATCATGATACTGTACACATCACAATACTGAAACACTGACTGTGTCATGATACTATACACATCACAATACTGAAACATAACACTGACTGTATCATGATACTGTACACATCACAATACTGAAACACTAACTGTATCATGATATAATACACGTCACAATATTGAAACACTGACTGTATCATGATATTATACCTATCACAATACAGAAACACTGACTGTATCATGATACTATACACATCACAATACTGAAACACTGACTGTATCATGATATAATACACATCACAATACTGAAACACTGACTGTATCATGATACTATACACATCACAATACTGAAACACTGACTGTATCATGATACTATACACATCACAATACTGAAACACTGACTGTATCATGATACTGTACACATCACAATACTGAAACACTGACTGTATCATGATACTGTACACATCACAATACAGAAACACTGACTGTATCATGATACTGTACTCATCACAATACTGAAACACTGACTGTATCATGATATAATACACATCACAATACTGAAACACTGGCTGTATCATGTTACTATACACATCACAATATTGAAACACTGACTGTATCATGATATAATACACATCACAATACAGAAACACTGACTGTATCATGATACTATACACATCACAATACTGAAACACAACACTGGCTGTATCATGATACTATACACATCACAATACTGAAACACTGACTGTATCATGATACTATACACATCACAATACTGAAACACTGACTGTATCATGATATAATACGCATCACAATACTGAAACACTGACTGTATCATGATATAATACACATCACAATGCTGAAACACTGACTGTATCATGTTACCATACACATCACAATATTGAAACACTGACTGTATCATGATACTATACACATCACAATACTGAAACACTGACTGTATCATGATACTATACACATCACAATACAGAAACACTGACTGTATCATGATACTATACACATCACAATATTGAAACACTGACTGTATCATGATATAATACACATCACAATGCTGAAACACTGACTGTATCATGTTACCATACACATCACAATATTGAAACACTGACTGTATCATGATACTATACACATCACAATACTGAAACACTGACTGTATCATGATACTATACACATCACAATACAGAAACACTGACTGTATCATGATACTATACACATCACAATATTGAAACACTGACTGTATCATGATACTATACACATCACAATACTGAAACACAACAATGACTGTATCATGATACTATACACATCACAATACTGAAACACTGACTGTATCATGATACTATACACATCACAATACAGAAACACTGACTGTATCATGATACTGTACACATCACAATACTGAAACACTGACTGTATCATGATATAATACACATCACAATACTGAAACACTGACTGTATCATGATATAATACACATCACAATACTGAAACACTGACTGTATCATGATATAATACACATCACAATACTGAAACATAACACTGACTGTAAACAGGTACTTTACACATCACAGCAATGAAACATGACATCAACTGTACCACAATACAATATACATTTATTGCAAGATCGTGAGGGAAATATGAAGATTTATTCAGCCAAGAAAAATCATATTCCCGAGGGCTTTTCATGAAATAAGAAGTTTTATTGCCCTGTCATGTGAGAATTTAGAACCAATCAGATAACGCGTTGTGGAAAATAATTATAATGAGATATAATGATAAACATCATGCTACACTGATGATGTGATACAATTGTCATGGTATTAAAATTAAATGGATCAATATATTGCTGTATCATTACATCTCTAGTAGGGATGGATAATGGTGTAATTTTGTTACTTTGATCACGAGAATAGTGATTATAAGAACAGGTAGGTGTGATACAGGAAGGTCCAGCATCAAAATGCTAGTGCCTTATAGCAGTGTCCTGGTGCATTATTCATTAACCATATTATGTAACTTTGTATTTTGAGAAATTTAAGCCCTTAAATTTTACATATTCAGTACTTATAATATGGAGAGACTAAGCACAAATTTAACGTTAAGGGATATTTTACAATATTTACATTTGCTATGTTTTTCTACTAAGCCAACTGTGCAATTGATTTGAAGTTCATTTTTGTGTATACTCACGCGTAGAAATATACACGGTGAAACTTGCGCTAAAGTGACGTCACAATGAGGCTACAGAGACGTTAATAAAAATGTAACGATATAGGACAGCAAGAAATTCAAATATTGAGCATAATGTTGTTGCTTTTGAATTTGTAAAATGTAAATATAAGGTATGTTTTTCAGTTTAGTGTGAATTATTGGTGTGTAAATCACACAGACTTGCACGTAGGCATATTTTTCATGAAGCGCTAACGCGCTTCATGAAATATGCCTACGTGACAAGTCTGTGTGATTTACACACCAATAACTCACACAAAACTTAAAAACATTCCTTAAATATTTGATAATTCGGTTTTTTAAATACAGATTTCATACTCAGTAAATACATTGAAGTAAATTGAAGAAAAGCATTTATGTATGGAGTCATTCTTTCCAAGGTCAACCCTGCAAACTTCAGTTCTCTAACTAGGTCCATGAGAACCAGAAATTGTTTTGGTCATATGTTCAAAGGTTAAGGTCGGAACATCAAGACTAATGATGTGAATGCTGCAGGCCTTGGAATATATGATTCTGGATGACAATATATGTGTGATAAATATTCTATTCAGTCAGTTGTGTGTCGTGTCTCTTTGAAAAGGAGACTTATTATACTTTGTATCATTTTCTATTTCAGCTGAGTCCAGTGTTTCTGTTGGAGACTTATTAAACTCTGTATCATTATTTCAGCTGAGTCCAGTGTTTCTGTTGGAGACTTATTAAACTCTGTATCATTATTTCAGCTGAGTCCAGTGTTTCTGTTGGAAACTTATTATACTCTGTATCATTATTTCATCTGAGTCCAGTGTTTCTGTTGGAAACTTATTATTCTCTGTATCTTTATTTCATCTGAGTCCAGTGTTTCTGTGGGAGACTTTTTATACTCTATATCATTATTTCAGCTGAGTCCAGTGTTTCAGTTGGAAACTTATACTCTGTATCATTATTTCATCTGAGTCCAGTGTTTCTGTTGGAAACTTATTATTCTCTGTATCTCTATTTCATCTGAGTCCAGTGTTTCTGTGGGAGACTTTTTATACTCTATATCATTATTTCAGCTGAGTCCAGTGTTTCTGTTGGAGACTTATTATACTTTGCATCATTATTTCAGCTGAGTCCAGTGTTTCTGTTGGAGATAAAATTGGATGGGGAGTGATTTTTCCCGACAGTGAAATAAAAAAACAGGAAGACCGTCTTATAATTTGTTATCTGTGTATTAACCTGACTGTTGTACTGACACGAGTCATCTACGAGCCTCCAGGAGGAGTTTATCCAATCATAATGCTCCCCAGTGGTGGTAAGTCATGTGATTTGGTCATGTGACCAGGTACTTTTATAACTGGTCTATATGCTTTAACTTACTATAGTATTCCAGTACAATGGATGCAGTGCAGTATATTACTCAGACAAATTGTATAGATGCAGTATACGATGTAGAATGTAAAAATACTTTATACAGCTAAACACATTATTCTACAGTAAACACACTTATAATGAACTCAATCTTATAGTAAAGTGATTTTCATTAACTGTACTGTAAAAAGGTATTATGAAGGTATTGGGTATAGCAAAATATGTTAATTACTAGTAAAGTGATTTTCATTAACTGTACTTTAAAAAGGTATTATGAAGTTATTGGGTATAGCAAAATATGTTAATAACTAGTAAAGTAATTTTCATTAACTGTACTTTAAAAAGGTATTATGAAGTTATTGGGTATAGCAAAATATGTTAATAACTTGTAAAGTGATTTTCATTAACTGACTGTACTTAAAAAAGGTATTATGAAGTTATTGGGTATAGCAAAATATGTTAATAACTTGTAATAAAAAAATCAAATTTGTTCCTCCCTGATACTTCACTATAAACCCTGATAAATCTGTTTTACAGTACAGTGTACAAACTACTTAATAAATGTACAGTACAGTGTACAAACTACTTAATAAATGTACATCCTTTGTATGATCAAATTTATTTACATATTAGATAATTCAGTAACATAATCATTTTAACAGTTTATGTTTTTGTATACGTTGGTGTAATGAACTTGGTAATTTCTATAATTTCAGCCAATCGTGTGAAGCTTGGAACTATAATCCACATCCACACACATCCCATAACGCCTGAGGTTCAAAGGGAGCTAATCCAGGAGGCAAAAGATCTCATAGCCGAGGAAAAGCGGGTCACAGCAGAAGGGGGTGACCCACATGAAATGAACATTGATAAAAATCTTTTTAAGGCATTTTTGCTAGAAACTCCAGACTCCAAACGGGACAATAAAAACCCCACAAAAGTAGCCACCGTTATCATGGCAGCCAATGCATTCCAGCGAAAAAAGAAATCCGTCAGTTGTGTGTTGCTATGATAATGATCGTAATAGATGACAGATCCTTAAGTGTATTAATTAGATTGACCCATAGTTGATTATGGATTTTTATTGTACAGAACAGGGTAAACATTTCTCAGCTTTAGTCTATAGAGCTATTTATAAGCAAAGAAACAGATTTGTGATGTGAATACTGTAAAATGTGAAAATTTACCATTATGAAGCGAAATCTGTAAGCTGTAAGATGAATAAGATGTACATACAAAGACATCTGTTCATGGAAGGTATTTACCTGAAAAAGTAACCTACTGTATATTTAAGTTGAAACACCACACTTGTAAATTTTCACATTTGCAGTAGTCACATAACATGTAACTTTATGTATAAAATTTTTTAATTGACTAACATGTAGAATGTCATGTGACTTTTAATGACACAACTTTCAAATGTTCAGCATTAACCAGTGCATTACCTGTGCTCAATACTGTTATAACATGTTCATATATATTGTTATGTACAGTCATTTATTTATATATTATTTTGTATATTGTTATGTCCATTTAACACACAACCTGCAACAATAATCTACAAGGCTGTTATTAATTTTCCAGTTCTACTTTTGACTATATACTGTCTTGTTAAATAACTGTATATTGATGCTCTGATCACCAGATGAATTAAATCATCAGGAATTTAATATGCTTTGATTGGTTAAGATTTTTTCAAACTCATCTCAGAGTGACCAGGGGGAAGATGTAAGTAGTGCAGATTGACATCATGGTAAATATAAAGCTCTATTTAAAATTAATTTGTTTAGGAAATTAAGAATAAAAACCAGTAGACCTTTTCACCAAAACGTCTTAGAATAAATTTCCATCATAAGAAAAATCTTATGAGTTTATTAATTTTCACAAAAATTCTTAAAATTTGAGCCTTAACCTCTTGTAAGTATTTTAAAGCCGATTTTAAAGTGATAATAATCAACTTATATCCATAGCTCCCTTTCTAAGGGGAAAATTCTTCAAAATCATGTGTCAGTTGAGTCCTACATGTGGCCTTCAATTCAACATTTAGATAAAGTGACAATGTATTATCAATTAACAATAGTTACTTTCATTCATATGTCGAATCGATATTTCCCAGTGAACTTAAAATGAAAGACAGACTCTGCCACATCTGTTTCATATTTGTTTGTTTTACTAACTATAGACGTTAAGGGCTAACTAGCAACTAAATTGTATGACGAACAAGTTGATACCACATTTACCATCTTCAACATTAATTATTAATGAGGTAGTATCCCACTATCACCTGCATAAGATGTTAACATTTCCCAACTCATTCGATACTCAACAGCATGCTCCAATTACGATCAGTTTTTAAAGCGAGGCAGGCTGCTAACAGATAACGATGTTACAGGGATTTAAAAAAAAAAACCGTTTTAAGTCAGCATTTCGTAAATTCTATGGTCATTATAATGATCTTGTTAGCAAATATAACCTATCTTTGGGTCGTAATTAGACTTGTTTCATACCAATTGTAAGGCTTTTGTTTTTATACTGAATTTAACTACGGAATGTTCTGTCTACCTAATTAAAACAAAGGGATCACGGCGGGTGTGACTGGTGAAAAGGGGATGCTTACTCCTCCTAGACACCTTATCCCACCACTGGAATTTCCAGGGATCCGTACTTCGTGCCCACTTCCCAGATTTGTATTGTTTATAGAATTATTGAGTTCGATCACTGTTCGTTATCTTCACCATTATATTTTAGATATTTTTATTATACAGTTACATTGAACATTGGACTTTTGAGCTTGAATACTACTCGTTATCTCCATATTTTCATTGAACTAGAATTACCATACTTATACTGGATTCCCAAACTACTCAAAACTCCTTACAAACAAAGACATCGGGTTCCAGTAAATGTTCTACCAAGCCTCTTTCTTTACTTCTCACTAAAATACTCGTATTAAAAGATAGCAGTGAAGGAGAAAAATCAGGAGTACTGTACTACAATATATTCCACTCCTCACTAAAATAATAACAGATAGTGGTGAAGGAGGAATTTCAGAAGTACTGTACTACAATATATTCCACTCCTCACTAAAATAATAACAGATAGTGGTGAAGGAGGAATTTCAGGAGTACTGTACTACAATATATTCCACTCCTCACTAAAATAATAACAGATAGTGGTGAAGGAGGAATTTCAGAAGTACTGTACTACAATATATTCCACTCCTCACTAAAATAATAACAGATAGTGGTGAAGGAGGAATTTCAGAAGTACTGTACTACAATATATTCGAGAAATGATGTTAATCAGGTGTAGAGATTTAAAATTTAAAACTCCAAGGAACTGTTAGAAAATTTGAATGACAAAATTTTACTTAAATTAACATTTAGACAATCCAGTGTAAAAGCAATTGCCTAACAATTTGTTTGAAAAAAAAAAACGTCAGTCAACATTCAACTTTTTAATAGATTGTATTCGCTGACAAGGTCATTGTATCGACCATAGAATTTGCGAAATGTTGCCTTTCAACGAGATTGCTGGTATTCCTGTATCATCAACTTATTTGTCAATACCTTTCGTCGTTTTAGAAATTGTTCGTACATAGAGAATCGCATCTACTTGGGTATCGAATCAAATGGGATACATTAACTGCATATGCAGGTATAATGGTATATTGATTCAAAATTTAGGGAAGTTGATGATAGAAAAGTTTAAGTCATGACGTTTGTCATAAGTACTAGGTTACCATTAACGTCTTTTTCTAGTAAAATATCTGAATATGATACAGATGTGTCATAATCTGTGGTATCTTTTTATTCCAAGCTCATCGGGATTATCGTGTCGACATAAGAATGGAAATAACCATTGTTAAATGACAATACGTCGTCGATATATCTTATTTACTTATTTAGTTTCGTTGTTTTTTTTTTTTTTTTTTGCACTCTTTTATTTCTTTTTCATTATATTGTATAATGAGAATACATACTAAGTAATAATTTTTATGTATAATTTTATCTTTTTCATCTCTTCCTTTTTTTAGTTTACAATAGAAATCAATATAACTTATGACGAATTATTTCATCATTGTAAACCATTGTCAGTTCTTAACATTTGTAACCTTGACCTTCTTGGAGAGGACTTATATAGGCTATGCCTGATATCGAATGATGTAAATTGACTTTACATAATAAAATACTGATTGAGTTAAATTATAAAACAATGTTTGTTACGCATAAAATATCTGTATTTGACGAAGAACATATTGAAGCTCTTGTGAATGAGTTCTCACTCTCTTCCCGGTGTAAAAGTAAACATAGATGTGTCAGACTCTATGGTCTTTTATTTCAAGCTCAAAGGGATACATCAAATCAACAGTAGGAAGAAAAAAACTATTGTTTGATGATAAAAGGAAGCCGATATATCTAAATGTTGAAGTTAAAACCAGACCAAAAGATTCCTTTCCATGGGAATTCCGACAGATTGTTGAAAAACTTGATCTCCAAAAACTGCATAGATACTGTCAACCAAAAACTTAGCTAAAACAATCAAAGTAGATTCCGAATTAAGTGTTTTTGTTTCTAATAAAAGTGGCAATAAAGATTATTGCATAATAACAAGATTTGCACTTATTCTTTTCCAGCAAAGACTCTCTTTTTCTACTTATTCATTTCTATGTTAAGAGTCTTTTTTTTACGCTTGCACATTAGTCAGTACATCTATCACGTGACAAAATGCAGGAAAACGGTACTGAACACATTGTTGTAAGAAAAACGAAAGATTGAGACACAATTTTATTGCCGCTGCATCACACTGATGTTTTAAGATATGCAGACGATTTGATATTATATTGATTTGATATTTACTTTTGTATTTAGTCGATTTGATGCTATTAGCATTTACATCTGTGTGGAGTCCACTTAATTGATACTTACTTTTGAGTGTAGTCCATTTGATGATATTTGTGTAGAGTCTATTCATATTTACTATTTACCTTTTGTGCAGTCGATGCATTTGATTTTAATTTCTGAAGGAATACATTTGATATTTACTTTTGTGAGAAGTTCATTGCGTGGAACCCATTTGATATTTACGTTTGTGTGGAGTCCTTTTGATATTTACGTTTGTGTGGAGTCCTTTTGATATTTACGTTTGTGTGGAGTCCTTTTGATATTTACGTTTGTGTGGAGTCCTTTTGATATTTACGTTTGTGTGGAGTCCATTTGATATTTACGTTTGTGTGGAGTCTATTTGATATTTACGTTTGTGTGGAGTCCATTTGATATTTACGTTTGTGTGGAGTCTATTTGATATTTACGTTTGTGTGGAGTCCATTTGATATTTACGTTTGTGTGGAGACCTTTTGACATTTACTTTTGTGTGGAGTCCTTTTGATATTTACTTTTGTGTGGAGTCTATTTGATATTTACGAATATGTGGAGTCCATTCGATTCTTACATTTGTGAGGAATCCATTTGATGTTTACATTTCTGTGTTATTCATTTCTTACTTTTGCTTGCAGTTGTGTTGGTATAAATAACTGTGTCAATTATGTTTTATGCCCTCGACTTATTATTATTTTTGTTTGCAGTTGACTCGAATTGAATATTTACGTGTCGTCAATGTGAAATTAACTTTTGTGTTCCATGGAATTGATATTTACTTTTGTATGATGTTGTCCTATTATATACTTTGTATTCATTCAAACTCCATTGAGGACTTCATATCAATTTTTGTGAGCAGTTCTTGGGATGCCGTTGAATGAATATTTATTGTTTTCTGTCGTAGATTTGCGGCTTGCGTTTTTGTGTAGTTGATTACATTTTACTTTGATAAATCGCGTGGACCTGATATATACCATTTACAAAAGAAAGACGCAAAGGATACATATATCATCATAAGAGGTGGGATACTTTATTTTTACCATCTCTCTCTCTCTCTCTCTCTCTCTCTCTCTCTCTCTCTCTCTCTCTCTCTCTCTCTCTCTTCATAACATCATAAGCTCGTAAAGAAAAATATTAAATACGCATGTTTTTTTTGAATGATTTGAAATAAAATGTTTTGCTTCCTGTTATGACAAAGACCCAGTGGTGGATCCAGTCGAAGAAGCGTTTCAATTTTTTGTTTCAATCCTGTTAAATTATTATTTGACATTCAAATCTTTGGTGAAAACGACGTCGGAAAATTCCTCCCCCAATCAAGAAAACAAAGCCTTTCACTGCACTGCAGGTTCAAAAAGTTTATAATTACATATACAGGGTGTTTTACAATATATGCCACACATCCAAAGGCAGAAAGAAAACAATACAACACAAGCTACATAAACATCATTCATTTTCCCGATATTTCAGATCATTTTGATTGTCTATGATATTTTAGCATTTTGGGCACCATGCTTTTATTTAAACTATACCCATTAAGATGTGTGACATGCATTTTGAAACACTCCGTATGACTTAAATATTTGGTTTGTGTCTTGCTCAAAATCCTTTTCGAACTACTTTTAGCTTACTCAAACCCTTCCAGGATGCATTCAACCCCAAAAGTTTGGGGAATCTTTGTTTCGTACATAGGAACAGTTGTATTGTTAAAGTTGTTGTTTACTAGTATATAAATATGGAACATCCCCCGCCAAAGAGATGGACAATTACAACCTTAAGGGGAAGAAAAATACTGACGATTTCAATTAAATCAACAAAATCATTACACTTTGATTGCAAATAAATGTCAGTATCAGGTAAAATCTATCAATGACCATCAAATGAATGAAATATCAAATTTATTATAGACCTGATCTTCCCTTCAAAAACTCTTTCTCAAATAAAAGATTCCAAAAAGACATCATGAAAAAAATGTTTTGAATGAATAAATATAAAGTTTGGTGTTTGAAAAGCAAGCACACAAATACGTAACTAAACAAATAGATAGATACATGCAACTAAATAAGTGAATTTAAAAAAAAATGAATGAATGAATCACATGTAAAAAAAAAAAAAAAATAAGAAAAAAAAGAAAAAAAGACAACTGTGCTTTTCTTATGAATAATAAAGTGTTTGCTTCAGGAATTGATTTGCTATAAATCCGATTAGAGATGTTGAGAATACATTGCTTATAATATGTGTATGTAATGTATTGATTGAGGCAAAAAGTAAGTGACAAAAAATTAAGCACGGATTTGGCTGTATTATGTCCTAAAATTTTTTTAATGTTTTTAAAAAGTTTCGAAATTTGTTTATTATGAGTTTAATATATGAATGTGCTAAATCAGGAAGACAATTTTGGAAAAATCAGGTCATTAATTTTTGAATTTCTAAGTTTAACACAGAAAAAAGCCTCAAAATAACTCGTTTAAGGGTTTTTTTTCGTCGTCGACCAATTCAATTTTTGATATCTTGTGTAAACATTTTTGAGAAGTCACATTTCTTAAAAATAATTATGGGCGATGCACGTGGTCTTTATTGTCTGAAAGAAAATGTCACTTAATATTGATGTCTAGATCTCCTGCACTTTTTAAAGAAAATTCGGCAAAGCGCACAAGTTTATGACGTAACAATTAGCATCTTGAAAGTCATTTTGGAAAACAATGTGTATGATCTTTTTTGCATAGAATTTTATCAAATCAGAAAGCATAAGTTTTAATTTCTCATAACAATTTCATATTTGAAAAAAAAAATACATGGTCAGATGTGTTTTGAAACCGTACCTTCTTTTCCACTCCTTACATCTACAGTATACATTCCATGATTCGGAGGGTTTCATTAGCATTTTTTTTTTCAGAAACAATATTTGTAACGGATCAATATTTATAACGAAACAATATCAAAAAAATTGGTTCTGGTTGAAACTCGCCATTTAGTTGGATAGAAAAAAATCGAACCTTTTACATTTTAAAATAGAAAATTAAATTATAAAGAATAAATTTATAAGCTACCCATATTATACGTGTATGACTTGGGATGAACAGTTTACACTTTTTTGTAAACCACTTCGCAGGTTATGAAGACTAAACTTTTCTAATCCAGGTTATACAGTCCTCATAATAAATTGAAAACTAGGGTTTTTCATAGAAAAACTGCGTTTTCAATAAAGATGGACCTCAGAAATTTTCATATCTTGTTACGTGTCGACGTCATCTACAAAATTACTTCGTAGAAAATCAAAATCACTCTGATTCTACACATAAGTATTTTGAGGTAGTTATTAAAAGGATGCTGGAGTTCCTTGGTGACAACATCTATGTAGTTTTTATAGATCAGGTCATCCAACAAAGTGTTGGTATTTCGATGGGAATTAATTGTGCTCCTTTATTGGTCGTCCTGCTTTCATATTTCTGTGAAGCAGATTTTTTTTTTATATCAAAAACTTCTACATGAGAAGTGAACAATTGCTCTGGCCTTCAACTCGACATTCAGATACATTGTCGACGTGTTATCAATTAAAGTGACACTGTGACGGACAAACGGGAAAATTGACAACAGTAGAATTTTTGTATGATACATGCAAATTTTGTTCAGTTCTTGAAGATATTAGGTTTCAGAAAATTACAGGTTTCAGAACTTAAAAAATCTAATTTAATGGAGAAAAATAAAAGTAAAAAAAATCTTTGTACATGTATAACCCATCACAAAAATATTGCTTCACTTCTTCCTCTTTATTGTACGCATGCGCTGAAAAGTTGAAGAATTTTCCATGGTTTCAATTCCATAGATATAAATGTCGGATGACTGAGAATTTTGATACAATCTTCAAAAAAGATTATCATAACTTATTCCTTACTTCTGCTTGCCCCAATTCAATGTTGTTTACAAGTTTCACGCTAAAAATAAAGGACGCGTGACCTTGACATTGTTGGCATTGACGATAAAAACAAAGCGATAGATACAACATTTGTTTTTCCGGCACTTATATTTTGCAGTGTTTTCTTGCTCTACAGTGCAGTTGAGTTGTCAAAACTTCGCTATATTCATATTTCACAGAAATCTTTTGTTTTGTGATACAATTTTCTTAAAAGAAACACATGGTTTTGACTCATTATGCAACTTTAATAATTACTAACATCCAGATGTCCACTCAATATATCCGAGTGTACTAGAAATAAAAGAAACAACTTAGTCTCTCATATCCGCTTTATGTTTGGATGTTTTACCCACTAGGGATGATATGGCTAACTAACAATAAGACGAAATGACTTCAGCTTTTCCATCGTCAACTTTTCCTTTTTATTATTGCATTATCACCTGCATATTGTATTCTTGTCTCCCACTTTATTCTATACTTAAGAGAATGCTCTGAATACGATCAATATTTAAATCAAGAAAGTCTACTGACAAGTAAGTTGCTGTTACAAGATTTCGACACCCTCTCTTGGAGTCGGCATTTCGTTAATTCTCTGGTTGTTATAATGACCTTGTGACGGTACATATTGTCGTTTTGTACATATTGTCGTCGGCGACAATATGTACCTACCCTCACTGCACATATTGTCGTCCATCGGTACATATTGTCGCCGGCGACAATATGTACCGAGACGAGCCTTATTTTCCTCCTGCATAATGGACGACAAAATGTACAGTCAAGCACCAGCACATATTGTCGTCGGCGACAATATGTACAGTCAAGGTCTGCATATATTGTCGTCGATATATTGTTTTGACGAATATTTACTTGAGAAAGGAAAGAGAGATTGACAAACACACACACACGCATAGAGGGAGACAAACAGCATTACTCGCAATATTGTAGAGAGAAAACTTTTTAGTCAGAAAATTGTGTCCAAGATTGATGTACATCATTATGGTATGTCAAGAAACCGTAATTCTTGAGATATCTGATAATTCAGCCTATTCTTTTTTCTTGTAAAACATACTTGGAGATTGATTACATGTATTTGTTTTTTTTGTTCAGTAGTTATGATTATTTGGAAATCATTTTTTTGCGTTATTCTTATATACATTCATGTGCCGATATAATTGGTGTTGACATTTTGGATCACCTGAACTGGAAGTCCAAGTGATCTTTTCTGATCACATTTGATCTGACCGTCTCTCTGTCCGTAAACTTTTCACAATATAAGCTTCTCACGAACTACTGGGTCAATTTCAACAAAACTTGCCACAAGGCATCCGTGGAAAAAGGGGATTCAAGTTTGTTCAAATGAAGGGTCATGCCCTCTTTCAAGGGAAGTAGTTAAGAATTAGTGAAAATTTACTGACATCTCTTAAAAATCATCTCAAGAACCGCTGCGTCAGAAAAGTTCAAATTTATGCGAAAGCTTCATTATAAAGTGTAGATTCAGTTTGTTTTTTTTTAGATCATGTCCCTCGGAGGAAGGGTGTAGCTACAAGAGGTGATCAAAGTTTTTCATTTCTAATGTTTAGAAAAAAAAATCAAGAACTACTGAGTCAGAGGAGATGATACTAATGTGAAAGTTTCATTACATAGCGTACATTCAATTTTGAGGTGCTGGCGCGAAAAAGATCCTTCACTGCTCAATGACCCTGAGTGCCAAGTATAGGTCTAAATTTGCAGCCCTCCACCGGCAAGTGGTGATGTCTACATACGAATGATAAATTCTTGAGATGGACATTATAACAACAAACAAAAACAAAATCAATTTTGTTCAAATCATGACCCCAGGGGTAGGTTAGGGCCACAATGGGTGATCAAAGTTTTACATAGGAATATATACAGAAAATCTTTTAAATAATCTTCTCATAAACCAGACAGATGTAGCACCCCCCCCCCCCCCCCCCGGTGGTTTGATTATTTATTTTTTTTTTTTTTTGCTTTGTTAAATTTTGTTTATTTAACTTGTATATACTCTCAATTTAGTCCACAGGTAAAATTTCATAATTAAATAATTTACTCAACATATATAGTAACACATCCTTACATACAAATGACTCTTTTTCGCTTGTAAAAAAAAAAAAATCTGAACCGCCCCCGCCCCCCTTCCGTTCAGAAATTTCTGGATCCACCACTGAGGAACAGCAGTAGGTCCGTGATTAGTGATGTTTATATGGAAGCATCCTCAGGTAGCGCAGATTCAAGTATCTTGAAATCAAACCGGGCTTAGGGTGGGGCCACATTGCGCGATCAAATTTTAACATGAGAATATACGAGAACATTCTTTGAAAATTATCTTCTCAAAAACAGCTAAGCAACGATTAGTCATATTTATATTGAACATTGCCGTGCATTGTCATGCGACATGATCTGATGGACGACAATATGCGCAGTCAGGGTAGGTACACATTGTCGCCGGCGACAATATGAACAGGACGACAAAATGTACCGTCACAATCAGGCTGCATGAAATACCATACGAGACACATCAGTGTGATTCACAAACCAATTACATTCACAAAACTACCAAAAAACAACAAAAGAAATCTTCAAGCAACAATATCTGTGGGGCGACAATATGCACAGTGAGGGTGAGGCACATAATGTCGCCAGCGACAATATGTACATGTGTAACTTTTCAGCTAGCGACAATATGTTCCGATGGACGACAATATGTGCAGTGAGGGTAGGTACATATTGTCGCCGACGACAATATGTACAAAACGACAATATGTACCGTCACAGACCTTGTTAGCAAATACAACCTGTCATTGGGTCGTATTTTCACTGATATATTTCATACTAATTGGTAGGCCTTTTTGTTTGTTACACAATTTGACTGCAGTTTATTCCATCTAACTGCTCAATGCATAGGATTCATGGCAATCGTGATTGTGCATGGCAGTCGATTGGGGATGCTTTTTACTCCTTGGTACTTGATCCCACATCTGGAATTTACAGGGGTCCATTTCATACGCTTTAGATCTGTTTAGATTTTTATATTTCTTCTAGATCTTTGAGATCGATCACTGATATCATTATGTTTTTAAACTTATATGTATAAACAGAGGCCCCATGTAGTAGTAGATGCTGTCACAAAAAAAGATCCCCCACTGCTCAATGGCCCTGAATGCCCAGTATAGGTCTAAATTTGCAGCTCTTTACCGGCAAGTGGCGGCGTCTACATATGAGTGAAAAATTATCGAGAGGGACGATAAACAGCAAACAGACAGCAAACAGACAAAATCTTATATGCAATAAATTAATTCAATTATAACTTAAGACAAACTAATAACAAACAGAAAAAAAACATGCAGAAAACAAAACATACAACAAAAAACGCCCACATACACAACCAGACCGAAACAAAGCAATATAAAAAAGAGGGGGGGGGGTTAATAGTCTACTTGATATAAGCAGATTTATCTGATTTTGTCACCTCCCTCCTCTCCCCTAAAATATATATTCCGGAAACTGCAATTTATGCTGAGTGCAGATCACTCTCCGTGTGTTGATGTTTAGGTCTGTAAAATAATGATTTATTCATGATAGTAAAGTAAATCTAAGTGGCTTGATAAACTTGATTTTTCTTCCTTATGTGATGGAAATTTCCACAAAATGACATAATCTCCATTATTGTATTAATACTGCAAACAGTTACAGAAGCAGTATACAAATGTTTCTACACGTTACATGTATATATAAATATTGAGGATAATAACTAATACTCACAAAGAAACACTATTTATACCAAGCACTTGATCAACTTGTAAATTGATAACAAGCAGTGGAACAGAATGCCAAGAACAAAAGGAAAAAAAAAAGACGATTTACCTTTTTGACTGTAAAATGATCAGTACAATTGAATACACTCTTAAAATCATTACTAATAAAATGTTTATGAATAAAGAAACATTTGAAAAAAAAAACCCAAACAAATAATAATTTAATTAATTAATCAATAAATAGATAATAAATAACTTTGTTAAAACATTTTGGAAAAGCAACCTAATTACTTAAGACTTTAATGATTAAAATATGTACTTAAAAATTGCAAATTACACTCTCTAATCCCCCCTCCCCCCCCCCCAAAAAAAAAGTATGAACACTGGAAACATAAGTTTTCACCAGAATTGACTCCCTGAATTGATTTTTTTTCTTTGTGTGAAGTTATGATTTCCGTATTCATAATTGAATAAAGTATTAAGTTTAGAAAAAAAAAATCTTATCCAGAAGTGCTTTATTCAACGATAATTATGATTGTTTATGTCATTTATCTAGAAACGAAAAGGCATTAAACGCAATAAAAACAAGATTTATCAAAGAACCTTCTGTACATGTTTTTTTTTTCTTTAAAGAAAAAATAATTTATTAACGTTTTGAAACTCATGTAAACAATAGATATTTGTCAAACATTTTTTTAATTAGGATGAATGGAACAGATATACAAGCTATATCACTTTAGACTTAGAGACACTAACGTGCTAGAGATGAGTACCCCATCATGTACACATATTAGACTTAGAGACACTAACGTGCTAGAGAAGAGTACCCCATCACGTACACATATTAGACTTAGAGACACTAACGTGCTAGAGAAGAGTACCCCATCACGTACACATATTAGACTTAGAGACACTAACGTGCTAGAGAAGAGTACCCCATCACGTACACATATTAGACTTAGAGACACTAACGTGCTAGAGAAGAGTACCCCATCACGTACACATATTAGACTTAGAGACACTAACGTGCTAGAGATGAGTACCCCATCACGTACACATATTAGACTTAGAGACACTAACGTGCTAGAGATGAGTACCCCATCACGTACACATATTAGACTTAGAGACACTAACGTGCTAGAGAAGAGTACCCCATCACGTACACATATTAGACTTAGAGACACTAACGTGCTAGAGATGAGTACCCCATCACGTACACATATTAGACTTAGAGACACTAACGTGCTAGAGATGAGTACCCCATCACGTACACATATTAGACTTAGAGACACTAACGTGCTAGAGATGAGTACCCCATCACGTACACATATTAGACTTAGAGACACTAACGTGCTAGAGAAGAGTACCCCATCACGTACACATATTAGACTTAGAGACACTAACGTGCTAGAGATGAGTACCCCATCACGTACACATATTAGACTTAGAGACACTAACGTGCTAGAGAAGAGTACCCCATCACGTACACATATTAGACTTAGAGACACTAACGTGCTAGAGAAGAGTACCCCATCATGTACACATATTTTCTTCCTTGTCAGAAACGATGGACAATAAAGATTTGAGGTTTTAACGGAAATCTCCTATTCTCCGTGCCTTGTTGTGACATAGTTTTCTGTGTATGCTTAAGATGTTTCCGTCCTTCTTTAAGGACTTTGTTTACAGTGAACACTGAAGATTTGTATTTTTATGCAGTTAAAATGATCTGCGTCCAGATTAAAAAGTCTAAGTGCATTGGTTAATTTGTGATCAATTAAAAATTCAGAACATTTATTTAGCATATCATAAATTTATTGAACATTTCATTTGCAAGCATTTCCTCGATTGAAGGAACAACGATGACTTCTGTTCACTCATATTATGTTATATCATATTGCCTTACAATTTTTCATGGGGGTAGAAAGCTGCTTAACGACAAAGAAAATGAAAAAGAATTAATTAAATGTGTACACCTGTATACGATATATTTTTATTGTTAAAATCTATCTTTGATAGTATTTTGAATAACCTTTGAGACCCTTTCTGTCAATCCATGAACATCGTAATTATATTAGAACTATATTTTTCCGATTTAATGGATTTTCCCCGTCTATTACATATATATTGTTCTGCTAGTCCTCCTTCTACTATTCCTAATAACTGCAATTTCACGATGTTATCATTACCTAATGATAACACGGGATATAAAGATATAATTAGGTAATGATAACACGGGATATAAAGATATAATTAGGTAATGATAACACGGGATATAAAGAGGTAATTAGGTAATGATAACACTGGATATAAAGAGGTAATTAGGTAATGATAACACTGGATATAAAGAGGTAATTAGGTAATGATAACACTGGATATAAAGAGGTAATTAGGTAATGATAACACTGGATATAAAGAGGTAATTAGGTAATGATAACACTGGATATAAAGAGGTAATTAGGTAATGATAACACTGGATATAAAGAGGTAATTAGGTAATGATAACACGGGATATAAAGATATAATTAGGTAATGATAACACTGGATATAAAGAGGTAATTAGGTAATGATAACACTGGATATAAAGAGGTAATTAGGTATTGAAGGGGTAAAAAGAGGTTATTCAGTAATGATAACGCGATTTAAAGTGGTAATGATAACACGGAGAATAAACAGGTAATGAGGTTATAATAACAAGGGGTATAAAGAGATAATGATAACACGGAGTATAAAGATATAATTAGGTAATGATAATACGGGGTATAAACAGGTAATTAGGTTATGATAATACGGGGTATAAACAGGTAATTAGGTAATGATAACACGGGGTATAAAGATATAATTAAGTAATGATAACACCGGGTATAAAGATGTAATTAGGTAATGATAACACGGGGTATAAACAGGTAATTAGGTAATGATAACACGGGGTATAAAGATATAATTAGGTAATGATAACACGGGGTATAAAGATGTAATTAAGTAATGATAACACGGGGTATAAACAGGTTATTAGGTAATGATAACACGGGATATAAAGATATAATTAGGTAATGATAACACGGGGTATAAAGAGGTAATTAGGTAATGATAACACGGGGTATAAAGATATAATTAGGTAATGATAACACGGGGTATAGAGATAATTAGGTGGTGATAACACGGGGTATAAAGATATAATTAGGTAATGATAACACGGGGTATAAAGATATAATCAAGTAATGATAACACGGGGCATAAAGATGTAATTAAGTACTGATAACACGGGGTATAAAGATGTAATTAGGTAATGATAACACGGGGTATAAAGATGTAATTAGGTAATGATAACACGGGGTATAAAGATATAATAAGGTACTGATAACACGGGGTATAAAGATGTAATTAGGTAATGATAATACGGGGTATAAAGATATAATTAGGTAATGATAACACGGGGTATAGAGATAATTAGTTGGTGATAACACGGGGTATAAAGATATAATTAGGTAATGATAACACAGGGTATAAAGATGTAATTAGGTAATGATAACACGGGGTATAAAGATATAATTAGGTAATGATTACACGGGGTATAAAGATATAATTAGGTAATGATAACACGGGGTATAAAGATATAATTAGGTAATGATAACACGGGGTATAAAGATATAATTAGGTAATGATAACACGGGGTATAAACAGGTAATTAGGTAATGATAACACGGGGTATAAACAGGTAATTAGGTAATGATAACACGGGGTATAAAGATATAATTAGGCAATGATAACACGGGGTATAAACAGGTAATTAGGTAATGATAACACGGGGTATAAAGATATAATTAGGTAATGATAACACGGGGTATAAACAGGTAATTAGGTAATGATAACACGGGGTATAGAGATAATTAGGTAATGATAACACGGGGTATAGATATAATTAGGTAATGATAACACAGGGTATAGAGATAATTAGGTGGTGATAACACGGGGTATAAAGATATAATTAGGTAATGATAACACGGGGTATAAAGCTGTAATTAGGTAATGATAACTCGGGATATGAAAATGTAATTAGGAAATGATAACACGGGATATAAAGATATAATTAGGTGGTAATAACACGGGGTATAAAGATATAATTAGGTAATGATAACACGGGATATAAAGATATGATTAGGTAATGATAACACGGAATATGAAGAATATATTACCTAATTACATCTTTATACCCCGTGTTATCATTACATAATTATATCTTTATACCCCGTGTTATCATTACCTAATTACCTGTTTATACCCCGTGTTATCATAACCTAATTACCTGTTTATACCCCGTATTATCATTACCTAATTATATCTTTATACCCCGTGTTATCATTATCTCTTTATACCCCTTGTTATTATAACCTCATTACCTGTTTATTCTCCGTGTTATCATTACCACTTTAAATCGCGTTATCATTACTGAATAACCTCTTTTTACCCCTTCAATACCTAATTACCTCTTTATATCCAGTATTATCATTACCTAATTACCTCTTTATATCCCGTGTTATCATTACCTAATTATATCTTTATATCCCGTGTTATCATTACCTAATTATATCTTTATACCCCGTGTTATCATTACCTAGTTCTATCTTTATATCCCGAGTTATCATTACCTAATTACATGTTTATACCCTGTGTTATCATTACCTATTTATATCTTTATATCCCGAGTTATCATTACCTAATTATATCTTTATACCCCGTGTTATCATTACCTAATAACATCTTTATACCCCGTGTTATCATTACCTAATTATATCTTTATACCCCGTGTTATCACCTAATTACCTGTTTATACCCTGTGTTATCATTACCTAATTATATCTCTATACCCCGTGTTATCATTACCTAATTATCTCTATACCCTGTGTTATCATTACCTAATTATATCTATACTCCGTGTTATCATTGCCTGATTACCTGTATTCCCCGTGTTATCATTACCTACCTTTCCACTCAGCTAGATCTCCCATCACTATCTTTTATAATATTTCCTTCTTGATAACTGTCAATAACAGCCTGTAGTCGGTTGTATACCTCATCGTCGCTGTCATTCGCTGGTGTGTAACACTGGATAACATTCATGTCAACTTCTGGACCCATGCAATTCCTATCCATCGATTTGCATCCTGTGCTGTTTTTGATAACAGGAGTGTTACTCCTTTCGTAGGTGGGCACCTCATGTACTGAATACATCCCCATTTCTCCTGAACTCAGTTTTATTTCTTCAAATTGCAACCATCTTGTTCCATGTTTTTTCAGCAGTGCTATATGATAGTTTGATATCCATGCAGTTTCTGCGTTCTTCTGTTTCGTACATTGTTCTGACATCCCATGTACCCACCTAAATAACCCTCGTTAAGAGGAAGATCATCGGCTTTTGTAGCCTTTATAGTTTTGCGGCATTGTAACCTAAGGGCATAATAAGATTTCTAGACGAAGACCCTCTTTTTCCGAGAGCCTAGTTGACTAATAAACAGTTGTGTATTCTTTTTAACTGAATTGTACCCTAAATATTTCAGTCAATCCAATGCAGTTCTAACAAAGAACAATCAATTGATCTTTAAGCTTTATTAACAAAAAATGCGGATGCACTGCTTTAACTCGTATCGCGTCACTTTGTTTTAGTTTATTTATTTTTTTTTAAAAGTAAAATAACATTAAAAAAAAGGTTGTTAATCATAAATTTTTTACAGAATAGTACATTGAGTAAAATATATTCTTTTTAAATCTTTTATCACTTCAAGATATTGACTTTTTAAAAATAAATCTCATCTACGGTTTTTAATTAACAGTGTAGAGACTCTCGAAACTTACAACATTTATTAATATAATGCACGAAATTTTCAGATACATGTAAGCATAATAACTAGCTAAAATTACACATTTAAAAAATAAAAAGAAATAACAAACGTACTTGTGATTTTGCAAAATAAATAAATCAATCAATCAACCAGGATTTTTTTTTCAAGGCCAAAACCGTGTGTAAATTAATATTATTATAATAAGCAAATAAATCTTCCATTTTGGAAGACCTCTAGATATTTCAAAACTTTTTTCTTCAACCGGTTTCTTCTCACGTTTCCAAATTCAGAACTTTTTAAAGGTGGTTGGTTTAGGATTGATGGGAATGGTGTACCGGTAAGGGGAGGAGAATTAGAAAAAAAATATTTACAGACAACTATAGTTTGTTTAAATTGATCCCAAGTAAACTGCTAAAAACGGTCTTGGACATTTTATAGGATTGACAGGACACCTAACAGGAAAAAGATGGACGTTTTATCGGAAGGTTTGTGGACATTTTAGCGGAAGATTTATGAGACATTTCAGTGAATTAACAAAATAATATGTGGACGTTTTAACAGATGTTAAGTAGAATAAATATCCCTTCTTAACCAGCTAAGTCTGATGCTCCCTGCTCACACACGGGGAGGTGGATGTAGAATTTTGAGCAAGATGTTGTTCATTAAAATACAGATTATCTCTAAAGTCAGCACTTAAATATTTATTACTTTGAGTCTTTAAAAAAATATTTTATTATCATTATTGATTTAACATAAAAAAAATTATTATTCATTTCCTGAAAAAAAAAATGTTAGCTTTCATTTTTAAATTATTTAAATTTTTGAATGATTTGATGAAAATATTTAAAATTATTAATAAATAAAATTAGTTTCGCAGTTCCATTTATCTGCATATCACAAACATGTTTTTTAACTCTCTAATTGGTCTTCTTAGTGTAACCTTGGGCCCTAGACAGTGAATTTATATTCCAACTAGTCTCTGACAAGCGACTTGTAGCATTTGTCTTTGTGTTAGTTTGGCAATACAAGAGGTTTCTCCGTTAGAAGGTAGTGGTGTTTGCTTTATAATAAATGTTATAGATGATAAGGTGTTAACATGTTAATGTTGACCCTTAGGTACTTTGATGCATAATTGTTTCCGTTTGGTAATGATACTGATAACTCGCACTCTGCGCAAATGTGCACTTTTCCAGTTTGCTTCCCAAGGCTGGAGGTTTTCTAATTGAAATCGACTTTTTAGCAAAAGCAAAGATTTTCGGATACCCAAGACCACTTATATTTTTCAAGTGCTTTAAATACACAGGTAATATTCTTCTTTAAGAGTCTTGTGTGGCGCAGTAGTTCTAGAGCGTTTAATTTGAGATTCAAGAAGGAACTGGTCCTCTCATATACATCGCTGGGTCAAATCCATATGATGGACGTAGAGTCCACTTCTCCAGATGACATTGTTTAAACTAAGGTCCAGTGTCGCAGAACATACTGTCACAAAAAAGATTCCTTATTGCTCAATGTGTATAAGAGCCTCTACAAGCTTGCAGTCCTCCACCAGAAAATGGTGTCGTCACAACAATTCTCAAAGAGACGTAAAGAAAGAAACAATCAATCTTCAAGGGCCTTATTAAAGGAAAGTACACATTTGAGGAAATTGTACAATAGCCAATTTTTAAGATTTCAAAAGTTAAAATATTTGGAAAGCGTGTATATGAAACGAAATGTTTGTTTGTTTGTTGTTTAACGTTCCTCTCGAGAAATTCTCAATCATATGAAGACGCCGACGCTGGCCGGGGAAGGTCCGTAAATTTAAACTTATACTCGGCATCCAGGGCCATTGAGCAGTGATTGATCTTTTTCGTGCCAGCACATACTGTGAAACGGGACGTCGGTTTATACAGTCCTAACCGAAGGACCGGTCACCACATCGTGCAGAGGAATTAGAACCCGCGACGTAAAGATCAACTCCATACTCCGCGACTCTAAAGCAAACACTCTAACATGCTTATTACTATATACCTTGATTTTAAAAGACCACGAAACATTCTTAGTTATAAGCTCTTTGGACATGTTGGAACCAAACGCTCAAAAAGCTAATGCTATGGTCATTTGTGCGGTGTGCAGTGTGCGTCAGTTCTTTTTATTGAATATGGGTCGCATCTCAAGAACCTTGGGTCAAAGTATTTTTTTTCAACTTTGAACCCATAAAAGTTTGCGTATGGATTCACCTTTAATATATAAACTAAGATTTCTTGACAACTATATGGGCATCAATATAACACATTGATTAGCTGATTTTATAGACATAACTGATATAAGAATTAATGTTATTGAAAAATAAAACCAATTGTATTTGCAGGTTTCAAGGTTATTTATATTTTTTTTTTTGTTAATTTCTGGGTTTTTTTTTTAAATTAAAATAGTAATGACAAAGTTATTTCAATAAAATTTTGAAAATGCTCCTTGTAATTTTCAAAATTTTATATTAATAATAATTTTTAATAATAGTAACAATCATCGCCCAGTACCAGGATACTTAAAGTTCTAAAATTTCATTGCTTAAAAGATCAAATCAGGAAATTAGTTTAAAATGACCTGTTTTCTCTTCTAAACAGACAAATTATTATTTTTAGGGACAGGTAGTATCCTCTGGTTTTATTTCAGAGGCAGATATATCAGACACCACTCCCCCGGGGTCTGGCGGATCAAGGAGTTCTTAACTGTCTCTAGAAGTTAAAAGCGGAAAATTTATTTGATTTTTTATATCATTTAAAGATGTTGATTTTTTAATGTAATAAACTGCTCATTTTCTTGGTTTAACCCAGTTTAAATGAGAACACTTAAAACTTGATTATTGCACCGGAAATTGCTATCAGTGTGTTGAAATTTTTAGTGCGTGACATTATGATTTCCTTGCGAAACTCCAGTAAAACTGATTAATTTCATAAACTGCACTTCCCTCAGGAGAATTCCAGAAAAAAATAATTAAAACCCGTTTTTTTAATGTAAAATTGGATAAATGTATATAGATGTGTTCTGTGCTTCGCACCTATATAGTAAACGTAAATTTGAATAATGAAAAAATAATTTACTTTAAAAAGCATATGATCAACATATAATGTAAAGTGGATACGAAAAGTGAATTTCACTAGTTTGATACTTCAGTCAACGGTACATTCAAATAAGCATTTGAAGAATCGAGAGTCGCCTGCAATAGAGATTTAAACATAATAAAATCATCAGAATGACTTCTGTTCTTAAATAGTACAATTAAACAGAAATTACAGATTTTAACAAGCAATGTACATGCTAAATATGAAAGCTCTGTATCTGAAAGTGTAATTAGTATTGGTGGAATTAATTGTGTGAGAAAGGTCAAAGTATTATGTCAATACAACTGGAAACTCCAAGGTACTTCGATATCAAATAGAAAATAAAAATTAAAGATAATCCTGTTGGATTTAAGAGTCGTATACAATTTGACAAAGGTATGACAAAGTATGCCAAAGGTCAAGTTCTAAAGAATTCGGCAACCCTGATATATTATAAACCAACTATTATTTGCGACATTTTTATTTGTTTGTCAATTTGAAATCAATCTGCGATAACTAATTTTCTCGACTGAGAAAACATTCTACATCAATACACATTTAAGGAAATATTAACGGCGACAAATATTCGTTAGTTAAAGAAGGTTGCAAAAAAAACCTCACGGGTACTTCTTGAACAAAAATAAAAATTTGCTAAGAAAATATATACATTATCAAACTTCTCTAAATTTAACAATTTGAAATATTAATTTAATAAAAAAAAAACAAATTAAGTTTTTTTTCTGAATGTTATAATATTGAAGGAAATTAAACTTTTTCTGAATAAGATCAAAATGACAAAAATCCTTGTATTGTGACTCATTTCCTACTCCAAATTTGAACGATATAAAGAGATGAGTAAATATACGTTTTTACACAAATATTGACTTATAGGGAAACTGTAGCAAACTTTTATGGCGTTTCCTTTCTAAAACAAGTCTGAACCTAAAATAGTTTCATTTTTAACGTCGGCTTATCTAGTGGCTGGGCACTAGATTCATGACCGGGAAGCCCTAAGAAGTTTCACAAAAGTGGAACATGTGTCCGGTTTTAGATGTGAAAAATAGGACGTTACCGGTCTTTCAGTAATGACATTAACGGCGTAGGTCCCAAGTTAAGATATGTGATAAAGAGCTCTCACTGTTATTGCTGTAGGTGTCAAGTACAGGGTGTTTCAGAAAACATGCAACCATTTTGATTGATTAAATTTTACTGATGTTTCAACCAATACCATGCACCAACATATCAAATTAAAAGTCACAATTTCAAGATTTATTCTGATGAAAATAAAGCTAATATGGCAAATAGATAATGAATTACAAAGGAAAAAAGAAACTTGTAAAATTTCACTTAGTTACAAAATATGTTCTAAATGGCGTCATCTTTGCTGAATGAATAAATCTACCTGATGCAAGAAAGTTCTCATTACTATTGCAGAGAGTCTCTTGGTAATAAATCAGGTCTCATTTTTCGAACCATTTTGAGTTCATTTGTTTTTTGGGGGTGTATTTTAAAAACTTTGACCTTTAAATACCCCCATAGATAAAAGACGATGGGTGTTAAGTCAGGTGAGTGTGGAGACCCAATTTAACGGACTTGAAAGAGTTGAACGGTCCTGCAAACATTTGTTCTAACAAGTCCAAGGTTTAAGATTTAAATCATATTTTAGCATCTGATCTACACTTGACTTGCTCAATTTGTTTACGATCTCAGTTATTTTACAAAAGGATTTCATGTGAGTCTCTGGAACAATGCCTCTTTTGTAACATTCTAAATGTTTTCATGTGTTCTAATTGTCTTTTTCTTCCATTTCTTTCTTATATTTCTTTGATCATGCATTAACTCTTCCATTAGCTGCAAAATTTTACAGATTTATACAACTTCCACTTTATATTACTAAGTTCTTTGCATTCTGTAAACCTTATTTTCATTGTCCTAATCACAGGAACTGGTGACATGCTCTGATAAAGCAGTATCGGAACTCCTTTTTATTAAATTCCACATTAAGAATGAAATTATCTGTTTTTTCAGTGATGTCAAATATGACGTCATAATTAATTCAGATGGTAATTTTTTTTCTAAATTTTTGTTATCAATAAGAACTTAAGCCTTTTTAGCATAATTTGATATAAAACTTTCATATGTTCCTGTTTGCATATAAATAAAGTGAGGAAAGTAAATAGTTGCATGTTTTCTGGAACACCCTGTATAAGTCTAATTGTCCAATGTATCGGATGTTCGGATGAACTAACCAATCTTGAATTGTTATCAGTCCAAGAAGCCCCTGCATAATGGGTCTTTTTTAACAATCCAGCCATTCCTATAATTTTTTGTATGAGTAAGATCCTAAAGGCAGAGGAGAGTCCTAGAGATATATGATTTTAATCTTATACGGTACCAATTTTGATGCACCGTTATTATACGTTTTATTTATTATTAGATATGATTTATTATTAGGAAGCATTGTTTCAAAGAGAATATAAAATGGAGATATATGATATGATTTATTATTATGAAGCAATGCCTGAAAAAGAATATATGTTGCTTTTTTTTTTTTTGAAAATTTAGAGATACCCATACAGTGTATGTCAGTTGTTTATCACTCACTTCTCGATGGAGGGGTCCTCAATATAAATATATTTTCTTCCTTGTTAGAATCGATTTTTATTAAAGATAATATAATTTCTCGACGAAATCTCAAGTGTGCGTGTCTTGCTCTGACAGACCCAGAATATTATGTTTGTTAAAGATACTTAAGTGTAGCCAAGTTTCCGTCCTTATTCAAAGAAACTCCAAAATATTTATTACCGTGAAAAATGCAAAAGTTTTGTGCATGTATAAATAGAATATATACATGGAAAGCTTTAGTTCAAGAGAGAGCATTGGCTGGTTAGAAGAAATTAAAGAATAAAATGTATATTTTTTCCTAAATTGAACCGTCAATATTCAGCCCAACCTGATGCTGTTCTGAAACAAATACCGAACTCTTGTACCATAACACTTGGCGTTTTTATCGATTAACCAATGGATAAGGCACACCCTTGCTGCATTAATACATATCTCTTCATTTTGTTTCAAGATACAGTCAACCCTTGTTATTTCGAACTCCAGCGGATCGAGAAAATCGCATCGACATATCCATGGTTTTCGAGATATCAGTGTTCGAGATAACGAAGTTCAACTGTATTCTTTAAGTGATTCATAATAAGCGTGCCAATCATTAACATAAAGCAGACTGGAATCCTAAATACGGGTATTTACTAGAATTTTCTTTAATCGCTTGAAAGCGATGGTTTTTTTTAAACTCTCAAGTACTGAACATAACATAGCTTTATTCACCCTAATCTATAAACTGAAATCGCGCACGAACTAATGGGCAAAGGTCAATTAATAATACATTCTTCCTTGTTTTAAGGGAAATCATGCATCATAACATTACAACTCTTTCGTGTAAACGCCCCCCCCCCCCCAATAAATTCTGCATCCAAACACATTAGCTTATTACTTTCCAAGTTTTAGGAGTAAAGAACCTCTGCTCTAAATTTCACATAATTTTATTTTTAAACTTTCTGATGACTCTAAGAGAGTGTGTGTGTTGGGGGGAGGCTACTTTTTCAATGAATATTTTCAAATTATATTAACAGCTAAAGTATGTTTTGGAAAAAAAGTAGGGGGCCAGGCCCCCTGCCTCCACCCCACCCCCTCCCAGATGCTACATGCCTGTGTTAGAATTACAATTTCTATTTCATGAGAATATCTCTCCGCAATAAAGTCAATATTACTTTAGAAATTACCAATTTTAAATTATCAACATTTTGAGCAACAATTACTATTATCTCTTTTTAATGTATGTACGACTATTTGTTAATTATATGAAGAAAACAAATAAATTTTTATTGTATATGAACCTAGGAAAGGATACTACGAGTTCTTTTAGAAATAAATCTGATCTTTATTAGTGTCATAAAACAATGTTTGTTACGTAAAAAAAAAATCTGTCAATGACAAACAATATATTATAAAACTGCTCTATGCTTCTTGCACAATCACATACACGTATTATATGATATACGGGTCAATGTTTTGAAAATAAATCAAACCTTTTTTTTTTATTTTTAGGAGATACTTTAGTACTTATTGGTCAATCTTCAAACAAAAATTAAGATAAACGTATCATAAACATTGTAATGTCCAGTCATATTACGGAAAAGAATACCAATGATGTCTGCTGTAATTTGTGATAAATTATTATAAATTTGTATGACAAAAGCAGGGTATGATTTAGTGAAGTCTTGTGAATGGGTTCTCACTCTCTTCCTGGTGTAGAGGCATTTAATGTTAACATATTTTCTTCCTTGTTATAAACGATTTACATAAAAGATTCGATTGATTACCGAGATCTCAAGTTTCCGTGTCTTGCTGTAACAGATCTAGAATTGTCAATTTGTAAAATAAAGATACTAAAGTGTAACCATGATTTCATCCTTACTTACTTAAAGACCCATAAAAGCCTTTGGGCGAACAAGAATATTTTTTTGCTTTGAAAGATTATTGAATTCATCACTAATATTTCAGTCAAACTGATGCTGTTCTAAAACAAACAATATACCTTAGTATCATTCTACAAAATTGAACTTTATCCTGCATCAATAATAAATGTGGCATATTATGCCTTAACCCACAACCCGTCATTTTGTTCCAATCTTTTTTTCTTAAAAATATTTTAAAATATTTGAAATAGTAGTTGCAAATTTTGACGTTTTTGAATCTCTCATCTACTCTTCATGACATTGCTTTACATAACCATACCTTTCCAAGTTTATAACTCTTAAAAATCAATCGCAGAACGAAAATTACACTACAAAATACAAATATCTTTGATTGTAGAGCACAACTTGATGAAATAAATTTCCTTCCCCATTTTATGGAAAATCCATCAATTAATATTAAATCGTAATCTTTTTTTTTTTATACCGCAAAGTTTGCATGAATAAGCATATCACTCTTCACAGTTTAAAGGGTATCAAATCCACCTTTTTAGAGAAAGAAGGACGGACAGACAGAGAAAACACCGTAACGTAAACCCGTAAAGAATGAATCGTTTAAACGTCCAAATCTGGCCCCTCGATAATTTACAAAAAATTAAATTGAAGATTTTCTACATATTTTTGCCTCAATCTTTCCATCAAACATTGTGGTTTATTAATTTCTGTTTTTACTTCTATGCACTATAATTAGGTATTTATCTGATTAATATAGCAGGAGTACGTTGTTTACATCGATTTCTCATAGACTTTAGGCCACAGCCCGATTTTGCAAGCCCATTTTTTATATGAGCGCATGAATGTTTCAAGTTGTCGTAAATACGGTCAGTGTAAAGTGATGTACTAGTCATTTACATTCATGAAAGAAACTGAAACAGTCTTGTGCTCATTTGTTATTTTCCAAAAAGGTACAAAATCTTTATAGTAAAGGCACCTTATTTACAAATTTCAACCAGCCTTTTACCTCATGAATAACAAAGCCCTGAACATATATACATATTTACAATAATAATGAACGAGCACAGATTACAGGAGGACAGACAGTGTCAGTGATGATAAATATATACAGAGATTACAGGAGGACAGACAGTGTCAGTGATGATAAATATACACAATTTTCTCAAGAATACTGGATCAATATTTGTCAACAAATTTTAATATTTGGATGTACATAAGCGTCATACCATACCATTCTGATTTTTCCGTGTATATACTGTAAGAAAATTGTGATAATACGTTTGTATTAAGGAAAGGCCATAGTTTTTCGCTTCCGGTTTTAAATTTTATACACCGACTCTAGACTTCCGGTTATGACTCGGCTTTGGCGCAAAACATTCAGTCTGGCCATTTATCATAAATTTCGTGTGATTATATAAAAATACAAGAATGCCCCGGTCTAAAAAAGGAACGTTCGTGAAAGCTTCGTTCCTCCGGAGACTTGAGGGTCTAAGGAGAGCAAGAGAAGCCCGTGCGTTAAAAGGTAAACAGGGTAAGTGTCTGTATTAATAATTATTGTGTAAGCGTTCTGCTATGGACTGTTGGAATATGTAGCAAAAGATTCAATCATTTATTGTGTAAATATTAGATGTTGAAAATGATGGCCTATGCTTGGAGAATGATTCTTCCCCTGTTCTACGAAGTGTTGAGTGTCAAAGTGCAGAAAGTTCATGGCGTGTTGGAAGACGAATTGTTGAACTTGGCACTCTTGTAGATAATCTGAAAAGAGGTTGCGCCATGTGTGGGAATGCACTTCCGCTTGTTAACACTATAGGTGAAAGGAAATTTGGACTAGGGCAGGTATTTATTATTTTTTATAATATTGTCAATGACTTTGTATTTCAAAGATTTGTTTTTAAAGATGTTGTATACCCTTTACATTAATTTTTGACCAAATGCAGGTTCTTCAGATAAAATGCACACATTCCACCTGTGCCCATGTTAATGACATACCCACGGGCAGTAAGCATAGGGTTAAAGCAGATATGAAGCAATATGCTTGGGATGTCAACACAAAACTTGCTGCAGGTATAAATCAAAAATTTTATTTTGTAAATAAGCAGATAAGAATAAATTATTTCCAGTTATACAAAAGTTTACATCTGAAAGAACTATTTTGTTTTCATTTTATTTCTGTGATATCTTAGGTATGCTAAATGGTGGTTATGGAATAACTCATGTAAATGCATTACTGGCTGCACTGAATATCCCAGGGATCACAAACAGGAGTCTAAAAAGCAGAGAAAGAGAGGTTGGGGAACACCGAGAGGAAATGGCAGGGCAGAGTTGTAATAAAGTTCTTCAAGAAGAAATGAAACTGTAATTTTATATACCAAATATTGATATTTAAATTTTGCTTTGTATTTACATGTCATTTGTTAATATTTGCACATTTGTGTTAATTACTTTGTAGGAGTGATGGAGACATCACTGTGTCTTTTGATGGTGCCTGGCAGAAGAGAGGTACTGGTAGAGGATACAATAGTCTTACTGGTATGCCCTGGTGATAATGTTACATGTTTTGATTCTCCCTCCTCAAGAAGGATTGAGATTTCTTATAGAGTAACATATTTTAATACACATACATGTAGTTATGTACTAGCAGTATTTATCTTGTTACAGGTCATGCATCTCTAGTAGGAGAAAAAACTAAAAAGATAGTAAGTTTCTCTTCGAAGAGTAAAAAATGCAGAATCTGCTCAGCTGCATCAGGTAAAGGAGTTCCACCCAGAAAACACAACTGCCGAAGGAATTGGCATGGATCGGCAAAGGCAATGGAGCCAGCCATGGCCTGTGAAATGCTGAGTGCAATCCAAGATGAAGGGTGCAAGGTAACTTTTCATTGAATGTTTGATTCTTATTAGAGCAATGCCAAATATGTCTGTAAAGTTGACTACATTATATATTAAAACTTTGCTGTTTTAATTAAAGTACATATTTCCAATGTATTTTACAGATAGGAACTTTAGTCATGGACAATGACTCAACAACTATTGCCCATGTAAAAGCCACTGTGGACCCAACCATTAACAAAAGAGCTGACAAAAACCACACAAAAAAAGGTTTCACAGGAGCTTTGATTGAGCTTGCCAATACTCACAAAGTTTTGAAAAATCAAAAACTTAGAGGTCACATTGAAAGGTTTGTGTTTTTGAAGTGTAATATTTCAGTAAAATATCCCTTGATCAACTGTGGTCCAACAAAAACCTTGTTAATTGTAAGTGCGATAGCTAATTATAAAGAAGTATCTTTTCCTTCTTTGTTTTAGATGTTTTACATATTGTGTACAGCAAAACAGGGGCAAGGCTAAAGAGCTTGAAATTGAACTTGGCAAAATTGTTCCACATTTATATGGTAAGTGAATCAATAAAAAAGTCATTACAAAATTAGGAATGAAGAGTGAAAATATTTTAACTACGGTACTTTTTTTTTGAAGGTGAACACGAATACTGTGGAACTTGGTGCCAGAGTAAAAAGACTGACTATAAACCACGAAATTTGCCGTATGGAAAGCCTCTCTCCTGCACCTTACTTCGAGAAGCTTTAGAAGGTCTATTCGAAAAGTATTGCTGTAAGGCAGAAGAGCTAGTCATGATGGGGTCCACCCAAGTCAATGAGAATTTCAACCATATGGTCTCCACTAAAGCCCCCAAAAGATTGTAAGTACTTTGGTTTATTTCTCTTTGTTTAAAACAAAAATTCTAGGTATAATCTTTTAAATTGAGTCTGAAATATGAGATTCAAATTGCAAAAAAATGTGTTGTTAGGTTTTATGGAGGTTCAGAAAGTCTACATGCTAGACTCTCAGCCACTGTATGTCAAAAGAATATGGGTTATGGTTACATATCAGAGGTAGAAAAATGTGTTAAAAGTTTCAAGTTGATCATTTTTAAATTTGTTTTTCTCTACATTTATTGTTTGTTATGTTTTGTTTTCTTTCTTTTTTATGGCAAACCTAAGAAAGTTATGTTCACATGTGCTTAGTGTCCTAGAAGTTTATTTTGATTTTAATGGTTTTCCACAATAAATATTATAAACTATAAATACATGTAGCTTTTAAAAAAGATGTTTACAATCATGTTTATCTAAATAAACATGTACATAAAGTACATAAAGATATGGATTTACTAAGAAATTCACATTCAAAACTATAATCCCTGTTCTTATTAACCATTTGATTTGAATATGGAACACTCACAAAATTAAAAATTTACTGAAACATGAATTATATTTTACAGTTGAACAAGAAAATGGCATTGTCACCAGGCAATTTCACAATGAAACATACCATTAGACTTGCCAACAAGCTCAAACGGAAGCGTCTGATGCAGAGTTTACCCACCACAAAGAAACGTCGATTGGAATTAAAAGCTGCCAGGTTGTCTAAAGAAGCAGCGAGGAATGTACTAGAAGGTAGTGCTTCATTTAAAACAGAATTGAATGTAATGTTTTACTTTGATTTATTGTGTATTTTTCACACCTTTAGAGAAGCCATTGCTAGTGGAATTTCAGTATTATTTACTTGAATTTTGTTTGTAACAGGTCAATCATATAAGTCAGATATTGGTCTTGAGGAGGATGTTGATCTTGATGACATTGATCCAGAGCCTCTTAGGATTTCTCCAGAGAGCAGCTGCTTGATGTATTTTGATTTAGAAACTACTGGACTTAGTAAGATTTTTTTTTAGTTTACCTTTTCCCTACTAACAAATATAAATATTCTTTTATTTTCGAGTTTGGTATAAAATATAATTAATAATTTTGCTTTCAGGTAGAACATCTGACATCATACAGATTGCTGCAGTTTGTGAAGATAGGTCAATCAATGTTTATCTCAACCCCAGTGTACCAATCTGTAAAGAAGCATCGGCTGCAACAGGTCTCAGATATGACATGGGACAGCTCACTCTTTATGGAGAGCCTGTGCCTTAACAGATCAAGTCAGTGGTTTGACCCAGTTTGTAGACTTTACAACAGATTGTGCTTCAAAACCAGTCATTGTGGGCCATAATATTCAAAACTTTGATCTTCCAATTCTTCAATATCACTTGCAGCGACATGGTCTACTTAAACGATTTGATGAAAATGTTTTAGGTTTTTTGGATACATACAAACTTGCACAGAAAGTGTTTGACAAGAAAACAATGGGAAATTTTAAACAAGAAACATTGGTCAGATTGTGTTTAGGGAAAAGTTACGATGCACACAATGCTCTAGCTGATGTTTGTAGTTTACGAGAACTGTACGAGTCAAATTTAGCATTCAAATGTGAATCTTCAGATATATTTAATATGAATTATTATAATGTCAAGTCCTCACTAGTTCCATTGATACAAAGCAAAGTAATTTCTACACTGATCTCTAAAAGGCTTACAGCTAACAATCTAAGCTTAAACAAGCTAAAACTCATACATAAGCGTGACCCCCATTGTGGGATTCAGACTGTCTTTAGTGAGGTTGTGTCTGGTTCAAAGACACCAAGAATTACGAAGTCTCAGAAGATCATTGGCAAAGTTGTGGAGTATTTGAACTCTTGTTAGTTCACATCATAAGTATTTTCATTCAACAAAATTATTTGTTTATGAGCTATACTTGCTAGAATCTACATGTATGTTTGTTACACTACATTTATTCTCTTTATATGTATTAGATTATAAATTGTTAAGAATGTGTACTTGTATGTAAAAAAAAATTGTGAAAAAAAGGAAGGGGTTGCCCCCCCCCCCCCCCCCACCCACCATCACCCTACCCCTTATGTTCTAAGTGTCTAGAAGGACCAAAATTTCAGTATTTTTTAATATTCCATTTGTATTTCATTCTAAGACTGTATTTGTTTGTTACATGTTGATATTTTTCACAGTGTGTAAAATATAACTGTAAAACATGCTATTACCAAAGTGGGGGTAGGGGTATTTGAGATATGATTTAATAAAATATCTCTGGTCTACTATGATAAAATATGTTTTTTTGTTAACCTTAGATATAATTTTAGATATTTTTAAAGAAAAAATGGCATGTTAACAATATAAATTTTGGGACTTTTGAAAATAATGATATTTTGTGATTTTTTTTCTGATGGATTTGAGCAGTATAAATGTTAAATGTGCATGTTTTCAATTGAATATCTCGAAAAATTCTCTTTGTAGTTAATTATCTATTAGATTTAATGAATTATAGCACAATACAGTGTGCTTTGGTGCATATTTGAATAAAATATGAAATTATACATCCTTGTGTTAGAATTTGGCTGTTGAAGTTGGGGGTATATGTGCTCTATAGCACATAGTATGAAAATAAGCGTGCAAAGGTATGTGTAATATGGGTTTTTTTTGTTGGCTCAAGAGTTGTTTAAGATATTTAAATGAAAAAATAAATTGTTTGACAGAAAATTCTGATAGTATTTACCTACCTTAAGCAAATAAAGAATAATACAGATCTGATGACAGACGTGTCAAAAAATTAATATACCCCCTGTAATTTTTTGCATGGGGTATAATAATTGATCAGAAAAGTACCATAGCTGACATTTTTCATTAATCCAGTGTTAGTCATAGGATGTGAGAGACATATACTTGAATAAATTTTGTGACGCCGGTTGGAAATAAACCTTGAGCTAATATGATTTAATGGTTTTCATGACTGTGGTTTTTAACTCCGAGTCTTTAAAAATTATGTTCAATATTTTAACTAAATTTATCTTTTAAAAAAATTAAGTATGTATTAATGGTACAATATTATGATTGTGATTGAAGGCTGACAAAGTAATTTCCATATAAGTATAACTTTTTTAAGTGCATATTTATTGTAAACAACAAACCAGCTGGGGATGCGACCTCCATATTTATAAGATTATTACATGCACATTTAGCTGCCATTGCTCTCACATTGGAGTTTATTATTTTGAAACTGAATTATTTAACTAATTAACACGACATATCTATGTTACAATTGTTAAATCTATAGGAATAATTTCATTGATCAATATACATAGACATTTTTATAATGATTAATCCAACAATTAAGCATAGTCAAAACAAAAAAGAAAGATAAACTTCTTTTAAAAAAAAAAAAAAATATGTCAATGATAACACAATAGTAAATTGATGAGTTGATCTGAAAACTAAAAAAGGAGAGAAAAAAATATGTCAAAATAACGTTGTAGACTTTTTTCATGGACGTTGTAATTTCTAATACAAACACTGATATTTGCAGAAAAATGCAGAAACAGTTTTCACATTTACATTGTGTCTTCACTTCCCGCCACTTTTTCACCTGTTACTCCAGGTAAATTGAGGAGTATACTCGCGTAACACGGGTTAGTCACTCGTGTCAAAGATGTCTTGTTTTATTTACAACTCTAGTAACTCGTGTCGCTTAATCGAATATACCCTATACGACATCGTGTCTGGTGTCTCCGAGCTATCGATGGTCAAATCATTTTCAAATGGGTAACTGAAAATTCTGGGAGAAAACTTTTTTTGATTAAGATGTGTTATGATTTTGATTTACTTGTTAATAAACGCTATTTCAGTCGATTTTGTTTGATTTTTTTTCGGTATTTATCACTTTATATTGGAGGCCTGTAGCATATAGCTTGCACTTAACTCCTTCTGTCTCATTAATACAGAATTTCAAATTTAAATTACTGTGGGTATTTCCAATTGAGAAACCTTAAGGGAAAGAAAATTGAAATAAGGAGTGCTAAAAAGACCTGTATATCGGATGAAAAGTCACTGGATGAATACATTTACACAAAATGCACCCCTAATTTGAATAGAGGGAAGCTTCAGGTTTCATCTGACGACTCTGCAAATGCTAAAACTTTTTACATCGGCACAAAATCTTTTTTTTTTTCCAGATCAGATGTAAAAAAATTTCATGTTCGCAGGTATTTTTAAAACATAATGTTTAAAAGCAAGAAAATGCACTTGTATGGCCCTTTCACATGCCCGATCAACGTATTTTATCATTTATGTGATTTATCATTTATCTTACTACGGAGAGAGAGTTTGTTAAAATGAAAAAGTACACGAGTGGATTTCAACAATTATTGAATACCTAAACGAGGAAGATCATATTAACTTGTCTGGCATGAATAAACAGGATTTTCTTCAAAGCAATGCAATCTTGACTGTACAAAGTACACTGACACTGATGTTTCATTATCCACCAGCGATGATATTGACGTTTAATTTTCACTTTCTTAAAGATTTATTTTTTGTACACACAGTGTAGTTTTTTTTATCATAATTCAACCGCCTACCTGTTTTTGTTGTAGCACTCGGATTTTGAAATTTTATATATGCTATGAAATAAATTCTAATTATACATATATATATATATATATATCGGCGCAGCAAGAATTTCATCGGCATCGAAAGCAAGTTTTTTGACTTACCTAGATGGCCGAGCGGTCTAGCGCGCTGTTCCTATACTGCTAGGAGACAGATTCCGTAGGTCGAGAGTTGAACCTCGGGCTGGGGGGAAGTGGGTATACTTATAAAAGTGGATTTCTTTGTGCTTTCTATATATATATATATATATATATATATATATATATATATATATATATATATATATATATATCATCCATATTAAACGTCACGGGTATAGTTTCACATCCTCCCTTATCCCCACCGCACCAATACTTATATGGATTTAGAAAATGCAGAAACTGATATTTTTCTTTATCTGTTATAGTTTATGAATACTGTATTGAACCTTGCAGTATATATTATACCGTTTTTAAACAAGGCAGTGTAAAGTGCGAGGGGGCACTGTCTGTGATCACCCCCCCTCCCGTAATAGAGCGGATAGCCCAGAGATGCCGCAAACTTGTACAATGTACAGTCTTAATCACTATGCGTGCTGTGCATTTAAAGGGTTTGGATACCGGCCCGTACGCTTTAACATGGTAGCGAACAAGTATGCTGACTGGGAAGTCCTCACTTTAGCGCACTTCCCAGTGGCAAATCAAAGGGGGGCTCACCCGGCGCCCCCCCCCCCCCACTAAATCTGTCAAAGTTAACGTAAATCATAGTTTCGTCGAGAAAATGTAAAAATGTCTACTCGGTAGACCTCATTTTTACCCTACAAAAGCTCTAGAATCCAGGAGCTTCCGGGGGCTTCGCCCCCTGGGCCCCTACCAGGGCTTCGCCCTGGACCCACTTGGGGCCTCAAGGCGGCCCCGAGACCCCTTGCTTACGTTTTGCGCCCCCCTAACTTCAATTCCTGGATCCGCCCCTGCTTCCTCAAAGGACAAACAGATACGTCTGCACACCTGTCACTAACGAATCCGTTTTACACGGTCACTGTCAGTGCTCTGCTCACAAGATTCAAGCAGGGAAGTCCACACACCTTATCTTGTGCAGAAACAAGCTGAAATGTAGGCACACTTTATGGTCTATACAATGACCTTGTCGGTAAATACAACCTATCATTAAAAGCTGTCTGACGTTTTTCTAAAGCGTCTAAATCAGCTAGGTCATATCCTCGCAATGCCAGGAGTCCGGAGTCAATACGTTGTCCTAGACAACGTATTGACTCGGGTCCCCTGGCATTGCGAGGATGAAAGCAGGGATGACCAATCACTCTGAGAGTAATAAACAGGGATGACCGCATACTAGAACCGTATCGGACGATTTGCCAATGGAAACCTTGTATACCCAAACTATATGCATGATTCGTAGTTATCATTATATAAATAGATAGGAAAAATAATAATTTCCCATTAAACTGTAAAATCTTTAAATCAAGTAAGGAATGATATATACAATGATAATTGCATAATTTATTTTAAAAACAACATTACAGTCATTCTACGATAAATGGACCAATTCGTGGTATAAAACATGAAAAGAAAAAACAAGATGTGTTTGGAAACACAGATGCCCCCGTATGGCAACTTATAGCAAAGATTAAACTTTCTTAAATGCAAAACAAATATGTTGGTACCCAAAGTAAGATGTTGTCTCGAGGAATATACCTGTGAAATATGAAAGCCCCATACCAGCAGCAACCATTGGATAGATATGGAAAAGGTTAATTAAAAGTTTTTCAAAAGGAAGTCAGACATCAAGGTCAAGGTCAAATGGTCAAAATTAATGGTGCCTAAGGAAAGGCCTTCTCACAAGAAATATACAGGTGAAATATGAAAGCTGAAGCACCAATCATTCAAAGGTTATGACCAAGGTTAAAGTTTTTCAAAAGTAGGTCAAACTCCAAGGTCAAGGTCAATGGATTACAATTGTTGGTATCCAACGGAAGGTCTTGTCACAAGGATTATATATGTGAAGTATGAAAGCCCTGGCACCAACGGTTCAAAAGTAAGTTATGGCCAAGGTTAAAGTTTTCCAAAAGTAGGTCAAACTCCAAGGTCAAGGTCAAAGGGTCAAAGTTGTTGATATCCAAAGGAAGGTCTTGTCACAAGGATTACATATGCGAAGTATGAAAGCATTAGCACCAACCGTTCAAAAGTTATGGCCAATGTTAAAGTTTTCCAAAAGTAGATCAAACTCCAAGGTCACGGTCAAAAGGTCAAAGTTGTTGATATCCAAAGGAAGGCCTTGTCACAAGGATTACACATTTGAAGTATGAAAGCCCTAGCACCAATTGTTCAAAAGTTATGGCCAAGGTTAAAGTTCGGAAAAATTTTGCAAAACTGAGTCAAACTCAAAGGTCAAAAACTATATACCCCCGAATCTTCGATACGGGGGCATAATAATTGTTTCAAAAAGCAAATTGAACATCATAATTCTCTAAAGGACTTATCAATGAACTTGAAAAAAAAAATGTCCACAAATCTGGCACGTTAACTTTTTACAACAATTTTAATATTCCATTGATTTTAAGGTAATGTTACGGAAGTTAATGCTTGATCAAGTCTTATTATTTTTAAATAAAGCTGAATTTGACCAATTCTTCCTTTCTGATGTTCAGTATAGAACACTCAAGAATGATTCATGAAGTCTCGCATGAATGCGAAATTAAGTTAAAATTTCGGTAAAAAATATCGTTACGGAAGTTAATTCCCAAGCAATAAAAGTTAAAATTCTCGGCAATAGTTAAAATTAAAGCTTGTTTTAGGATATTAAACAAAAGTATGAAGCATTTCGCTCCCAAAATAATATTTTTTTTATACCTTTAATGAAAAAACTTTCCTGAATTACCGTTTACGGACGTTAAATTTTTGAGAGACAACTTTTTTTCTCTAATTCATTTTGTTATGTCGAAAATATAATCGTCTAAAATAGCTGACTCGCAACTAGAATCAATGATATAAGGTTCCGTGGTCACTTTCAGATAAGTTTCAGTTCTTTTTGAAATCTGCATTCTGTCCGTGAAATTTAAAAAAAAATCGTTACGGAAGTTAATCGATTTTTTGCGACATGCTCTGATTTTGCATGAAAGAAGATCCAAGCATTTCTTTGCGAGAAGTGGTTTGATTTCTCTTTATATAGGATAAAAAACTTTTTTAACATTATTTGCAGTCTGTTTGGAACTCTTTTACGGCTGATAATTCCATCTTGAAATGTGTAAATAATTGAAGCGACATTAAGATTTGCAGTGGAATACGTTTTTTCAACATTACATAATGTTCATATCGAAACTTTAACTGCATATATATCGGTAAATATTTACAAAACCATGTGTGTATGTTAAGTTTAGGAGTTGAAATCGATCTTAAAATTTGTAGTTAAGATATTACAACGGTAAATTTTTAAGCGACATAAAAAAAATCTTAATTGGGCATGTTTTTGTAGAATGACTGATTAATGAACTATACTTATTTTGGCATAATACATATGTAATGAGGAACAGGCACATGATGATCGTTTTCGAAAGAGAAATGGAGGGAGGGGGAAGGGCAGAAAAATAATTGACAATTTTCTCGAGAAATAAAAAAAAAATGAGATAATTGTCCAAAAAGGGGGGCTCTTTTTTCAATTCATTAATATGGGCAGATTTGACTAATTAAAGTGTGTGTATTTGAGAGGGAGAGATTGGTTTTTCAATATCCCAACATTTTCATATTAAATTAACATTAAGATATTATGTTTGGAAAACAGCTGGAGGGACTCCCCCCCCCCCCCTTCATACCCCCCACTTCATTGCTTGACTCTAAGTGCTTAATTAACAAAGGGATAGTTCTCACGATAAAGATAAAACAAAATAGGGGAAAAGATCTGCTTGAACAGGACTTATGAGAAGAAGATTAAGGGTTTGTTTTTTATGGATGTGGTGTAAAGCCGAACAGAATACGAAAACTGTGAATGTTAGGATACGTCGGGCTCGGTCTACAATCAGTCTTGACCGGAAGACTATTTCGTCTATGAACAGACGACTTTCCTAGCAATGCTGAACGAAGGTAAATTGCTAAGTGTTATTTTTAAGCAGCATGGTTGACGCCCATAGGAAATGTGACAAAAAAGGATAGAGAAATGTATTCAGGGACCTATATACTATGGTCCCTGATAGATCCCTGCATGTATGGAATGTCAGACACCTCGGCCCAACGACACCTCAGCCCATTGACATTTCGGCCCAATGACATCTCGGCTCAGACGGGTCGGCCAAAGATTTAAGACGGGTCGGCCCATACGTAAGACATCTCGGCCCAAGCAGTTATACTATGAAATATATATTTCCAATTATGGAACAAGAGTTAAATATTTACCGAAAAAAGTACATGAATAAACTATCAAGATTTAAAAAAAAAAGACCTTCCTTGAGCACATTGACGATATTCCAGGAATGAGAAGACAATGCTATTAATTAAAGTGCTGAATGATGAAAAACAAAATGCTGCGGCGCATCCTTTGGTATTGGTGACAATATTGGGGGTTAATTACGAGCAGACTAAATTGGGAGATGGTCATTAAAGACATTTACATCCATTGAATATTTTCACATTATTTCGTAAGAAAAACACTTCCAGTTATAAATACATTATCGTCGCTATTGTTCGAGTCCCTTTTTTTTCTTTTTTCCAGGCTACTTGTATAAAATCAAGTATGTATGCTTTTCAAAAAAAAGAAAAAAAAAAAAAGAAAAAGAAACATACAATGAAGTACAGACCAATAATGCAATTATTTTAAGTGTTAAAACAAATATCTTTATACGATAATTTAGATATATACTTATAGATCGATCTATATAAACAATAAAATGTCTTTCATTTTTTCTGTTTTTAAACAAAATTAACAGTCGCAACCGTGATATCGCAGGAAAAAAAATGGCATTTTCCACAAGACATAGATGTAAATGAAAGACTGATCTAAATAATTTGGAAAAATAAAACGATTATTTATCAAAGACCCCTATTTTTTAATTTAAAAAAATTGTTTAATCGTCAGAAAGAATAATTACACCAATAATATCAATTCAAACGCTGTTAATTTTTTTCCATCATAAAATTTTGCTTCGGCCGAGGTGTCTTTTATATGGGCCGACGTGTCAACAATCTTGTGCTGACCTGTTAGGGCCGAGATGTCAAGCGTGACGGGCCGAGGTGTCGTTGGGCCGAGATGTCTGTCTACCCATGCATGCACAACTAGTAAAAGTTTGGTATAGATCTACAATGTATGTCTTACAGATACAGATGTGTAAGTCGTGTGAAGCGATGTAACTTTTCTGGCAAGATAAGTAAGTTGCTATTCAATATTTAATTAATTATTCCTTTTGGTCTCTCAATAAATTATTGATCACCATTTCATTTTGCAGATTCCTGAGAATGTTCGGTAAATCTCTGTAGCCAATGTCTACGACGTCCGGTCTTGTAATGTAATTTTATTTGATTTTTAGAACCTTAAAAGATCATGATTACCTCTTCAAGTAATTTTCTTGACTCCCCTAACTCGGGAGAGGGTGAGGGTTCTGAACTTCTTGACACCTGATCCCACCTCTGATGTGTTAGAGGTCCGTGTTTCTCTGCTTTAAACTTGTTTTGTTTCAAAGGACTTTTGAGACATTGACTTTTATTGCGTACTAGACCAGGCAGGTTACTAACCATAATTGTAACCTACCCTGGCCATAAAAACTACTAGCTCAGACTTAACTTGCAAATTTATTTCTGAGAACTATATTCTATTAAATACGTCATTTTTCCACACATACGTCAGGGTCAACAGCTGTGGCCAGTTGATAGGTTCAATGAAACGCGGCAAATGAGTCGGGTCAGATATCAAGACCTGAACATTTATATTATAGGAATTAAAAACATTAAAATGAACTTTAAAACCATTACAATTATAAAATACATTATTCTGTAAATATTCATGACAATCAAAACTGAATGATAATAGCAAGATAAGTTTTAACAGCATCTCTCAGATCCGCAGTGTGGAAGAGCCTTGGCCATAAACAGTGATTGAAATGTTGTTTAATAGAGCAATAGCTGGGTGTTTACTGTTGACAAATATAATAGATTTTTAAAACATATGAAATACAAGAATAGGGGTATAATTTTTTTTTTATCCAGATTTGTTTATTTCTCTCATACTATGACCTTAGAAAAAATAAATCACATACCTCTGCCTCGCCTTCTATGAGATTGGTCAGACCGATATATTTCTGTAGACAGTCAGTAATAAACATAATAAGTAAAAGTATTCATAATTCAGTGTAAAGGACAAAGGACTCTTAGGAATCATTGTTTTACAGATTTTTAGAATTAATTTTGTTCTTATTATTTAGGGCTAGTATCAAAATGTGGATTATGCTTTCTGAAAATCACAGTTATTAAGTTTCTGTCTGCATGCATGTGTGTCCCTCTGTCTAACAACTTGTCCCCTCTCTTACCCTTAAACGTGTGGGAGACAATTGTGGTTGTCTTGGTTCCCTGTATAACTTCTACCAATTAGCATGATTAGACAATTGGGTCTGATTTAGAATTTAAAAATCCTTGATTAGGATAACTTTGGGAGAAACATCGGGTGCAGCAATTAAATGTGAAAGAGAATTGCAGCAAGATTTATCATTTTGTACCCTCTTTCACAATTTCACACAGTTGATATCATATGTATATATATATTATATATATATATATATATATATATATATATATATATATATATATATATATATATATATATATATATATATTAACGGAAGTCGTCACATCATGGCAAACCGAACCGTTAGAAATGTCACATAGTGGCATACGCTACATAGTGGCAAAAAATCGTTTGCCACTATGTCCTCACCTGGTTTTTAAATCGCTACAACTCCATTTATCTTTTATTTAAAGAAGATAATTATATATCATTATAAAGATAGTTTATCTCACATGTGAATTCTCGTTTTGAAGTTTTATTTTGATGTAGATTGATGGAGATTCGGGCATGTTTTTGAGGGTACCCCATTTTTTGATATATATGATCGCCCGATGGGTTTCGTCTGCAACAACACTTCGTGGCAAACGTCGGTTTTTAGGGATATTCTTTCTTAGATGAAATACATATGTGAACAAAAAGTTCAGTAAAGATGGATTAGGTAATGTTCCTTTTATCTATGTTCATCATTCTCGGATATATATGTAATTTAATAAAGATATAGCCGTTTTTCCAAAATATAGTGCACAATTTTGGCCGTTTTACTGATATATATAGTTTACACAACTACGCATGCTTGACCTACTAAAATCACAATCAAATACAGAAATGGCGACTGAAATGTTGGGATGCTTGGGATTTTGATTATCTTGGATTTGATGTGATATATTCAAGGGATGCATTGAATGTATGACCTGTGAGTGACCTGTGAGGCGGAATTCCGATCAACGGCTTTATTCTTTACGGTTCTGGCTTGTATTGGATTACAAAACGGATAACATGCGTAACAAGTCTGAGGTAGGTAAAATAATAATTGATCGAAACGGTTTTTATGGACAGAATCTTAAGGAAACATATTATGTTTTACATTATTTACAACAATTTAATCCGTGGGGGTTCGAGATGCAACATTCTATAATTATAAGTGAACAGTGCCAAACTTCCAAACAAGATTTTTAATCATGTTAATGTAAATTTATTTTGTAAATACACTGCACATTGACTAAATTTTAGAGTGATCAGTGAATGTAAACCTCCATCCATGCCAGAAATGATTACTGATAAATGATAAACACATGTTTGAAATGTGTCTGGTTTGAAAACGTTAGCCTTACTGTGAAGTATAAATTCACCATGATTTTTCTTGCCGATATACATCTTTCAAATTTATAAACATAGTCGGCATTTTAACAATGTTTAATGAACAAATTATCTGTATTAATTTTTCTTTATTCTACTGATCTAGCCTCCCTAAATAATTTTTGAAATGACACAATGCAATGTTTTATGTGTGAACTGAAATAAAGGTAATTAACAATTTATAATCCATTAATCATAAACAATCGATTTCAAGTTGAAATATTTAAAAGGGTGGTTTATTCCCACCAAGCCAAAATTCTGAGTTTCTTATTCCCTTCTTGCCGAAATTGTGTACTTGAATTGTCTAATGATTCTGCTGGGAATTCCCTAATGTGTTTACATTCCACTTTCTGTACTTCATGACCTCAGGGAGTAATTTTAACATCTTGTCTGACCTGAGAAACAAAGGATATACTAGAATATACTAGACATTGACAGTGATCAGAAGGGAATAAACGGTGAAATATATTAATTATATATATTTCAAAATGACCGTATGATTTTTCGTGTGTGACAATAACTATTTACTTACATGAAATCCATGCAATTAAATCAATTGATATTAAAGAAATTCTTTTGAATTTAACATAAACTATGTTAATATTGATATAAGCTGCACTACGTCTGAGCTAACGACCACAAATCGCAGTTTTTTAACATTAATTGCTATGAATGTGAATCATTGTTGGAAATTAGATATTTTTAAAATAATTATAAATCCGACTTTTCATGTGCGTAAAGGATATAATTTCTTCATCATTTATTTTAAATAGAAATCTAATATTAAATACATGTGTATGTAAAAAAGTGTGTAGAGTGATTTCAATGCTGATTTTAACCAACATACTTAGTTTTTTTTTTCTCTCTTTTGATTTTTCAAAATATTTTTTCATATCAAGTCTCTAAGATTAAATTGTTTAAGGATAAAAAAGGCATTTGGTAAAGTTTCTTTCATTTTCAAATCCAGGTAGCTTAAAGCAAAGCGACCATGATTTATTATGGTATATCTAGGTTCAAATCCTGGCCTGGATAAATTGAAGAACTTGCCGAGTCCAACGAAATGAATTTTAAATGTAACATTGGAATAATATTATCCACAAGAAAATCATTTGGCTTTTTTCTAGTCATACTCCAGAATTCTCTATTGTTCTAACATATAAGAATAGTCTGCATACTATGTCCTGTAATATTTGATCTCAGTCTGATAATATGTTCAACACTTTACAGCTTTTATTTCAACTGTGTCTAAAAAGCACTGAAATATTCCCAAACCAAATAGCCTTAATTATACTCATACTTGTTTTATTTCTTTTATTTTAGGTATCTAAAATATATTTTTGTTATACATTTTATCATGTTTAGTTATTTATAGAAAAAAAATAGATATTTTACTTATATTTATATCATTGGAATCCATTAAAATTATTTTTATCTGAGATATTAATGTAATTTTATTTCATCAAGTGATTAAAATCAATCACTATTTTTCAGCCAAATTTTACTCCACATCCTTTAGTAAAACAATAACATAACTAATCCATAAAATAGTTCATCTTGTTCATTTTAATTTACATTGTTTCAGACAAAATTTAAAAGCATACTGGATCATAAAAACCTGTTTTATTTTGTGAGAATTCTCGTTAATGCTCCTCTATTTTCCCTTTGTTTACATTCCACATCTGTACTCCACGACATCTGTGGAGTTACCTCCTCTTTGACCATGGAAATGAGCATAAGAAGTACATGTATACATTTCAGTTAAGGTATCCCTACATTCTTTTTGGATATGGCGATGATTACTTTTTTAAAAAATCAAAATAAGATAACATTTTCAGACAGATGGTTCATGGAGTAATCTTATAATATTATCTTATGTATATGATAAGATATGTAAAAGATTGAATATAATTAGGTTATTGTTCTTTTGTTTGAACACATTTTATTGCAATAAATATATACAATGGGATTGGACAAAAATTCTAAAAACTTAAATCGTTCTCTCCCTACATAAAATATAACTTAAGACTTATACGTGTCCAACAGTTTGTACGGAATAAATTAACATGTACACATATATTAGGTTATTGAAACAAAATATAGACAGAAATTCGCTCATAAAAAATAATTGTGACTAATCTTAAAATATTCAGGCATTATGTGGGAAATTTAAATATATTTAATTAAAAGCAGAATTGCTTGAAAACAATACAAGTAGAAGCTGCAAGAATAATTTCAGATCTTAGAGTTAATTCTTTAAGTTCTTATCTGTATAGTGAACTTGTATAGGAACTTTAAATCTTTAAAGAGAAAATCAAAAAATTCAATTGATGTATAATTAATTGTTTTGCACCCTAGTATTTGTATGACTTAATTGATAACTAGAATTATTTTTTTCCGAGTTCAACCTACATACAACCTAAGATCTTAATCTAATATCTTGTGTATACCAGTTTAATTATTATAGTTTTATACCTAACTTAGAAACAATAAACTATTTTTAAACACCTTAATGAGGGTATTGAATTTTTCCATCATTATCAATCTTTAAAGCAAAGGTTAAAAGTTTAGGATTAACAATTACATCATGTAGGTACTTTAATTTTTGTGGTAGAAAAGAAACTATTTTACATAATCAGTTGCATAAAATATTAGTTATCTTAATGCTTATTTAAAAGCATGATTTTCAGTCATGCATCCGGTCCATATTAATGAAATAAGTGTCTTTAAATTAAGTTCAACACTGTTGAGAGCAAAATATCTACACATTTACAACATGTCTATTATCAAATATTTTGTTCATTTGTTCGTAAATTTATCAAATCTAAAAAAAGATTTAAAAAAAGTAATTTTATTATTACATTTTCATATTTTTTAAAATCAAATTTAAGATGAACATTTTGTACATATTTTTATGCAATTAGGGGGTCATAATTTAAATCGGTTTCATGTAATACTAATGAGTGGTACTTGATTATGAATCTTTATTTTTAATTATCAGTATACTTTATCACAAACAAGTATCATTTCTTGTTTCTGTCTTTATGTCATACATCATGTATTCAAGACGAGGGTATATATCGGCGTTGCTTGTTTCCATATCTTTATTGAATATGTTTAAACTACACATTTAGTTGCTATACAAATGGCATTAAAATCTCTGATATATTTGACAGTGTATATATATTGTTTGATGAAACATATTGTTTGATTGAATGAAAATAATTTTCTATTCTTTATCATTTGCTTGAAAACGACTATTAGAGGACCGGACTTTGGGTAAAAAAACTAAGTCCATTTTGATTTCTCACTTTCAGATTTCTTAAAAATTCCAAAGAGATTTGATGAAATCTTTCATAAACCTTTAATTGGCATTGGCACCATGATAAGAATGTCAATAAATAATCAATAATCATTGTACATCATCAAAATATATCATTAAACATCATATTATACACTGCGACCTTGTGGACTCTAAATAACTGCCAAGTAGCATGAAAATCTGATAGATATGAAATGAATATGATGATTAAATTGGCACCATGATAAGAATGTCACTAAATAATCAATAATCACTGTACATCATCAAAATATATCATAGAACATCATATTATACACTGCGACTAACAGTAATTAGCTGATATTTCCCTTGTTAAAGCATGTATACCTTGTGGACTCTAAATAATTGCCACGTAGCATGAAAATCAGATGGATATGAAATGAATATAATGAAATAAAAGTACTAGAGTCCCTGATTCTTCCATAATGATAAGCATTGATAATCAATTTCTCATTTCTGTGTCAAACTGACATATGAAAAATTCCCTAATTGGCCTTCATGGACATTATTAATCATTTTCATGCAATTGGATTTGTAGGGTATGCCACACTCAATCAATTTTAAAAGAAAATATGTTCATTTATTCCCTCCTTCAAACCAATTAGACAGTGCTCATGTGTATGAGGGACTTTGGGTGAAAAATACTAAGTCCATTTTGATTTCTCATCTTCAGGTTTCTTAAGAATTCCAAAAAGATTTGATGAAATCTTTAATAAACCTTTAATTGGCATTGGCACCATGATAAGAATGTCACTAAATAATCAATAATCATTGTACATCATCAATATATATCATAAAACATCATATTATACACTGCGACTAAAATTAAATAGTTGATATTTCCCTTGTTAAAGCATGTATACCTTGTGGACTCTAAATAACTGCCAAGTAGCATGAAAATCTGATAGATATGAAATGAGTATGATGATTAAATTGGCACCATGATTATAAAGAATGTCACTAAATAATCATCATTGTACATCATCAAAATATATCATAGAACATCACATTATACACTGCGACTCAAAGTAAATAGCTGATATTTCCCTTTTTAAAGCATGTATACCTTGTGGACTCTAAATAACTGCCAAGTAGCATGAAAATCTGATAGATATGAAATGAATATGATGATTAAATTGGCACCATGATTATAAAGAATGTCACTAAATAATCAATAATCATTGTTCATCATCAAAATATATCATAAAACATCATATTATACACTGCGACTAAAAGTAAATAGCTGATATTTCCCTTGCTAAAGCATGTTCACCTTGTGGACTCTAAATAATTGCCAGGTAGCATGAAAATCTGATAGATATGAAATGAATATAATGATATAAAGTACTAAAGTCCCTGATTCTTCTATAATGATAAGCATTGATCATCAATTTCTCATATTCTGTCAGAAACAGAAATATGAAAAATTCTCTAATTGGCCTTCATGGACATTATTAATCATTTTTATGCAATTGGATTTGTAGGGTTTGCCACACTCAATCAATATAAAAAGAAAATACTTTCATTTATTCCCTCTTTCAAACCAGTTAGCTTGTGCTCATGTGTATGAATGACTTTGGGTGAAAAAAAAAATAATTCCATTTTTATTTCTCACTTTCAGATTTCTTAAAAATTACAAAGAGATTTTATGAAATCTTTCATAAACCTTTAATTGGCATTAGCACCATGATAAGAATGTCACTAAATAATCAATAATCATTGTACATCATCAAAATATATCATAAAACATCATATTATACACTGCGCCTAACAGTAATTAGCTGATATTTCCCTTGTTAAAGCATGTATACCTTGTGGACTCTAAATAATTGTCAAATGGCATGAAAATCTGATAGATATGAAATAAATATGATGATTTTATAGTACTAAAGTCTTTGATTTTTCCATAATGACAAGCATTGATCATCAATGTTCTCATATTCTGTGTCAAACTGACATATGAAAAATTCCCTTATTAGCCATCATGGACATTATTAATCATTTTCATGCAATTGGATATGTAGAGTTTCCAACACTCAATCAATATAAAAAGAAAATACATTCATTTATTCCCTCTTTCAAACCAATTACCTTGTGCTCATGTGTATGAGGCACTTTGGGTGAAAAATACTAAGTCCATTTTGATTTCTCATCTTCAGGTTTCTTAAGAATTCCAAAGAGATTTGATGAAATCTTTCATAAATCTTTAATTGGCATTGGCACCATGATAAGAATGTCACTAAATAATCAATAATCATTGTACATCATCAAAATATATCATAAAACATCATATTATACACAGCGCCTAACAGTAATTAGCTGATATTTCCCTTGTTAAAGCATGTATACCTTGTGGACTCTAAATAACTGCCAAGTAGCATGAAAATCTGATAGATATGAAATGAATATGATGATTTAAAAGTACCAAAGTCCCTGATTTTTCCATAATGAAAAGCATTGATCATCAATTTCACATATTCTGTGTCAAACTGACATATGAAAAATTCCCTTATTGGCCTTCATGGACATTATTAATCATTTTCATGCAATTGGATTTGTAGGGTATGCCACACTCAATCAATATAAAAAGAAAATACATTCATTTATTCCCTCTTTCAAACCAATTACCTTGTGCTCATGTGTATGAGGCACTTTGGGTGAAAAATACTAAGTCCATTTTGATTTCTCATTTTCAGGTTTCTTAAGAATTCCAAAGAAATTTGATGAAATCTTTCATAAATCTTTACTAGGATTGACACCATGATAAGAATGTCTCTAAATAATCAATAATCATTGTACATCATCAAAATATATCATAAAACATCATATTATACACTGCGCCTAACAGTAAATAGCTGATATTTCCCTTGTTAAAGCATGTATACCTTGTGGACTCTAAATAATTGTCAAATGGTATGAAAATCTGATAGATATGAAATAAATATGATGATTTTATAGTACTAAAGTCTTTGATTTTTCCATAATGAAAAGCATTGATCATCAATTTCACATATTCTGTGTCAAACTGACATATGAAAAATTCCCTTATTGGCCTTTATGGACATTATTAATCATTTTCATGCAATTGGATATGTAGGGTTTCCAACACTCAATCAATTAAAAAGAAAATACTTTCATTTATTCCCTCTTTCAAACCAATTACCTTGTGCTCATGTGTATGAGGGACTTTGGGTGAAAAATACTGTCCATTTTGATTTCTCATCTTCAGGTTTCTTAAGAATTCCAAAGAGATTTGATGAAATCTTTCATAAATCTTTAATTGGCATTGGCACCATGATAAGAATGTCACTAAATAATCAATAATCATTGTACATCATCAAAATATATCATAAAACAACATATTATACACAGCGCCTAACAGTAATTAGCTGATATTTCCCTTGTTAAAGCATGTATACCTTGTGGACTCTAAATAACTGCCAAGTAGCATGAAAATCTGATAGATATGAAATGAATATGATGATTTAAAAGTACCAAAGTCCCTGATTTTTCCATAATGAAAAGCATTGATCATCAATGTTCTCATATTCTGTGTCAAACTGACATATGAAAAATTCCCTTATTGGCCTTCATGGACATTATTAATCATTTTCATGCAATTGGATTTGTAGGGTATGCCACACTCAATCAATATAAAAAGAAAATACATTCATTTATTCCCTCTTTCAAACCAATTACCTTGTGCTCATGTGTATGAGACACTTTGGGTGAAAAATACTAAGTCCATTTTGATTTCTCATTTTCAGGTTTCTTAAGAATTCCAAAGAAATTTGATGAAATCTTTCATAAATCTTTACTAGAATTGACACCATGATAAGAATGTCACTAAATAATCAATAATCATTGTACATCATCAAAATATATCATAAAACATCATACTATACACAGCGCATAAAAGTAATTAGCTGATATTTCCCTTGTTAAAGCATGTATACCTTGTGGACTCTAATTAATTGTCAAATGGCATAAAAATCTGATAGATATTAAATAAATATGATGATTTTATAGTACCAAAGTCCCTGATTTTTCCATAATGACAAGCATTGATCATCAATGTTCTCATATTCTGTGTTAAAACTGACATATGAAAACTTCTCTAATTGGCCTTCATGGACATTATTAATCATTTTCATGCAATTGGATATGTAGGGTTTCCAACACTCAATCAATATAAAAAGAAAATACATTCATTTATTCCCTCTTTCAAACCAATTACCTTGTGCTCATGTGTATGAGGCACTTTGGGTGAAAAATACTAAGTCCATTTTGATTTCTCATCTTCAGGTTTCTTAAGAATTCCAAAAAGATTTGATGGAATCTTTCATCAACCTTTAATTGGCATTGGCACCATGATAAGAATGTCACTAAATAATCAATAATCATTGTACATCATCAAAATATATCATAAAACATCATATTATACACTGCGCCTAACAGTAATTAGCTGATATTTCCCTTGTTAAAGCATGTATACCTTGTGGACTCTAAATAATTGTCAAATGGCATGAAAATCTGATAGATATGAAATAAATATGATGATTTTATAGTACTAAAGTCTTTGATTTTTCCATAATGAAAAGCATTGATCATCAATTTTGCATATTCTGTGTCAAACTGACATATGAAAAATTCCCTTATTGGCCTTCATTGACATTATTAATCATTTTCATGCAATTGGATTTGTAGGGTATGCCACACTCAATCAATATAAAAAGAAAATACATTCATTTAATCCCTCTTTCAAACCAATTACCTTGTGCTCATGTGTATGAGGGACTTTAGGTGAAAAATACTAAGTCCATTTTGATTTCTCATTTTCAGGTTTCTTAAGAATTCCAAAGAAATTTGATGAAATCTTTCATAAATCTTTACTAAGATTGACACCATGATAAGAATGTCACTAAATAATCAATAATCATTGTACATCATCAAAATATATCATAAAACATCATATTATACACTGCGCCTAACAGTAATTAGTTGATATTTCCCTTGTTAAAGCATGTATACCTTGTGGACTCTAAATAATTGTCAAATGGCATGAAAATCTGATAGATATGAAATAAATATGATGATTTTATAGTACCAAAGTCCCTGATTTTTCCATAATGAAAAGCATTGATCATCAATGTTCTCATATTCTGTGTCAAACTGACATATGAAAAATTCCCTAATTGGCCTTCATGGACATTATTGATTAATCATTTTCATGCAATTGGATATGTAGGGTTTCCAACACTCAATCAATTAAAAAGAAAATACTTTCATTTATTCCCTCTTTCAAACCAATTACCTTGTGCTCATGTGTATGAGGGACTTTGGGTGAAAAATACTGTCCATTTTGATTTCTCATCTTCAGGTTTCTTAAGAATTCCAAAGAGATTTGATGAAATCTTTCATAAATCTTTAATTGGCATTGGCACCATGATAAGAATGTCACTAAATAATCAATAATCATTGTACATCATCAAAATATATCATAAAACATCATATTATACACTGCGCCTAACAGTAATTAGCTGATATTTCCCTTGTTAAAGCATGTATACCTTGTGGACTCTAAATAACTGCCAAGTAGCATGAAAATCTGATAGATATGAAATAAATATGATGATTTTATAGTACTAAAGTCTTTGATTTTTCCATAATGACAAGCATTGATCATCAATGTTCTCATATTCTGTGTCAAACTGACATATGAAAAATTCCCTTATTGGCCTTCATGGACATTATTAATCATTTTCATGCAATTGGATATGTAGGGTTTCCAACACTCAATCAATATAAAAAGAAAATACATTCATTTATTCCCTCTTTCAAACCAATTACCTTGTGCTCATGTGTATGAGGCACTTTGGGTGAAAAATACTAAGTCCATTTTGATTTCTCATCTTCAGGTTTCTTAAGAATTCCAAAAAGATTTGATGGAATCTTTCATCAACCTTTAATTGGCATTGGCACCATGATAAGAATGTCACTAAATAATCAATAATCATTGTACATCATCAAAATATATCATAAAACATCATATTATACACTGCGACTAAAAGTAATTAGCTGATATTTCCCTTGTTAAAGCATGTATACCTTGTGGACTCTAAATAACTGCCAAGTAGCATGAAAATCTGATAGATATGAAATGAATATGATGATTTAAAAGTACCAAAGTCCCTGATTTTTCCATAATGAAAAGCATTGATCATCAATGTTCTCATATTCTGTGTCAAACTGACATATGAAAAATTCCCTAATTGGCCTTCATGGACATTATTAATCATTTTCATGCAATTGGATATGTAGGGTTTCCAACACTCAATCAATATAAAAAGAAAATACTTTCATTTATTCCCTCTTTCAAACCAATTACCTTGTGCTCATGTGTATGAGGGACTTTGGGTGAAAAATACTAAGTCCATTTTGATTTCGCATCTTCAGGTTTCTTAAGAATTCCAAAAAGATTTGATGAAATCTTTCATCAACCATTAATTGGCATTGGCACCATGATAAGAATGTCACTAAATAATCAATAATCATTGTACATCATCAAAATATATCATAAAACATCATATTATACACTGCGCCTAACAGTAATTAGCTGATATTTCCCTTGTTAAAGCATGTATACCTTGTGGACTCTAAATAATTGTCAAATGGCATGAAAATCTGATAGATATGAAATGAATATGATGATTTAAAAGTACCAAAGTCCCTGATTTTTCCATAATGAAAAGCATTGATCATCAATTTTACATATTCTGTGTCAAACTGACATATGAAAAATTCCCTTATTGGCCTTCATGGACATTATTAATCATTTTCATGCAATTGGATTTGTAGGGTATGCCACACTCAATCAATATAAAAAGAAAATACATTCATTTAATCCCTCTTTCAAACCAATTACCTTGTGCTCATGTGTATGAGGGACTTTGGGTGAAAAATACCAAGTCCATTTTGATTTCTCATTTTCAGGTTTCTTAAGAATTCCAAAGAAATTTGATGAAATCTTTCATAAATCTTTACTAGGATTGACACCATGATAAGAATGTCACTAAATAATCAATAATCATTGTACATCATCAAAATATATCATAAAACATCATATTATACACTGCGCCTAACAGTAATTAGCTGATATTTCCCTTGTTAAAGCATGTATACCTTGTGGACTCTAAATAATTGTCAAATGGCATGAAAATCTGATAGATATGAAATAAATATGATGATTTTATAGTACCAAAGTCCCTGATTTTTCCATAATGAAAAGCATTGATCATCAATGTTCTCATATTCTGTGTCAAACTGACATATGAAAAATTCCCTAATAGGCCTTCATGGACATTATTAATCATTTTCATGCAATTGGATATGTAGGGTTTCCAACACTCAATCAATATAAAAAGAAAATACTTTCATTTATTCCCTCTTTCAAACCAATTACCTTGTGCTCATGTGTATGAGGGACTTTGCGTGAAAAATACTAAGTCCATTTTGATTTCTCATCTTCAGGTTTCTTAAGAATTCCAAAAAGATTTGATGAAATCTTTCATAAACCTTTAATTGGCATTGGCACCATGATAAGAATGTCACTAAATAATCAATAATCATTGCACATCATCAAAATATATCATAAAACATCATATTATACACTGCGCCTAACAGTAATTAGTTGATATTTCCCTTGTTAAAGCATGTATACCTTGTGGACTCTAAATAATTGTCAAATGGCATGAAAATCTGATAGATATGAAATGAATATGATGATTTAAAAGTACCAAAGTTCCTGATTTTTCCATAATGAAAAGCATTGATCATCAATTTTACATATTCTGTGTCAAACTGACATATGAAAAATTCCCTTATTGGCCTTCATGGACATTATTAATCATTTTCATGCAATTGGATTTGCAGGGTATGCCACACTCAATCAATATAAAAAGAAAATACATTCATTTAATCCCTCTTTCAAACCAATTACCTTGTGCTCATGTGTATCAGGGACTTTGGGTGAAAAATACTAAGTCCATTTTGATTTCTCATTTTCAGGTTTCTTAAGAATTCCAAAGAAATTTGATGAAATCTTTCATAAATCTTTACTAGGATTGACACCATGATAAGAATGTCACTAAATAATCAATAATCATTGTACATCATCAAAATATATCATAAAACATCATATTATACACTGCGCCTAACAGTAATTAGCTGATATTTCCCTTGTTAAAGCATGTATACCTTGTGGACTCTAAATAATTGTCAAATGGCATGAAAATCTGATAGATATGAAATAAATATGATGATTTTATAGTACCAAAGTCCCTGATTTTTCCATAATGAAAAGCATTGATCATCAATTTTACATATTCTGTGTCAAACTGACATATGAAAAATTCCCTAATTGGCCTTCATGGACATTATTAATCATTTTCATGCAATTGGATATGTAGGGTTTCCAACACTCAATCAATATAAAAAGAAAATACTTTCATTTATTCCCTCTTTCAAACCAATTACCTTGTGCTCATGTGTATGAGGGACTTTGGGTGAAAAATACTAAGTCCATTTTGATTTCTCATCTTCAGGTTTCTTAAGAATTCCAAAGAAATTTGATGAAATCTTTCATAAATCTTTACTAGGATTGACACCATGATAAGAATGTCACTAAATAATCAATAATCATTGTACATCATCAAAATATATCATAAAACATCATATTATACACTGCGCCTAACAGTAATTAGCTGATATTTCCCTTGTTAAAGCATGTATACCTTGTGGACTCTAAATAATTGTCAAATGGCATGAAAATCTGATAGATATGAAATAAATATGATGATTTTATAGTACCAAAGTCCCTGATTTTTCCATAATGAAAAGCATTGATCATCAATGTTCTCATATTCTGTGTCAAACTGACATATGAAAAATTCCCTAACTGGCCTTCATGGACATTATTAATCATTTTCGTGCAATTGGATATGTAGGGTTTCCAACACTCAATCAATATAAAAAGAAAATACTTTCATTTATTCCCTCTTTCAAACCAATTACCTTGTGCTCATGTGTATGAGGGACTTTGCGTGAAAAATACTAAGTCCATTTTGATTTCTCATTTTCAGGTTTCTTAAGAATTCCAAAGAAATTTGATGAAATCTTTCATAAATCTTTACTAAGATTGACACCATGATAAGAATGTCACTAAATAATCAATAATCATTGTACATCATCAAAATATATCATAAAACATCATATTATACACTGCGCCTAACAGTAATTAGCTGATATTTCCCTTGTTAAAGCATGTATACCTTGTGGACTCTAAATAATTGTCAAATGGCATGAAAATCTGATAGATATGAAATGAATATGATGATTTAAAAGTACCAAAGTCCCTGATTTTTCCATAATGAAAAGCATTGATCATCAATTTTACATATTCTGTGTCAAACTGACATATGAAAAATTCCCTTATTGGCCTTCATGGACATTATTAATCATTTTCATGCAATTGGATTTGCAGGGTATGCCACACTCAATCAATATAAAAAGAAAATACATTCATTTAATCCCTCTTTCAAACCAATTACCTTGTGCTCATGTGTATCAGGGACTTTGGGTGAAAAATACTAAGTCCATTTTGATTTCTCATTTTCAGGTTTCTTAAGAATTCCAAAGAAATTTGATGAAATCTTTCATAAATCTTTACTAGGATTGACACCATGATAAGAATGTCACTAAATAATCAATAATCATTGTACATCATCAAAATATATCATAAAACATCATATTATACACTGCGCCTAACAGTAATTAGCTGATATTTCCCTTGTTAAAGCATGTATACCTTGTGGACTCTAAATAATTGTCAAATGGCATGAAAATCTGATAGATATGAAATAAATATGATGATTTTATAGTACCAAAGTCCCTGATTTTTCCATAATGAAAAGCATTGATCATCAATTTTACATATTCTGTGTCAAACTGACATATGAAAAATTCCCTAATTGGCCTTCATGGACATTATTAATCATTTTCATGCAATTGGATATGTAGGGTTTCCAACACTCAATCAATATAAAAAGAAAATACTTTCATTTATTCCCTCTTTCAAACCAATTACCTTGTGCTCATGTGTATGAGGGACTTTGGGTGAAAAATACTAAGTCCATTTTGATTTCTCATCTTCAGGTTTCTTAAGAATTCCAAAGAAATTTGATGAAATCTTTCATAAATCTTTACTAGGATTGACACCATGATAAGAATGTCACTAAATAATCAATAATCATTGTACATCATCAAAATATATCATAAAACATCATATTATACACTGCGCCTAACAGTAATTAGCTGATATTTCCCTTGTTAAAGCATGTATACCTTGTGGACTCTAAATAATTGTCAAATGGCATGAAAATCTGATAGATATGAAATAAATATGATGATTTTATAGTACCAAAGTCCCTGATTTTTCCATAATGAAAAGCATTGATCATCAATGTTCTCATATTCTGTGTCAAACTGACATATGAAAAATTCCCTAACTGGCCTTCATGGACATTATTAATCATTTTCGTGCAATTGGATATGTAGGGTTTCCAACACTCAATCAATATAAAAAGAAAATACTTTCATTTATTCCCTCTTTCAAACCAATTACCTTGTGCTCATGTGTATGAGGGACTTTGCGTGAAAAATACTAAGTCCATTTTGATTTCTCATTTTCAGGTTTCTTAAGAATTCCAAAGAAATTTGATGAAATCTTTCATAAATCTTTACTAAGATTGACACCATGATAAGAATGTCACTAAATAATCAATAATCATTGTACATCATCAAAATATATCATAAAACATCATATTATACACTGCGCCTAACAGTAATTAGTTGATATTTCCCTTGTTAAAGCATGTATACCTTGTGGACTCTAAATAATTGTCAAATGGCATGAAAATCTGATAGATATGAAATAAATATGATGATTTTATAGTACCAAAGTCCCTGATTTTTCCATAATGAAAAGCATTGATCATCAATGTTCTCATATTCTGTGTCAAACTGACATATGAAAAATTCCCTAATTGGCCTTCATGGACATTATTAATCATTTTCATGCAATTGGATATGTAGGGTTTCCAACACTCAATCAATTAAAAAGAAAATACTTTCATTTATTCCCTCTTTCAAACCAATTACCTTGTGCTCATGTGTATGAGGCACTTTGGGTGAAAAATACTGTCCATTTTGATTTCTCATCTTCAGGTTTCTTAAGAATTCCAAAGAGATTTGATGAAATCTTTCATAAATCTTTAATTGGCATTGGCACCATGATAAGAATGTCACTAAATAATCAATAATCATTGTACATCATCAAAATATATCATAAAACATCATATTATACACAGCGCCTAACATTAATTAGCTGATATTTCCCTTGTTAAAGCATGTATACCTTGTGGACTCTAAATAACTGCCAAGTAGCATGAAAATCTGATAGATATGAAATGAATATGATGATTTAAAAGTACCAAAGTCCCTGATTTTTCCATAATGAAAAGCATTGATCATCAATGTTCTCATATTCTGTGTCAAACTGACATATGAAAAATTCCCTTATTGGCCTTCATGGACATTATTAATCATTTTCATGCAATTGGATTTGTAGGGTATGCCACACTCAATCAATATAAGAAGAAAATACATTCATTTATTCCCTCTTTCAAACCAATTACCTTGTGCTCATGTGTATGAGGGACTTTAGGTGAAAAATACTAAGTCCATTTTGATTTCTCATCTTCAGGTTTCTTCAGAATTCCAAAGAAATTTGATGAAATCTTTCATAAATCTTTACTAGGATTGACACCATGATAAGAATGTCACTAAATAATCAATAATCATTGTACATCATCAAAATATATCATAAAACATCATACTATACACAGCGCATTAGAGTAATTAGCTGATATTTCCCTTGTTAAAGCATGTATACCTTGTGGACTCTAATTAATTGTCAAATGGCATAAAAATCTGATAGATATGAAATAAATATGATGATTTTATAGTAGTAAAGTCTTTGATTTTTCCATAATGAAAAGCATTGATCATCAATGTTCTCATATTCTGTGTCAAACTGACATATGAAAACTTCTCTAATTGGCCTTCATGGACATTATTAATCATTTTCATGCAATTGGATATGTAGGGTTTCCAACACTCAATCAATATAAAAAGAAAATACTTTCATTTATTCCCTCTTTCAAACCAATTACCTTGTGCTCATGTGTATGAGGCACTTTGGGTGAAAAATACTAAGTCCATTTTGATTTCTCATCTTCAGGTTTCTTAAGAATTCCAAAAAGATTTGATGAAATCTTTCATCAACCTTTAATTAGCATTGGCACCATGATAAGAATGTCACTAAATAATCAATAATCATTGTACATCATCAAAATATATCATAAAACATCATATTATACACTGCGCCTAACAGTAATTAGCTGATATTTCCCTTGTTAAAGCATGTATACCTTGTGGACTCTAAATAATTGTCAAATGGCATGATAATCTGATAGATATGAAATAAATATAATGATTTTATAGTACTAAAGTCTTTGATTTTTCCATAATGACAAGCATTGATCATCAATGTTCTCATATTCTTTGTCAAACTGACATATGAAAAATTCCCTTATTGGCCTTCATGGACATTATTAATCATTTTCATGCAATTGGATATGTAGGGTTTCCAACACTCAATCAATATAAAAAGAAAATACTTTCATTTATTCTCTCTTTCAAACCAATTACCTTGTGCTCATGTGTATGAGGCACTTTGGGTGAAAAATACTAAGTCCATTTTGATTTCTCATCTTCAGGTTTCTTAAGAATTCCAAAAAGATTTGATGGAATCTTTCATCAACCTTTAATTGGCATTAGCACCATGATAAGAATGTCACTAAATAATCAATAATCATTGTACATCATCAAAATATATCATAAAACATCATATTATACACTGCAACTAATAGTAATTAGCTGATATTTCCCTTGTTAAAGCATGTATACCTTGTGGACTCTAAATAACTGCCAAGTAGCATGAAAATCTGATAGATATGAAATGAATATGATGATTTAAAAGTACCAAAGTCCCTGATTTTTCCATAATGAAAAGCATTGATCATCAATTTTACATATTCTGTGTCAAACTGACATATGAAAAATTCCCTTATTGGCCTTCATGGACATTATTAATCATTTTCATGCAATTGGATTTGTAGGGTATGCCACACTCAATCAATATAAAAAGAAAATAAATTCATTTAATCCCTCTTTCAAACCAATTACCTTGTGCTCGTGTATCAGGGACTTTGGGTGAAAAATACTAAGTCCATTTTGATTTCTCATTTTCAGGTTTCTTAAGAATTCCAAAGAAATTTGATGAAATCTTTCATAAATCTTTACTAGGATTGACACCATGATAAGAATGTCACTAAATAATCAATAATCATTGTACATCATCAAAATATATCATAAAACATCATATTATACACTGCGCCTAACAGTAATTAGCTGATATTTCCCTTGTTAAAGCATGTATACCTTGTGGACTCTAAATAATTGTCAAATGGCATGAAAATCTGATAGATATGAAATAAATATGATGATTTTATAGTACTAAAGTCTTTGATTTTTCCATAATGACAAGCATTGATCATCAATGTTCTCATATTCTGTGTCAAACTGACATATGAAAAATTCCCTTATTGGCCTTCATGGACATTATTAATCATTTTCATGCAATTGGATATGTAGGGTTTCCAACACTCAATCAATATAAAAAGAAAATACATTAATTTATTCCCTCTTTCAAACCAATTACCTTGTGCTCATGTGTGTGAGGCACTTTGGGTGAAAAATACTAAGTCCATTTTGATTTCTCATCTTCAGGTTTCTTAAGAATTCCAAAAAGATTTGATGGAATCTTTCATCAACCTTTAATTGGCATTGGCACCATGATAAGAATGTCACTAAATAATCAATAATCATTGTACATCATCAAAATATATCATAAAACATCATATTATACACTGCGACTAAAAGTAATTAGCTGATATTTCCCTTGTTAAAGCATGTATACCTTGTGGACTCTAAATAACTGCCAAGTAGCATGAAAATCTGATAGATATGAAATGAATATGATGATTTAAAAGTACCAAAGTCCCTGATTTTTCCATAATGAAAAGCATTGATCATCAATGTTCTCATATTCTGTGTCAAACTGACATATGAAAAATTCCCTTATTGGCCTTCATGGACATTATTAATCATTTTCATGCAATTGGATATGTAGGGTTTCCAACACTCAATCAATATAAAAAGAAAATACATTCATTTATTCCCTCTTTCAAACCAATTACCTTGTGCTCATGTGTATGAGGCACTTTGGGTGAAAAATACTAAGTCCATTTTGATTTCTCATCTTCAGGTTTCTTAAGAATTCCAAAAAGATTTGATGGAATCTTTCATCAACCTTTAATTGGCATTGGCACCATGATAAGAATGTCACTAAATAATCAATAATCATTGTACATCATCAAAATATATCATAAAACATCATATTGTACACTGCGACTAATAGTAATTAGCTGATATTTCCCTTGTTAAAGCATGTATACCTTGTGGACTCTAAATAACTGCCAAGTAGCATGAAAATCTGATAGATATGAAATGAATATGATGATTTAAAAGTACCAAAGTCCCTGATTTTTCCATAATGAAAAGCATTGATCATCAATTTTACATATTCTGTGTCAAACTGACATATGAAAAATTCCCTTATTGGCCTTCATGGACATTATGAGTCATTTTCATGCAATTGGATTTGTAGGGTATGCCACACTCAATCAATATAAAAAGAAAATACATTCATTTAATCCCTCTTTCAAACCAATTACCTTGTGCTCATGTGTATCAGGGACTTTGGGTGAAAAATACTAAGTCCATTTTGATTTCTCATTTTCAGGTTTCTTAAGAATTCCAAAGAAATTTGATGAAATCTTTCATAAATCTTTACTAGGATTGACACCATGATAAGAATGTCACTAAATAATCAATAATCATTGTACATCATCAAAATATATCATAAAACATCATATTATACACTGCGCCTAACAGTAATTAGCTGATATTTCCCTTGTTAAAGCATGTATACCTTGTGGACTCTAAATAATTGTCAAATGGCATGAAAATCTGATAGATATGAAATAAATATGATGATTTTATAGTACTAAAGTCCCTGATTTTTCCATAATGAAAAGCATTGATCATCAATGTTCTCATATTCTGTGTCAAACTGACATATGAAAAATTCCCTAATTGGCCTTCATGGACATTATTAATCATTTTCATGCAATTGGATATGTAGGGTTTCCAACACTCAAACAATTAAAAAGAAAATACTTTCATTTATTCCCTCTTTCAAACCAATTACCTTGTGCTCATGTTTATGAGGGACTTTGGGTGAAAAATACTAAGTCCATTTTGATTTCTCATCTTCAGGTTTCTTAAGAATTCCAAAAAGATTTGATGAAATCTTTCATCAACCTTTAATTGGCATTGGCACCATGATAAGAATGTCACTAAATAATCAATAATCATTGTACATCATCAAAATATATCATAAAACATCATATTATACACTGCGCCTAACAGTAATTAGCTGATATTTCCCTTGTTAAAGCATGTATACCTTGTGGACTCTAAATAACTGCCAAGTAGCATGAAAATCTGATAGATATGAAATAAATATGATGATTTTATAGTACTAAAGTCTTTGATTTTTCCATAATGATAAGCATTGATCATCAATTTGCTATATTCGGTCACAAATAGAGATATGAAATATTCCCTAATTGGCCTTCATGGACATTATAAATCATTTTCATGCAATTGGATTTGTAGGGATTGCCACACTCAATCAATATAAGAAGAAAATACATTCATTTATTCCCTCTTTCAAACCAATTACCTTGTGCTCATGTGTATGAAGGACTTTGGGTGAAAAATACTAAGTCCATTTTGATTTCTCATTTTCAGGTTTCTTACGATCATCAAAGAGATTTGATGAAATCTTTCATAAACCTTTAATTGGCATTTGCACCATGATAAGAATGTCACTAAATAATCAAAAATCATTGCACATCATCAAAATATTTCATAAAACATCATATTATACACTGCGACTAAAAGTAAATAGCTGATATTTCCCTTGTTAAAGCATGTATACCTTGTGGACTCTAAATAAACTGCCAAGTAGCATGAAAATCTGATAGATATGAAATGAATATGATGATTTCATTGGCACCATGATAAGAATGTCACTAAATAATCAATTATCATTGTACATCATCAAAATATATCATAAAACATCATATTATACACTGCGACTAAAAGTAAATAGCTGATATTTCCCTTTTTAAAGCATGTATACCTTGTGGACTCTAAATAACTGCCAAGTAGCATGAAAATCTGATTGATATGAAATGAATATAATGATATAAAAGTACTAGAGTCCCTGATTCTTCCATAATGAAAAGCATTTATCATCAATGTTCTCATATTCTGTCAGAAACAGACATATGAAATATTCCCTAATTGGCCTTCATGGACATCAAGAAACAAAATACTTTCATTATTTCCCTCTCTCAAACCAATTAGCTTGTGCTCCTGTGTATGAGGGACTTTGGGTGAAAAAACTAAGTCCATTTTGATTTCTCATTTTCAATTTATTTTCGAGACTATATTTTTTTTCTTCAGTTTGCATTTCTAGTTATTTTTAAGCAGCCTTTTAATGACTCAGCACTCTATCTCAAAGGATGGGGAACCAAATGGGTGATTGATTAATTTATTTCGGATCATATATATATTTTACAATTATTTTTACATATAAGTTCTACATATGTCAGTGTTTATAATTTGAACTATTGTTACACAATTTTAGTAATTCTAATAAGAACCTTTTTTCTCGGTTCCCCTTTAAAGGCCATTTGCTGAATTTGCACATGCGTACTTTTTTCTACATGTGTCCTCTCTGACTTTGGAAGAGAACTAAAAGCACGCCATTTTCGAAACGAGAATTTTTGGACGATTTTTTCGATTTGTTTTTAGCATATAACCTTCATATAAGCTTTTTATAAAAATTTTAGCAAATCATATACTCTATTTAGCTTTGCTTGAATTAATATATTTTATTCCGCTTCATTTTATATGCTTTTTTTTGGCTTTGCTTTGTGATTCTTGGATAGAACTTTGTTTTCTTTCGTTGGATATTTTCAGTGTGGTATTCACTCAAGGAATTTTATAAGGTAATTCTCTAATTCATTTTCTATTTCTCTCTTTCTTTCTCTCTTTCGCAAAACATACCGATTGACAATAATAACACATTAAAAATTTCATTATTTTAGATGGCTGGGAACAGAAGGAGGGCTCAACAAGATGTAAGTTTTAATCTCCTTTGCTTTGTTCAAAAGAGAAGCTAGTGATTTGATTGATTATTGTGGTTATACTTAATTGATTTTAACTCAGTTTCTATTCCAACTAGGTAATTCCATTTGACGTTGCGAGAGTTGATGCACTCAGCTTTATTCTCCGAAAAGAAGACAAACCAGGGTGTGCTGAGAAAGATGTAGACCCAATTATAGGTGAGAGAGAGAGAGAGAGAGAGAGAGAGAGAGAGAGAGAGAGAGAGAGAGAGAGAGAGAGAGAGAGGATTCATTTTAATTAAGGTCAGGCTGCCACACATATTTCTACTCCGAAAAATTAGTAGTTTTACTTAAAAAACAAGTACAGTTAAGCATATTTTGTGTTTTCAACTTTAGTACATATTTGTGTTTTCGTAGATAAACAAAGATTTTGATTTATTACAACAAAAAATATATGCTAGCATGATCTTCAATTATTTTTTTTAATTACCAATTAATTGAGGATTTTGAATTGGTAACAGTGAATTATAGAGGCATTAAACAAGTATCGGTAAATCTTTTTTAAAAAAATCTTACCTATAAATCAAACAACTATATCTAACATTATATAAAAGTGACAATGAATAGTATATCGCTGTTAATATTCCATGATTTGTATTTAGAAAAAAGAAATTTAAAAAACTTTCATGAAAAAATGAGATTGATCTAATGTACATATTCTTCGAATGATTATTGTTAAAAGACTTGATTTTCATTTTATTATTTTTTTTCACTGTTTTGTAAATATTCTTTGAATCAATATGACAAAAAAAATTACTCGTGTACATGATTGCCATGCGATTTCGATTTCCACTCTAACGTTCAACGTAGTCAGTAACCTTTGTTAAACGTGAAATAGGTCAGCTAATCTGAGTGTTTGGCTCAACACGTCTATGTGTCACATAAATTCTGAAGAAAAAAAATCTGAAGTTCGGATTTTCCACTTTGTACAAGCAGATGATAAAAAGCATCTGTTCATTAACCAAGACTTGCTTTCGATTTATGGAGAAATTGTTTTTAGAATGAAAGGTTAATTGCACTTATCATACAATAACTGCCTATGCATGTGTCAAAATAGTAATAAAGACTGTATTTGTTGAGAAATAAACATCTTTTCGTACTTGGGAGCATCAGCAAAGCTGTAACCTTTCAGCCTTTGAAATGATTGCATGTGGTTCTTTTTATTGATAGATCGATTGATTTTTATTTATCCAAATTTTTTTATCCACAAATAAAAGTGAATGGGATTGGGCAACAAGCAAAGCCTATTTTACCCTCTCCCTATAGATCGATCGATGAGTTTTCTGATGGCCAGTTAAGCTTGATTACTATTCGTTACTGTTATATTTCTATATTGCATTGTCTATATTTATCATCCTTAAGAACACTTATTACATTTAACAGTCAAAGATATTTTAAATAAAGCAAATGAATTTATCAAAAACAGATAAAGGCTAGAGAAAGAATTTCAAGATTACCCAGTTTTTACAGTGTATTTCTTTATTTTTTTTTAAATGTATGGAAAATGAAATATATGATAAAAGTTAAATGAATCAGTCATTGTTTTATAAGACGTTAGGATCTCATGAGGAAAGATAAAAAACACAGGTCTGTGTAGTACAAAGTCTATTCTGAAAGTATATTAGTCTAATATCAATCGCTTTTTTAACTTTTGTTTAATTCTACCAGGTTGAGCTATCTATTCTCATTCATTAGAAATAACAAGACTTTCAGTTATATTTGTTTTCACCTGTAAGTTATAAAAATATTATTTTTACATTTATGTGTGTTTACAAAAAAATTGTCTGCTTAGTTCCTCTAAATTTAAATTAACAAAAACGCAGTCGTTGTTCGGATTTTTTTTGCGAAATGTTTACATTTGCTTTGCAACCGTCTCTGTTAATTTCGAATCTGACTTAATTAATATGCAGAATGCTTGCACGCAAGGAAATATAATTGTTTTCGGAAGGCAATATAAATGTTTCCGGTGTTATATAAAGATATCCGGAATGACACAGCAGTTTCCCAGGGCAAATTGATGAAAATATCACATTTGTGACACAACGAGAAAAATTCATATGACCTAATTACACCTATATATAAGGAGTTCAAAAATATTTTTGGGCCAAACATTATTAAAAGCACCAAAAGGGTTTTTTTATGACTCAGGAAAAACACTTTTCTATCATCTCTGTATAACACTGATAGATATAAACTCAGTATGTGGATATCGCATTACATTACCAACATTTGATTTATCCGGCTTACTCCAGATCATTTGTTTGATATTTTTAACTTTTTATCTCAACATAATTGTCATCTGTGATTAATTCTTCTTTCATTTTTTTTAATACTAATATAATATGATTAATATCGCACCCATCTAACGTGGTCTGTTGCTTGACATGCTTATAAATGCATATTGCAAGGGAGTGAATGTTTTCATCATTGTCTAAAAAATTGTTGTCTATTCAAACGCACGCGTGGTGGGTGTGTCACACATTTAGTCTCACACAACTGTAAGCTTTCCTTAAAAGCTTGTCTGATGTGAAAAAAAGACTCGAAAATTTAAATATTTTAACCCAGCATCATCAACATGAATTATCTGAGGACTGGAAATAATCTTTTAAATTTAATAATCGAAATGATTATAATGGCAGTTGTTGCGTTAGATTCCAGACCGTTAATCTCATGGTTACGCTATGGAATATTCTGAAATGCCACCTTTCTAAATTGATTTATGCAAAATTTTCTGTGTTTCAAGAATGGAAAAAAAACTTCTTATCTCCTCCTTTATCATATTCAATGGAAATCCATTGCCTTTTTTCATTCTACGACTCCGGTCGTATTTTGAAGTGATAATACAAAGCTCGGCAGTAATAAAATAGTAAAGTTATAAGAAAGTAATGTTAAAAGTATGTAAATAAAATATTTTTGATAATGAATAATGGAATTGTAAATCCAATGTCCTTTTTAGAAAATTTCTAGCTTTGTTACTTGTTTTGACCCCCCCCCCCCCCCCGGATAGATATTGTTCATCTAAAGATAAAAACGTTTGAGGAGTTTACACAACTGCGATATGACTGACACAGGTGACTTGATGGCTCAAACTTCCACTCTTTATATATTTAGCTTCAGCTGAAAGTTAGTCTTTAATAAGGATTAATTCTCCTTCATTAATAACAAGGAAAATTTTTGATTTCTCCAACTCTCTATTTGTCAAAGGTCTTAATCTCTCAAAATCAAATTACAGTCCCTAATTGAATTGTCTGACTAAATTTGCCTTTGATATCTCAAAGTGGCTATGTGTACGGAGACTTGACATAGCTGAAATAGTGTATATGATCAACAAGTGTGCAAGAATGAAAAAATAAATGACATTAAGGGAAGTTATCAGTTCAACTTTTAATATATATCTTTATTTATTGAAACAAATATAAAGAAAATAATGCAGCCCTCATTTTTGCAAAGAAGTTGAAATAGTTTCCACCCAAACTCTGTGAAAATTGAAATAGTTTCCACCTAAACTCTGTGATCTGACGACATTGCCTGAGATCCACAATTCGTAGTCCACGACAATGACGGGCTAGTTCCATTATACCTAGTTCTGTATTTCCAAGACATCCATCAATGTTGACAATTTTTAGTTGGGAACATCCATGAGCAAGAGCATGGATTTCTTCGTAATAAACAGTTGACTCAATTTAGTCTCCAATACTTAGTTTTTGGATATTCTGTAAGCCAACAAAATGTGTTTACCAATGTTCAGTAAAAGTACTGATTTCTGATCTTGTAAAAATATCCCTTTTCTTTTCAAACAATCTTTTCAGAAGAGGGCACAGCTAGTTGATGATCTGGTTTATGTCCTCTGAAATGTTTGTACAGTTTAAAAGGATCAACTTCTTTTACTCCGTACCCACTTTTGCAGCAAAAAGAGTGATTACATAATCTTGTTATTAAAATTAAAAAGATTTAATAATTAAGGTTTCAAATAAAAATTAGTTACCTCTTAATTTCTTGGTGTCTTTTGAATAATAAATATACATGAACAAATTAGAAAGAAAAATAAATAGATCTAATAATTAAATTTTAAAAATTAGAGCTCCGATGGGAACAATTCCTGCAATGTTACAATGTGTTGAATCTCATTTGGTTGGTGTCTTCCTGTAAAAAATAAGCACTTTAGATAAAAATCAAAAAAAATCGGCCAATATAAATATAAATAAGTATGTATACCCCCTTTTCACAGCATCGTGTACATATGTCTATCTCTCCCATTCATTGTTATTTTTTTGGGGACGTTGTAGGGATTGTAAATCTTTATTCTGGTACTAATTAAAACATAATGGCATTAATCAAAAATGCGTGCAGTAGCAAATTACACTACTACTTAAATCAAAGCATGCCTCTTTTTGATGATTTTTATATTGCTATAAACGTGTATAAAGATTTTGTTAAAAAAATTAAAAATGAAATAATAAATTATGAAATAAATGACAGTCTGTGTAGTCATGGTGATAAAGAAATCAATCAAAATTAGTGGTTTCTTACATGGCTGGTATCTCAGGAGTATATAAGTATACATGAAGAAATTGTAAAGCAAAAATTAAATAGATAAAATATAAATAATTTTTTAAAAAGTAGATCCGTCATAGGGATTTCCTGCAATGTTAGACTGGATTTAATTGTATTTGATTGGTGTCTAGTTCTGTTATTCCAAGACATCCTTCAAGGTTTACAATTTTTAGTTGGGTGCATCCGTGAGCAAGAGCCTGGATTTCTTCGTCATTAACAGATGACTCACCCAAGTCCCCAATACTTTGTTTCTGGATATTCTATAAGCCGAAAAATATGTTTACAAATGTTTTCCAATGTTCAGTAAAAGTACTGATTTCCGCTCAATATTTTTCTATAAAAATGTTCCTTTTCTTTTCCAACAAATCTTTTCAGAAGAGTACACAGCTAGTTTAAGATCTGGTTTATGTGTTTTTATAATCTTGTGGTTCTATGTCAAAGTTAAAAGATTAAATAACTCAGGGGAAGGCAATATTGCATTTGGTAGTATTTCTTCTAAATCTTGCATCTTATTTCAAGGTCAAGATAAAATTCTTCAAGTGAAGTCAATGTTAAATTTGGCAGTGTGTCTTCTTATCTTCACATCTTAATTCATGCATTTTCAAGGACTTCAAATTCTGACATCTTTCAAAAATTGTTTCAAATTAAAATTACGTACCTCTTAATTTGATTGGTGTCTTTGAAATAATAAATATACATGAATAAAATATAAAGAAAAAAATAAATAGATATAATAACTAGATTTTAAAAATTAGAGCTCCGATGGGAACAATTCCTGCAATGGTACACTGTGTTGAATCTCATTTGGTTGGTGTCTTCCAGTAAAAAAGCGCTTGAGATAAAAGTCAAAATATCGGTCAATATAAATATGAATAATTATGTATACCCCCTTTCACAGAATCGTGTACATGGTTGGTATCTTTGGAGTATATAAGTATACATGAACAAAGTGTAAAGAAAAAAATAAACAGATGAAACATAAATAATTTTTTTCAAAAGTAGATCCCTCATAGGGATTTCCTGCAATGTTAGACTGGATTTGATTTTATTTGATTGGTGTCTAGTTCTTTTATTCCAAGATATCTATCAGAGTTGACAATTTTTAGTTGGGTACATCCGTGAGCAAGAGTCTGGATTCCTCCGTCATTAACAGATGACTCACTCCAGTCTCCATTACTTAGTTTCTGGATATACTGTAAGGTGACAAATATGTTTACAAATATGTTTTCCAATGTTCAGTAAAAGTACTGATCTCTGCTTTTATAAAAGTATTCCTTTTCTTTTCCGAGAAAAATCCTTTCAGAAGAGGGCACAGCTAGTTGATGATCTGGTTTATGTCCTCTGAAATGTTTGTACGTACAGTTGAAAAGGATCAACTTCTTTAACTCCATACCCACATTTGCAGCAGTAACCTTAAATTCTGACATTTTCAAAAATTGTTTCAAATAAAAATTACGTAGCTCTTAATTTGATTGGTGTCTTTTAAATAATAAATATACGAGTACATGAACAAAATAAAAAGAAAAAATTGGATAGATATAATTTTAAAAATAAATTCTCTGATGGGAACAATTCCTGCAATGTTACACTGTGTTGAATCTCATTTGGTTGGTGTCTTCTAATAAAAAAAAACCTTTCGGTAAAAATCAAAATATCGGTCAAAATAAGTATGTATACCCCCACAATAAGTATGTATACCCCCTTTTCACAGCTTCGTGTACATATATCTTTCACTTCCATTCATCGTTATTTTCTTTGGACGTTGTATGGATTGGACATCTTCATTCTTGTACTAATGAAAAAATCCCGGTATTAATCAAAAATGCGTGCAGTAATGCAGTAAAAAAATTAAACAAATACTTAAATCAAAGCATGCCCCTTTTTGGTTATTTTTATATTGCTATACAAAGATTATGTTAAAAAAATTGAAAATAAAATAATAAATAATGAAATAAATGAAAGCTTGTGTAGACGTAGAGATAAAGAAATCAATAAGAATTAGTGTTTCTTATTTGGTTAGTATCTTTTAAATAATAAGTATACATGAGTGAAATGTAAAGAAAAAATAAATAGATAATATAATTAAACTTAAAAAAAAAAATAGATCCCTGATGGGCACATTTCCTGCAATGTAAGACTGGATTTAATGTTATTTGATTAGTGTCTTTAACTTTAAATATATATCTTATTTTATTTATTGATTTAAAAAATAATGCAGCCCTCCTTTTTTGCAAAGAAATTTCAATAGTTTCTTCTATGTATGCTATCTACCTTAATTAGGTTTGCACAGCATTGTGTACACACACACGTCCATAGGACTTTTGCGAGAAGCACTGATTTTTACAGTTGACGGCTTACTGTGACATTTAAATCTGTGTAATGTACAGAATTGATAATAGATAAGAAAAAGCATTAATCGTGGTCATAGTTATGATTTTAGGGACATTAATAATATTTACCAATGCAAGACATGATTGGAGGTAGAATAAAATTACTTAAAATATCTTATTCATGAGAGATAGTATCTCTTTTATTTTCATTTTTTAAAGGAATGAAAGAAGTAAAAACATTTGGAAGGAAAACTTGACAGGGACTGGTCAAGGTTGGAAGGGGGTTGATGGTAGGATTGTTGCAGTTTATTTGTTTGTTTAAATGTTGTTTAACGTCCCTCTCGAGAATTTTTCACTCATACGGAGACGCCACCACTTGCCGGTGGAGAGCTGCAAATTGTGTCCTATGCTCGGCACTTACAGCCATTGAGCAGTGAGGGATCTTTTTCGTGCCAGCACCTACTGCGACACGGGACCTCGGTTTATACGGTCTCATCTGAAGGACTGGTCTCCACGTCCCACAGTGGGATTCGAACCTGCGATGTAAGGATCAACTCCTTACTTCGCGACTCTAGAGCAGACGCTCTAACCACTGCGCCACGCGGGCGACTTGTTGCAGTTTGTTTCCTTCCTAAACAACCTAATATGCGCTTTGAAATGGCCCATTAATTGTTAAGCTAAATATTTAAACCGCAAAAGAGCTTCCGTATATTTTCCTGGTGTAAAAGTAAGCCATCGATTGTATAAGTCAGCGCTTCTTGCAAAAGTCCATTAGTGTTACATGTATTCATGGTCATCTTTTTAGGCCGTTGTAGCGATGATGAATCGTCATTCTTGAATTAATGAAAAAAAAATCTTGTATTACTGAAATTTCGAAAAATGAGAAATAGTTCCAGCAGCGGGAATTTTATATTATTTTAATTTATTCAATTCTTAAGGTGATTTTTACGATATAAAAATTGTGCTTAAATGAATACTTTCTTAAGTCAATAGTGCAAAACCTGTCATTAAAAAGAGGAGAAAACTTGCTATACCCAGCCTTGACCAACTTCAACCAAAAGCCATTACCTTTGATTGTTTATTACTCCCAATTCCTCTTTCACTATATGAAAGTCGTGAGTTTCATGGCACTTCATAGTAAGATGTTTTAGTTTTGGTAATTTTTATGCTGGAATATATTTTTCAGGGTTGCTCAAGTCAGAGAATGTTTTCTATCAGTCGTATCTCCTGTTCCTTGTGAATGTTTTAGAAGTTTCATGAAATTTGACAATGAAGCATCAGAATAGACGAAACAGAGCTTTTAGATGAAAGCAGTTTATGTCCTCTCTTTAAAAAACACAAATGAGCCATTAAATCCCAAAGTATCAACATTCTCAAAATAAAATGTGCCGAAGATTAAATCTCAGAAGTAATTAAATTTAAAAATATATATATGAAAAGCGTGGGGAGACAAAATGCGTATAAAGATTCGTCAGCAATGAGCCTTCTTCTTGGATAGAATGAGATAAACTAATTGGTGCAGTACCTTACTTTCCTCATCGAGTACGTTAGGCATGTCTGATGGCCTACACAATTCCTCAAACACTTTCTTCCCCTCTCCACGTATTAGCAGAGGACAGGAAATCACATATGTATGTAGCTGGATCAGCATTCTATGATGTAGCATCCAGAACACAATCCTCATCTTCTGATCCTTAACAACAAGAAACCTATCATGCAGCGTATATTCCGTTCTTCTCAAACTTTTATGATTTATTAAGTATTTTTGGATTTAAGGCACTGTAACTCATACCCAGAAAATAAATTACATTTGAAATTATATCTTATGCATACCCATGTTGGGGAGAAGTTTATTTAACAACTTTTTTTTTGAGATATCAGTGTTGGAGATAATGAACTCAGTTGTGGTGAAATAATTTTCAGTCAAGTTTGTTTCCTCGGATGTACTTTGGTTCGATGATGCGAATGGAATTTCTGGAAATCTTTTTTCTTTGCTCAAAGCAAGTCCCTTTAGAGAGTGACAACCGCAAATTGGAATCTCTTGAACCTTCGACAGTTCATCACTAGTCAACTGAGCCCAAACTCTGTGATGTTACGACATTGCCTGAGATCCACAAAGCGTAGTCAACGACAATGAGGAGCTAGTTCCATAATACCAAGTTTTGTTATTCCAAAACATCCATCAGAGTTGACAATTTTTAGTTGGGTACATCCATGAGCAAGAGCCTGGATTCCTCCGTCATTAACAGATGACTCACTCCAGTCTGCAATACTTAGTTTCTGGATATTCTGTAAGCCGACAAATATGTTTACAAATGTGTTTTCCAATGTTCAGTAAAGGTACTGATTTCTGATCTTATGAAAATATTCCTTCCTTTTCTTTTCCAACAAATCTTTTCAGAAGAGGGCACAGCTAGTTGATGATCTGGTTTATGTCCTCTGAAAAGTTTGGACAGTTGAAAAGGATCAACTTCTTTAACTCCATACCCACATTGCAGCAGTAAGAATATTTTTATAATCTTGTGGTTCTATGTAAAAGTTAAAAAGATTTAATAATTCAGTTGAAGGCAATGATGCATTTCGTAGTACAGTAAAATCTGTCAAATCGACATGCACTGGGAGACGAATTTTGTGTTGTAATAGACAGGGTGTCGGATTGTACAGTGTAAAAAAACATGAAAATTAGAAAAATGGGAAAGAAATTATATTTCGAAATTCAAAGTGTGACGGATTGCACAGGTGTCGGATTAAACAGTTTTAATTGTATTTCTTTTAATCCTTGCATCTTATTTCAAGGTCAAGATTAAATTCTTCAAGTGAAGTCAATGTTGAATTTGGCAGTGTGTCTTCTTATCCTCATATCTTAATTCGTGCATTTTCAAGGACCTCAAATTATGACATCTTTCAAAAATTGTTTCAAATAAAAATTAGTTACCTCTTAATTTCTTGGTGTCTTTTAAATAACAAATATACATGAACAAATTAGAAAGAAAAATAAATAGATCTAATAATTAAATTTTAAAAATTAGAGCTCCGATGGGAACAATTCCTGCAATGTTACACTGTTGAATCTCATTTGGTTGGTGTCTTCCTGTAAAAAATAAGCACTTTAGATAAAAGTCAAAAAAATCGGTCAATATAAATATAAATAAGTATGTATACCCCCTTTTCACAGCATCGTGTACATATGTCTATCTCTCCCATTCATTGTTATTTTTTTGGGGACGTTGTAGGGATTGTAAATCTTTATTCTGGTATTAATTAAAACATAATGGCATTAATCAAAAATGCGTGCAGTAGCAAATTACACTACTACTTAAATCAAAGCATGTCCCTTTTTGATGATTTTTATATTGCTATAAACGTGTATAAAGATTTTGTTAAAAAAATTAAAAATGAAATAATAAATTATGAAATAAATGACAGTCTGTGTAGTCATGGTGATAAAGAAATCAATCAAAATTAGTGGTTTCTTACATGGCTGGTATCTCAGGAGTATATAAGTATACATGAAGAAATTGTAAAGCAAAAATTAAATAGATAAAATATAAATAATTTTTTAAAAAGTAGATCCGTCATAGGGATTTCCTGCAATGTTAGACTGGATTTAATTGTATTTGATTGGTGTCTAGTTCTGTTATTCCAAGACATCCTTCAAGGTTTACAATTTTTAGTTGGGTGCATCCGTGAGCAAGAGCCTGGATTTCAGATGACTCACCAAAGTCCCCAATTCTTTGTTTCTGGATATTCTATAAGCCGAAAAATATGTTTACAAATGTTTTCCAATGTTCAGTAAAAGTACTGATTTCCGCTCAATATTTTTCTATAAAAATGTTCCTTTTCTTTTCCAACAAATCTTTTCAGAAGAGTGCACAGCTAGTTTAAGATCTGGTTTATGTGTTTTTATAATCTTGTGGTTCTATGTCAAAGTTAAAAGATTAAATAACTCAGGGGAAGGCAATATTGCATTTGGTAGTATTTCTTCTAAATCTTGCATCTTATTTCAAGGTCAAGATAAAATTCTTCAAGTGAAGTCAATGTTAAATTTGGCAGTGTGTCTTCTTATCTTCACATCTTAATTCATGCATTTTCAAGGACTTCAAATTCTGACATCTTTCAAAAATTGTTTCAAATTAAAATTACGTACCTCTTAATTTGATTGGTGTCTTTGAAATAATAAATATACATGAATAAAATATAAAGAAAAAAATAAATAGATATAATAACTAGATTTTAAAAATTAGAGCTCCGATGGGAACAATTCCTGCAATGGTACACTGTGTTGAATCTCATTTGGTTGGTGTCTTCCAGTAAAAAAGCGCTTGAGATAAAAGTCAAAATATCGGTCAATATAAATATGAATAAGTATGTATACCCCCTTTCACAGAATCGTGTACATGGTTGGTATCTTTGGAGTATATAAGTATACATGAACAAAGTGTAAAGAAAAAAATAAACAGATGAAACATAAATAATTTTTTTCAAAAGTAGATCCCTCATAGGGATTTCCTGCAATGTTAGACTGGATTTGATTTTATTTGATTGGTGTCTAGTTCTGTTATTCCAAGATATCTATCAGAGTTGACAACTTTTAGTTGGGTACATCCGTGAGCAAGAGTCTGGATTCCTCCGTCATTAACAGATGACTCACTCCAGTCTCCATTACTTAGTTTCTGGATATACTGTAAGGTGACAAATATGTTTACAAATATGTTTTCCAATGTTCAGTAAAAGTACTGATCTCTGCTTTTATAAAAGTATTCCTTTTCTTTTCCGAGAAAAATCCTTTCAGAAGAGGGCACAGCTAGTTGATGATCTGGTTTATGTCCTCTGAAATGTTTGTACGTACAGTTGAAAAGGATCAACTTCTTTAACTCCATACCCACATTTGCAGCAGTAACCTTAAATTCTGACATCTTTCAAAAATTGTTTCAAATAAAAATTACGTAGCTCTTAATTTGATTGGTGTCTTTTAAATAATAAATATACGAGTACATGAACAAAATAAAAAGAAAAAATTGGATAGATATAATTTTAAAAATAAATTCTCTGATGGGAACAATTCCTGCAATGTTACACTGTGTTGAATCTCATTTGGTTGGTGTCTTCTAATAAAAAAAACCTTTCGGTAAAATCAAAATATCGGTCAAAATAAGTATGTATACCCCCACAATAAGTATGTATACCCCCTTTTCACAGCTTCGTGTACATATATCTTTCACTTCCATTCATCGTTATTTTCTTTGGACGTTGTATGGATTGGACATCTTCATTCTTGTACTAATGAAAAAATCCCGGTATTAATCAAAAATGCGTGCAGTAATGCAGTAAAAAAATTAAACAAATACTTAAATCAAAGCATGCCCCTTTTTGGTTATTTTTATATTGCTATACAAAGATTATGTTAAAAAAATTGAAAATAAAATAATAAATAATGAAATAAATGAAAGCTTGTGTAGACGTAGAGATAAAGAAATCAATAAGAATTAGTGTTTCTTATTTGGTTAGTATCTTTTAAATAATAAGTATACATGAGTGAAATGTAAAGAAAAAATAAATAGATAATATAATTAAACTTAAAAAAAAAAAATAGATCCCTGATGGGCACATTTCCTGCAATGTAAGACTGGATTTAATGTTATTTGATTAGTGTCTTTAACTTTAAATATATATCTTATTTTATTTATTGATTTAAAAAATAATGCAGCCCTCCTTTTTTGCAAAGAAATTTCAATAGTTTCTTCTATGTATGCTATCTACCTTAATTAGGTTTGCACAGCATTGTGTACACACACACGTCCATAGGACTTTTGCGAGAAGCACTGATTTTTACAGTTGACGGCTTACTGTGACATTTAAATCTGTGTAATGTACAGAATTGATAATAGATAAGAAAAAGCATTAATCGTGGTCATAGTTATGATTTTAGGGACATTAATAATATTTACCAATGCAAGACATGATTGGAGGTAGAATAAAATTACTTAAAATATCTTATTCATGAGAGATAGTATCTCTTTTATTTTCATTTTTTAAAGGAATGAAAGAAGTAAAAACATTTGGAAGGAAAACTTGACAGGGACTGGTCAAGGTTGGAAGGGGGTTGATGGTAGGATTGTTGCAGTTTATTTGTTTGTTTAAATGTTGTTTAACGTCCCTCTCGAGAATTTTTCACTCATACGGAGACGCCACCACTTGCCGGTGGAGAGCTGCAAATTGTGTCCTATGCTCGGCACTTACAGCCATTGAGCAGTGAGGGATCTTTTTCGTGCCAGCACCTACTGCGACACGGGACCTCGGTTTATACGGTCTCATCTGAAGGACTGGTCTCCACGTCCCACAGTGGGATTCGAACCTGCGATGTAAGGATCAACTCCTTACTTCGCGACTCTAGAGCAGACGCTCTAACCACTGCGCCACGCGGGCGACTTGTTGCAGTTTGTTTCCTTCCTAAACAACCTAATATGCGCTTTGAAATGGCCCATTAATTGTTAAGCTAAATATTTAAACCGCAAAAGAGCTTCCGTATATTTTCCTGGTGTAAAAGTAAGCCATCGATTGTATAAGTCAGCGCTTCTTGCAAAAGTCCATTAGTGTTACATGTATTCATGGTCATCTTTTTAGGCCGTTGTAGCGATGATGAATCGTCATTCTTGAATTAATGAAAAAAAAATCTTGTATTACTGAAATTTCGAAAAATGAGAAATAGTTCCAGCAGCGGGAATTTTATATTATTTTAATTTATTCAATTCTTAAGGTGATTTTTACGATATAAAAATTGTGCTTAAATGAATACTTTCTTAAGTCAATAGTGCAAAACCTGTCATTAAAAAGAGGAGAAAACTTGCTATACCCAGCCTTGACCAACTTCAACCAAAAGCCATTACCTTTGATTGTTTATTACTCCCAATTCCTCTTTCACTATATGAAAGTCGTGAGTTTCATGGCACTTCATAGTAAGATGTTTTAGTTTTGGTAATTTTTATGCTGGAATATATTTTTCAGGGTTGCTCAAGTCAGAGAGTGTTTTCTATCAGTCGTATCTCCTGTTCCTTGTGAATGTTTTAGAAGTTTCATGAAATTTGACAATGAAGCATCAGAATAGACGAAACAGAGCTTTTAGATGAAAGCAGTTTATGTCCTCTCTTTAAAAAACACAAATGAGCCATTAAATCCCAAAGTATCAACATTCTCAAAATAAAATGTGCCGAAGATTAAATCTCAGAAGTAATTAAATTTAAAAATATATATATGAAAAGCGTGGGGAGACAAAATGCGTATAAAGATTCGTCAGCAATGAGCCTTCTTCTTGGATAGAATGAGATAAACTAATTGGTGCAGTACCTTACTTTCCTCATCGAGTACGTTAGGCATGTCTGATGGCCTACACAATTCCTCAAACACTTTCTTCCCCTCTCCACGTATTAGCAGAGGACAGGAAATCACATATGTATGTAGCTGGATCAGCATTCTATGATGTAGCATCCAGAACACAATCCTCATCTTCTGATCCTTAACAACAAGAAACCTATCATGAAGCGTATATTCCGTTCTTCTCAAACTTTTATGATTTATTAAGTATTTTTGGATTTAAGGCACTGTAACTCATACCCAGAAAATAAATTACATTTGAAATTATATCTTATGCATACCCATGTTGGGGAGAAGTTTATTTAACAACTTTTTTTTTGAGATATCAGTGTTGGAGATAATGAACTCAGTTGTGGTGAAATAATTTTCAGTCAAGTTTGTTTCCTCGGATGTACTTTGGTTCGATGATGCGAATGGAATTTCTGGAAATCTTTTTTCTTTGCTCAAAGCAAGTCCCTTTAGAGAGTGACAACCGCAAATTGGAATCTCTTGAACCTTCGACAGTTCATCACTAGTCAACTGAGCCCAAACTCTGTGATGTTACGACATTGCCTGAGATCCACAAAGCGTAGTCAACGACAATGAGGAGCTAGTTCCATAATACCAAGTTTTGTTATTCCAAAAACATCCATCAGAGTTGACAATTTTTAGTTGGGTACATCCATGAGCAAGAGCCTGGATTCCTCCGTCATTAACAGATGACTCACTCCAGTCTGCAATACTTAGTTTCTGGATATTCTGTAAGCCGACAAATATGTTTACAAATGTGTTTTCCAATGTTCAGTAAAGGTACTGATTTCTGATCTTATGAAAATATTCCTTCCTTTTCTTTTCCAACAAATCTTTTCAGAAGAGGGCACAGCTAGTTGATGATCTGGTTTATGTCCTCTGAAAAGTTTGGACAGTTTAAAAGGATCAACTTCTTTAACTCCATACCCACATTGCAGCAGTAAGAATATTTTTATAATCTTGTGGTTCTATGTAAAAGTTAAAAAGATTTAATAATTCAGTTGAAGGCAATGATGCATTTCGTAGTACAGTAAAATCTGTCAAATCGACATGCACTGGGAGACGAATTTTGTGTTGTAATAGACAGGGTGTCGGATTGTACAGTGTAAAAAAACATGAAAATTAGAAAAATGGGAAAGAAATTATATTTCGAAATTCAAAGTGTGACGGATTGCACAGGTGTCGGATTAAACAGTTTTAATTGTATTTCTTTTAATCCTTGCATCTTATTTCAAGGTCAAGATTAAATTCTTCAAGTGAAGTCAATGTTGAATTTGGCAGTGTGTCTTCTTATCCTCACATCTTAATTCGTGCATTTTCAAGGACCTCAAATTATGACATCTTTCAAAAATTGTTTCAAATAAAAATTAGTTACCTCTTAATTTGATTGGTGTCTTTTAAATAACAAATATACATGAACAAATTAGAAAGAAAAATAAATAGATCTAATAATTAAATTTTAAAAATTAGAGCTCCGATGGGAACAATTCCTGCAATGTTACACTGTTGAATCTCATTTGGTTGGTGTCTTCCTGTAAAAAATAAGCACTTTAGATAAAAGTCAAAAAAATCGGTCAATATAAATATAAATAAGTATGTATACCCCCTTTTCACAGCATCGTGTACATATGTCTATCTCTCCCATTCATTGTTATTTTTTTGGGGACGTTGTAGGGATTGTAAATCTTTATTCTGGTATTAATTAAAACATAATGGCATTAATCAAAAATGCGTGCAGTAGCAAATTACACTACTACTTAAATCAAAGCATGTCCCTTTTTGATGATTTTTATATTGCTATAAACGTGTATAAAGATTTTGTTAAAAAAATTAAAAATGAAATAATAAATTATGAAATAAATGACAGTCTGTGTAGTCATGGTGATAAAGAAATCAATCAAAATTAGTGGTTTCTTACATGGCTGGTATCTCAGGAGTATATAAGTATACATGAAGAAATTGTAAAGCAAAAATTAAATACATTAAATATAAATAATTTTTTAAAAAGTAGATCCGTCATAGGGATTTCCTGCAATGTTAGACTGGATTTAATTGTATTTGATTGGTGTCTAGTTCTGTTATTCCAAGACATCCTTCAAGGTTTACAATTTTTAGTTGGGTGCATCCGTGAGCAAGAGCCTGGATTTCAGATGACTCACCCAAGTCCCCAATTCTTTGTTTCTGGATATTCTATAAGCCGAAAAATATGTTTACAAATGTTTTCCAATGTTCAGTAAAAGTACTGATTTCCGCTCAATATTTTTCTATAAAAATGTTCCTTTTCTTTTCCAACAAATCTTTTCAGAAGAGTGCACAGCTAGTTTAAGATCTGGTTTATGTGTTTTTATAATCTTGTGGTTCTATGTCAAAGTTAAAAGATTAAATAACTCAGGGGAAGGCAATATTGCATTTGGTAGTATTTCTTCTAAATCTTGCATCTTATTTCAAGGTCAAGATAAAATTCTTCAAGTGAAGTCAATGTTAAATTTGGCAGTGTGTCTTCTTATCTTCACATCTTAATTCATGCATTTTCAAGGACTTCAAATTCTGACATCTTTCAAAAATTGTTTCAAATTAAAATTACGTACCTCTTAATTTGATTGGTGTCTTTGAAATAATAAATATACATGAATAAAATATAAAGAAAAAAATAAATAGATATAATAACTAAATTTTAAAAATTAGAGCTCCGATGGGAACAATTCCTGCAATGGTACACTGTGTTGAATCTCATTTGGTTGGTGTCTTCCAGTAAAAAAGCGCTTGAGATAAAAGTCAAAATATCGGTCAATATAAATATGAATAAGTATGTATACCCCCTTTCACAGAATCGTGTACATGGTTGGTATCTTTGGAGTATATAAGTATACATGAACAAAGTGTAAAGAAAAAAATAAACAGATGAAACATAAATAATTTTTTTCAAAAGTAGATCCCTCATAGGGATTTCCTGCAATGTTAGACTGGATTTGATTTTATTTGATTGGTGTCTAGTTCTGTTATTCCAAGATATCTATCAGAGTTGACAACTTTTAGTTGGGTACATCCGTGAGCAAGAGTCTGGATTCCTCCGTCATTAACAGATGACTCACTCCAGTCTCCATTACTTAGTTTCTGGATATACTGTAAGGTGACAAATATGTTTACAAATATGTTTTCCAATGTTCAGTAAAAGTACTGATCTCTGCTTTTATAAAAGTATTCCTTTTCTTTTCCGAGAAAAATCCTTTCAGAAGAGGGCACAGCTAGTTGATGATCTGGTTTATGTCCTCTGAAATGTTTGTACGTACAGTTGAAAAGGATCAACTTCTTTAACTCCATACCCACATTTGCAGCAGTAACCTTAAATTCTGACATCTTTCAAAAATTGTTTCAAATAAAAATTACGTAGCTCTTAATTTGATTGGTGTCTTTTAAATAATAAATATACGAGTACATGAACAAAATAAAAAGAAAAAATTGGATAGATATAATTTTAAAAATAAATTCTCTGATGGGAACAATTCCTGCAATGTTACACTGTGTTGAATCTCATTTGGTTGGTGTCTTCTAATAAAAAAAACCTTTCGGTAAAATCAAAATATCGGTCAAAATAAGTATGTATACCCCCACAATAAGTATGTATACCCCCTTTTCACAGCTTCGTGTACATATATCTTTCACTTCCATTCATCGTTATTTTCTTTGGACGTTGTATGGATTGGACATCTTCATTCTTGTACTAATGAAAAAATCCCGGTATTAATCAAAAATGCGTGCAGTAATGCAGTAAAAAAATTAAACAAATACTTAAATCAAAGCATGCCCCTTTTTGGTTATTTTTATATTGCTATACAAAGATTATGTTAAAAAAATTGAAAATAAAATAATAAATAATGAAATAAATGAAAGCTTGTGTAGACGTAGAGATAAAGAAATCAATAAGAATTAGTGTTTCTTATTTGGTTAGTATCTTTTAAATAATAAGTATACATGAGTGAAATGTAAAGAAAAAATAAATAGATAATATAATTAAACTTAAAAAAAAAAAATAGATCCCTGATGGGCACATTTCCTGCAATGTAAGACTGGATTTAATGTTATTTGATTAGTGTCTTTAACTTTAAATATATATCTTATTTTATTTATTGATTTAAAAAATAATGCAGCCCTCCTTTTTTGCAAAGAAATTTCAATAGTTTCTTCTATGTATGCTATCTACCTTAATTAGGTTTGCACAGCATTGTGTACACACACACGTCCATAGGACTTTTGCGAGAAGCACTGATTTTTACAGTTGACGGCTTACTGTGACATTTAAATCTGTGTAATGTACAGAATTGATAATAGATAAGAAAAAGCATTAATCGTGGTCATAGTTATGATTTTAGGGACATTAATAATATTTACCAATGCAAGACATGATTGGAGGTAGAATAAAATTACTTAAAATATCTTATTCATGAGAGATAGTATCTCTTTTATTTTCATTTTTTAAAGGAATGAAAGAAGTAAAAACATTTGGAAGGAAAACTTGACAGGGACTGGTCAAGGTTGGAAGGGGGTTGATGGTAGGATTGTTGCAGTTTATTTGTTTGTTTAAATGTTGTTTAACGTCCCTCTCGAGAATTTTTCACTCATACGGAGACGCCACCACTTGCCGGTGGAGAGCTGCAAATTGTGTCCTATGCTCGGCACTTACAGCCATTGAGCAGTGAGGGATCTTTTTCGTGCCAGCACCTACTGCGACACGGGACCTCGGTTTATACGGTCTCATCTGAAGGACTGGTCTCCACGTCCCACAGTGGGATTCGAACCTGCGATGTAAGGATCAACTCCTTACTTCGCGACTCTAGAGCAGACGCTCTAACCACTGCGCCACGCGGGCGACTTGTTGCAGTTTGTTTCCTTCCTAAACAACCTAATATGCGCTTTGAAATGGCCCATTAATTGTTAAGCTAAATATTTAAACCGCAAAAGAGCTTCCGTATATTTTCCTGGTGTAAAAGTAAGCCATCGATTGTATAAGTCAGCGCTTCTTGCAAAAGTCCATTAGTGTTACATGTATTCATGGTCATCTTTTTAGGCCGTTGTAGCGATGATGAATCGTCATTCTTGAATTAATGAAAAAAAAATCTTGTATTACTGAAATTTCGAAAAATGAGAAATAGTTCCAGCAGCGGGAATTTTATATTATTTTAATTTATTCAATTCTTAAGGTGATTTTTACGATATAAAAATTGTGCTTAAATGAATACTTTCTTAAGTCAATAGTGCAAAACCTGTCATTAAAAAGAGGAGAAAACTTGCTATACCCAGCCTTGACCAACTTCAACCAAAAGCCATTACCTTTGATTGTTTATTACTCCCAATTCCTCTTTCACTATATGAAAGTCGTGAGTTTCATGGCACTTCATAGTAAGATGTTTTAGTTTTGGTAATTTTTATGCTGGAATATATTTTTCAGGGTTGCTCAAGTCAGAGAATGTTTTCTATCAGTCGTATCTCCTGTTCCTTGTGAATGTTTTAGAAGTTTCATGAAATTTGACAATGAAGCATCAGAATAGACGAAACAGAGCTTTTAGATGAAAGCAGTTTATGTCCTCTCTTTAAAAAACACAAATGAGCCATTAAATCCCAAAGTATCAACATTCTCAAAATAAAATGTGCCGAAGATTAAATCTCAGAAGTAATTAAATTTAAAAATATATATATGAAAAGCGTGGGGAGACAAAATGCGTATAAAGATTCGTCAGCAATGAGCCTTCTTCTTGGATAGAATGAGATAAACTAATTGGTGCAGTACCTTACTTTCCTCATCGAGTACGTTAGGCATGTCTGATGGCCTACACAATTCCTCAAACACTTTCTTCCCCTCTCCACGTATTAGCAGAGGACAGGAAATCACATATGTATGTAGCTGGATCAGCATTCTATGATGTAGCATCCAGAACACAATCCTCATCTTCTGATCCTTAACAACAAGAAACCTATCATGCAGCGTATATTCCGTTCTTCTCAAACTTTTATGATTTATTAAGTATTTTTGGATTTAAGGCACTGTAACTCATACCCAGAAAATAAATTACATTTGAAATTATATCTTATGCATACCCATGTTGGGGAGAAGTTTATTTAACAACTTTTTTTTTGAGATATCAGTGTTGGAGATAATGAACTCAGTTGTGGTGAAATAATTTTCAGTCAAGTTTGTTTCCTCGGATGTACTTTGGTTCGATGATGCGAATGGAATTTCTGGAAATCTTTTTTCTTTGCTCAAAGCAAGTCCCTTTAGAGAGTGACAACCGCAAATTGGAATCTCTTGAACCTTCGACAGTTCATCACTAGTCAACTGAGTCCAAACTCTGTGATGTTACGACATTGCCTGAGATCCACAAAGCGTAGTCAACGACAATGAGGAGCTAGTTCCATAATACCAAGTTTTGTTATTCCAAAAACATCCATCAGAGTTGACAATTTTTAGTTGGGTACATCCATGAGCAAGAGCCTGGATTCCTCCGTCATTAACAGATGACTCACTCCAGTCTGCAATACTTAGTTTCTGGATATTCTGTAAGCCGACAAATATGTTTACAAATGTGTTTTCCAATGTTCAGTAAAGGTACTGATTTCTGATCTTATGAAAATATTCCTTCCTTTTCTTTTCCAACAAATCTTTTCAGAAGAGGGCACAGCTAGTTGATGATCTGGTTTATGTCCTCTGAAAAGTTTGGACAGTTTAAAAGGATCAACTTCTTTAACTCCATACCCACATTGCAGCAGTAAGAATATTTTTATAATCTTGTGGTTCTATGTAAAAGTTAAAAAGATTTAATAATTCAGTTGAAGGCAATGATGCATTTCGTAGTACAGTAAAATCTGTCAAATCGACATGCACTGGGAGACGAATTTTGTGTTGTAATAGACAGGGTGTCGGATTGTACAGTGTAAAAAAACATGAAAATTAGAAAAATGGGAAAGAAATTATATTTCGAAATTCAAAGTGTGACGGATTGCACAGGTGTCGGATTAAACAGTTTTAATTGTATTTCTTTTAATCCTTGCATCTTATTTCAAGGTCAAGATTAAATTCTTCAAGTGAAGTCAATGTTGAATTTGGCAGTGTGTCTTCTTATCCTCACATCTTAATTCGTGCATTTTCAAGGACCTCAAATTATGACATCTTTCAAAAATTGTTTCAAATAAAAATTAGTTACCTCTTAATTTGATTGGTGTCTTTTAAATAACAAATATACATGAACAAATTAGAAAGAAAAATAAATAGATCTAATAATTAAATTTTAAAAATTAGAGCTCCGATGGGAACAATTCCTGCAATGTTACACTGTTGAATCTCATTTGGTTGGTGTCTTCCTGTAAAAAATAAGCACTTTAGATAAAAGTCAAAAAAATCGGTCAATATAAATATAAATAAGTATGTATACCCCCTTTTCACAGCATCGTGTACATATGTCTATCTCTCCCATTCATTGTTATTTTTTTGGGGACGTTGTAGGGATTGTAAATCTTTATTCTGGTATTAATTAAAACATAATGGCATTAATCAAAAATGCGTGCAGTAGCAAATTACACTACTACTTAAATCAAAGCATGTCCCTTTTTGATGATTTTTATATTGCTATAAACGTGTATAAAGATTTTGTTAAAAAAATTAAAAATGAAATAATAAATTATGAAATAAATGACAGTCTGTGTAGTCATGGTGATAAAGAAATCAATCAAAATTAGTGGTTTCTTACATGGCTGGTATCTCAGGAGTATATAAGTATACATGAAGAAATTGTAAAGCAAAAATTAAATACATTAAATATAAATAATTTTTTAAAAAGTAGATCCGTCATAGGGATTTCCTGCAATGTTAGACTGGATTTAATTGTATTTGATTGGTGTCTAGTTCTGTTATTCCAAGACATCCTTCAAGGTTTACAATTTTTAGTTGGGTGCATCCGTGAGCAAGAGCCTGGATTTCAGATGACTCACCCAAGTCCCCAATTCTTTGTTTCTGGATATTCTATAAGCCGAAAAATATGTTTACAAATGTTTTCCAATGTTCAGTAAAAGTACTGATTTCCGCTCAATATTTTTCTATAAAAATGTTCCTTTTCTTTTCCAACAAATCTTTTCAGAAGAGTGCACAGCTAGTTTAAGATCTGGTTTATGTGTTTTTATAATCTTGTGGTTCTATGTCAAAGTTAAAAGATTAAATAACTCAGGGGAAGGCAATATTGCATTTGGTAGTATTTCTTCTAAATCTTGCATCTTATTTCAAGGTCAAGATAAAATTCTTCAAGTGAAGTCAATGTTAAATTTGGCAGTGTGTCTTCTTATCTTCACATCTTAATTCATGCATTTTCAAGGACTTCAAATTCTGACATCTTTCAAAAATTGTTTCAAATTAAAATTACGTACCTCTTAATTTGATTGGTGTCTTTGAAATAATAAATATACATGAATAAAATATAAAGAAAAAAATAAATAGATATAATAACTAAATTTTAAAAATTAGAGCTCCGATGGGAACAATTCCTGCAATGGTACACTGTGTTGAATCTCATTTGGTTGGTGTCTTCCAGTAAAAAAGCGCTTGAGATAAAAGTCAAAATATCGGTCAATATAAATATGAATAAGTATGTATACCCCCTTTCACAGAATCGTGTACATGGTTGGTATCTTTGGAGTATATAAGTATACATGAACAAAGTGTAAAGAAAAAAATAAACAGATGAAACATAAATAATTTTTTTCAAAAGTAGATCCCTCATAGGGATTTCCTGCAATGTTAGACTGGATTTGATTTTATTTGATTGGTGTCTAGTTCTGTTATTCCAAGATATCTATCAGAGTTGACAACTTTTAGTTGGGTACATCCGTGAGCAAGAGTCTGGATTCCTCCGTCATTAACAGATGACTCACTCCAGTCTCCATTACTTAGTTTCTGGATATACTGTAAGGTGACAAATATGTTTACAAATATGTTTTCCAATGTTCAGTAAAAGTACTGATCTCTGCTTTTATAAAAGTATTCCTTTTCTTTTCCGAGAAAAATCCTTTCAGAAGAGGGCACAGCTAGTTGATGATCTGGTTTATGTCCTCTGAAATGTTTGTACGTACAGTTGAAAAGGATCAACTTCTTTAACTCCATACCCACATTTGCAGCAGTAACCTTAAATTCTGACATCTTTCAAAAATTGTTTCAAATAAAAATTACGTAGCTCTTAATTTGATTGGTGTCTTTTAAATAATAAATATACGAGTACATGAACAAAATAAAAAGAAAAAATTGGATAGATATAATTTTAAAAATAAATTCTCTGATGGGAACAATTCCTGCAATGTTACACTGTGTTGAATCTCATTTGGTTGGTGTCTTCTAATAAAAAAAACCTTTCGGTAAAAATCAAAATATCGGTCAAAATAAGTATGTATACCCCCACAATAAGTATGTATACCCCCTTTTCACAGCTTCGTGTACATATATCTTTCACTTCCATTCATCGTTATTTTCTTTGGACGTTGTATGGATTGGACATCTTCATTCTTGTACTAATGAAAAAATCCCGGTATTAATCAAAAATGCGTGCAGTAATGCAGTAAAAAAATTAAACAAATACTTAAATCAAAGCATGCCCCTTTTTGGTTATTTTTATATTGCTATACAAAGATTATGTTAAAAAAATTGAAAATAAAATAATAAATAATGAAATAAATGAAAGCTTGTGTAGACGTAGAGATAAAGAAATCAATAAGAATTAGTGTTTCTTATTTGGTTAGTATCTTTTAAATAATAAGTATACATGAGTGAAATGTAAAGAAAAAATAAATAGATAATATAATTAAACTTAAAAAAAAAAATAGATCCCTGATGGGCACATTTCCTGCAATGTAAGACTGGATTTAATGTTATTTGATTAGTGTCTTTAACTTTAAATATATATCTTATTTTATTTATTGATTTAAAAAATAATGCAGCCCTCCTTTTTTGCAAAGAAATTTCAATAGTTTCTTCTATGTATGCTATCTACCTTAATTAGGTTTGCACAGCATTGTGTACACACACACGTCCATAGGACTTTTGCGAGAAGCACTGATTTTTACAGTTGACGGCTTACTGTGACATTTAAATCTGTGTAATGTACAGAATTGATAATAGATAAGAAAAAGCATTAATCGTGGTCATAGTTATGATTTTAGGGACATTAATAATATTTACCAATGCAAGACATGATTGGAGGTAGAATAAAATTACTTAAAATATCTTATTCATGAGAGATAGTATCTCTTTTATTTTCATTTTTTAAAGGAATGAAAGAAGTAAAAACATTTGGAAGGAAAACTTGACAGGGACTGGTCAAGGTTGGAAGGGGGTTGATGGTAGGATTGTTGCAGTTTATTTGTTTGTTTAAATGTTGTTTAACGTCCCTCTCGAGAATTTTTCACTCATACGGAGACGCCACCACTTGCCGGTGGAGAGCTGCAAATTGTGTCCTATGCTCGGCACTTACAGCCATTGAGCAGTGAGGGATCTTTTTCGTGCCAGCACCTACTGCGACACGGGACCTCGGTTTATACGGTCTCATCTGAAGGACTGGTCTCCACGTCCCACAGTGGGATTCGAACCTGCGATGTAAGGATCAACTCCTTACTTCGCGACTCTAGAGCAGACGCTCTAACCACTGCGCCACGCGGGCGACTTGTTGCAGTTTGTTTCCTTCCTAAACAACCTAATATGCGCTTTGAAATGGCCCATTAATTGTTAAGCTAAATATTTAAACCGCAAAAGAGCTTCCGTATATTTTCCTGGTGTAAAAGTAAGCCATCGATTGTATAAGTCAGCGCTTCTTGCAAAAGTCCATTAGTGTTACATGTATTCATGGTCATCTTTTTAGGCCGTTGTAGCGATGATGAATCGTCATTCTTGAATTAATGAAAAAAAAATCTTGTATTACTGAAATTTCGAAAAATGAGAAATAGTTCCAGCAGCGGGAATTTTATATTATTTTAATTTATTCAATTCTTAAGGTGATTTTTACGATATAAAAATTGTGCTTAAATGAATACTTTCTTAAGTCAATAGTGCAAAACCTGTCATTAAAAAGAGGAGAAAACTTGCTATACCCAGCCTTGACCAACTTCAACCAAAAGCCATTACCTTTGATTGTTTATTACTCCCAATTCCTCTTTCACTATATGAAAGTCGTGAGTTTCATGGCACTTCATAGTAAGATGTTTTAGTTTTGGTAATTTTTATGCTGGAATATATTTTTCAGGGTTGCTCAAGTCAGAGAATGTTTTCTATCAGTCGTATCTCCTGTTCCTTGTGAATGTTTTAGAAGTTTCATGAAATTTGACAATGAAGCATCAGAATAGACGAAACAGAGCTTTTAGATGAAAGCAGTTTATGTCCTCTCTTTAAAAAACACAAATGAGCCATTAAATCCCAAAGTATCAACATTCTCAAAATAAAATGTGCCGAAGATTAAATCTCAGAAGTAATTAAATTTAAAAATATATATATGAAAAGCGTGGGGAGACAAAATGCGTATAAAGATTCGTCAGCAATGAGCCTTCTTCTTGGATAGAATGAGATAAACTAATTGGTGCAGTACCTTACTTTCCTCATCGAGTACGTTAGGCATGTCTGATGGCCTACACAATTCCTCAAACACTTTCTTCCCCTCTCCACGTATTAGCAGAGGACAGGAAATCACATATGTATGTAGCTGGATCAGCATTCTATGATGTAGCATCCAGAACACAATCCTCATCTTCTGATCCTTAACAACAAGAAACCTATCATGCAGCGTATATTCCGTTCTTCTCAAACTTTTATGATTTATTAAGTATTTTTGGATTTAAGGCACTGTAACTCATACCCAGAAAATAAATTACATTTGAAATTATATCTTATGCATACCCATGTTGGGGAGAAGTTTATTTAACAACTTTTTTTTTGAGATATCAGTGTTGGAGATAATGAACTCAGTTGTGGTGAAATAATTTTCAGTCAAGTTTGTTTCCTCGGATGTACTTTGGTTCGATGATGCGAATGGAATTTCTGGAAATCTTTTTTCTTTGCTCAAAGCAAGTCCCTTTAGAGAGTGACAACCGCAAATTGGAATCTCTTGAACCTTCGACAGTTCATCACTAGTCAACTGAGTCCAAACTCTGTGATGTTACGACATTGCCTGAGATCCACAAAGCGTAGTCAACGACAATGAGGAGCTAGTTCCATAATACCAAGTTTTGTTATTCCAAAAACATCCATCAGAGTTGACAATTTTTAGTTGGGTACATCCATGAGCAAGAGCCTGGATTCCTCCGTCATTAACAGATGACTCACTCCAGTCTGCAATACTTAGTTTCTGGATATTCTGTAAGCCGACAAATATGTTTACAAATGTGTTTTCCAATGTTCAGTAAAGGTACTGATTTCTGATCTTATGAAAATATTCCTTCCTTTTCTTTTCCAACAAATCTTTTCAGAAGAGGGCACAGCTAGTTGATGATCTGGTTTATGTCCTCTGAAAAGTTTGGACAGTTTAAAAGGATCAACTTCTTTAACTCCATACCCACATTGCAGCAGTAAGAATATTTTTATAATCTTGTGGTTCTATGTAAAAGTTAAAAAGATTTAATAATTCAGTTGAAGGCAATGATGCATTTCGTAGTACAGTAAAATCTGTCAAATCGACATGCACTGGGAGACGAATTTTGTGTTGTAATAGACAGGGTGTCGGATTGTACAGTGTAAAAAAACATGAAAATTAGAAAAATGGGAAAGAAATTATATTTCGAAATTCAAAGTGTGACGGATTGCACAGGTGTCGGATTAAACAGTTTTAATTGTATTTCTTTTAATCCTTGCATCTTATTTCAAGGTCAAGATTAAATTCTTCAAGTGAAGTCAATGTTGAATTTGGCAGTGTGTCTTCTTATCCTCACATCTTAATTCGTGCATTTTCAAGGACCTCAAATTATGACATCTTTCAAAAATTGTTTCAAATAAAAATTAGTTACCTCTTAATTTGATTGGTGTCTTTTAAATAACAAATATACATGAACAAATTAGAAAGAAAAATAAATAGATCTAATAATTAAATTTTAAAAATTAGAGCTCCGATGGGAACAATTCCTGCAATGTTACACTGTTGAATCTCATTTGGTTGGTGTCTTCCTGTAAAAAATAAGCACTTTAGATAAAAGTCAAAAAAATCGGTCAATATAAATATAAATAAGTATGTATACCCCCTTTTCACAGCATCGTGTACATATGTCTATCTCTCCCATTCATTGTTATTTTTTTGGGGACGTTGTAGGGATTGTAAATCTTTATTCTGGTATTAATTAAAACATAATGGCATTAATCAAAAATGCGTGCAGTAGCAAATTACACTACTACTTAAATCAAAGCATGTCCCTTTTTGATGATTTTTATATTGCTATAAACGTGTATAAAGATTTTGTTAAAAAAATTAAAAATGAAATAATAAATTATGAAATAAATGACAGTCTGTGTAGTCATGGTGATAAAGAAATCAATCAAAATTAGTGGTTTCTTACATGGCTGGTATCTCAGGAGTATATAAGTATACATGAAGAAATTGTAAAGCAAAAATTAAATACATTAAATATAAATAATTTTTTAAAAAGTAGATCCGTCATAGGGATTTCCTGCAATGTTAGACTGGATTTAATTGTATTTGATTGGTGTCTAGTTCTGTTATTCCAAGACATCCTTCAAGGTTTACAATTTTTAGTTGGGTGCATCCGTGAGCAAGAGCCTGGATTTCAGATGACTCACCCAAGTCCCCAATTCTTTGTTTCTGGATATTCTATAAGCCGAAAAATATGTTTACAAATGTTTTCCAATGTTCAGTAAAAGTACTGATTTCCGCTCAATATTTTTCTATAAAAATGTTCCTTTTCTTTTCCAACAAATCTTTTCAGAAGAGTGCACAGCTAGTTTAAGATCTGGTTTATGTGTTTTTATAATCTTGTGGTTCTATGTCAAAGTTAAAAGATTAAATAACTCAGGGGAAGGCAATATTGCATTTGGTAGTATTTCTTCTAAATCTTGCATCTTATTTCAAGGTCAAGATAAAATTCTTCAAGTGAGGTCAATGTTGAATTTGGCAGTGTGTCTTCTTATCCTCACATCTTAATTCGAGCTTTTTCAAGGACCTTAAATTCTGACATCTTTCAAAAATTGTTTCAGATAATTAATAGTTACCATTTAATTTGATTGGTTACTTTTTTAAATAAATATACATGAACAAAATATAAAGAAGAAATAAGTAGATACAATAATCAATTCTTAAAAATTAGAGCTCTGAATGGAACTACTAGTATTCCTGAAATGTAACACTGTGTTGAATCTCATTTGGTTGTTGTCCTCTAGTAAAAAGAAACAAGATAAAAGTCAAAATATAGGTAGGTGAATATAAATATAATTAAGTATGTAAACTCTCTTTACAAATGAAAAAAGATCAGTACTTTTCACGATGTATAGTATCAATCTTTGGTTTACAAATCATTGTAGACATACGCCCATCACTTCCGTTCATTGTGATCTTTTTGGAATGTTGTATTGATTGTAAATCTCCATTCTGGTACTAATGAAAAACTCCTGATCTTAATCAAAAATGCCTACAATACAATTACACTACTATTTTAATCAAAACGTCTCTTTTTGGTGATTTTTATCTTGCTAAAATAATAATAATAATAATAATAATAATAATAAAACTTTATTTAAAGAAGGTAACCTGGTTAGTGCATACAGTATTCTTCCCCAGGACCCTCTATATATATATATCAGTTACAAAGATATACAAGATACAATTCAACATATATAACAGTAATCGGCTCAAGGAAGTACTCTCTGTACAATCACAAAATTATGAATAGAGTGTCCATGTACAGACAGTTAACAATCACACACATTGTAGATACAATATCAAAATCGTATTATGCTCAAATTATTGTGCGACAGCTAACGATGTAATTTTCTACATTACACTTAAATGCTCGTAGAGATTGAGAGAGTCTAATTTGTTGGGGAAGTTTATTCCATAGATGTACACCTGAGTACTGAAAAGAGTTCTTGAATAAGTTTGTACGAAATTTTGGTAATCTAAGATCATAATTAGTTTCAGATCGCACGTTATAAGAAGTTGAAGAGTGAAATTCAAGTAAATTACGAAGATATTCGGGAGTCATTCTACCGAAAATTTTGTATAATAATATGTATTTGTATAGATCAACTAGCTCAGAAACTGTTAACCATCCAAGTTTCTCAAACAGTGGTTTAGAAGAACTTCTAATCAGGACTTGCGTCAAAAATAATCCTGGCTGCCCTTTTTTTGTAATTTAAATAGTCTGTCCATGTCCTGCTTGGGGGCATGGCCGTAGGAACCGGGGGCACGGGGGGCCGTGCCCCTCCCCCCCCCCCAATAATTTTGCCGATATATAGATTACTATAGAAAACAGAGCTACTATATGTTTGTGCCCCCTCAATAAAAACGTCTGATGACCGTTTTTTTTTTTTTTTTTTTGCTTGTCAAGGAATTTTTGGTTCATAGCGCCCCCTCAACTGAAAATGTATAGCTGTGCCCCCCCCCCCCAAACTGAAATTGCCTCCTATGGGCTTGTGGGGGGCATTACCCAAAATAGTCAAACAATAGTTAATAGATGGTAAAATATAAGCATTGTAATATAGTTTTCTGGTATGTAGAGGGAGAAATTTCTTAATCCTACGAAAAGTAAATAACTTATAATTTAAGGTTTTACAAACTGAATCAATATGATTCGCACACTGTAACTTATCATCAATATGTACACCAAGAATTTTTTCAGTTTCAACCATTTCAATTGTTTTGTCTGAGGCATAAAGTTGTAAATTTAAATTAACTAGTTTTGTTCTGTTTGCTGTGTTCCCATTAGCATACATTTTGTTTTATCTACATGAAATATATGGAGATAACGAACAGTATTCAAGCTCAAAAGTCCATTAAACAATACAAAATAGGAGAAGAACAATTAAACACGGACCTCCAAACATCAGAGGTGGGATCAGGTGCCATTTAATACCATTTATATAATGTTGAAAATATCTTTAAAATGAAATAATAACTTATGAAATAAATGACAGTCAGTGTAGTCATAGTGATAAAGAAATCATTGAAAATTTGTCGTTTCTTATTTGATAGGTGTCTTTTCAATAATAAGTATACATGAACAAAATGTAAAGAAAAAATAGATATTATAATTAATTTTTTTTAATCCCTGATGGGGACATTTCCTGCAATGTTTGGTCTACCCTAGGTTTGCACAGCATTGTGTACTTACGTCCATAAGTGTCATTCATAGTTATATTTTTTGGTCCTGTAGCGATGATAAATCTTCATTCTTGAATTATTAAAAAAAAATCTGGTATGAATGAAATTTTTAAAAACAAGAAATACCTGCAACAACAAGAAGGTATATTATTATTTTAATTCATTCATTTCTTAGGGTGATTTTACGATATGTCAGAGTGTGCTTAAATGAAAGCTTTCTTAAGTCAACAACTGTCATCTTGCAATACCCAGCCTTGACCAACTTCAATCAAAAGCCATGGCTTTGATTGTTTAAGACTATGTTTTTTCCCTGAGATATTCTTTTCTTGGTTTTTCCGTATTCCCTCTTCACCAATCTCAAAGTCCTGAGTTTCATGGCACTTCATTGTAAGATGTTTTAGTTTTTGGTAATATATTTTTCAGGGTTGCTCAAGTCAGAAAATGTTTTCTGTCAATCGTAACTTCTGTAACATTTGAATGTTTTTAGAAGTTTCATGAAGTTTGACAAAAAACATCAGAATAGACGAAACAGCGAGCTTTTAGATGAAAGCACTTTATGTCCTCTCTTAAAAACACAAACGAGCAATTGATTCCCAAAGTATCAACATTTTCAACATAGAATGTGCCAAAAATTAAATCTGAGAAATAATTAAATTAATATATATATATATATATACACTTAACAAAACTTCTAAGTGTTCACTCTAATAAATGTATTTATTTAAAAACTACACGATAGAATGGTATGATATTTTCAAAATATTATAACCAATTAGTCTTCTCAACAATTGTTGAAAGAAAATCAATTATCACAGATGAAAACCAATAACCCGTGACGAAACTTAAAAACAATAAATCTGTACTTTGTGGCACGTGTTTTGTGTAATCAGCTTCTTTTTGTGACCATTATCAATTTTTAACAACTGGCATAACTAAAAAACACAAAACATGGGCAAAATGTCCATTGAGGGAGGAGGGAGAGCCGTTGGAATGTTGATATCTGGATCATCCTTACGACACGTTTTATTCACTTTTATTTTAGCGTTTATTTGTCCTTGATATTACTTTTAAAAATAAACAACAAGTATAAAAATCCATTTAAACACATTTTTCTATAGGGTTTGCGTCATTTTTTATCGTCAAATTATCACAATTTGAAAGCTTTGGACAAAATTTAACCAAACCGGAAGTGATCGAGATCTTCGTCTGAGGTCAATGTTTTGCGTCAAAACCAGCTTAAAAGATTGCTATACATGGTCCTAAACCACTTTAGAAACATTTCAATCAGAATCTTCAATTGGTGCTCATAGCAGTTCAGTATCATCTCAAACAGTCTGAATCATTCATAGAGAGGTACACTTACGTGCCAGACGCCCTAGGAGATTCTAAATGTTGACCAAAAAGGATCTAATTCATGCACTGGCCTGCAAAATCCCCGGATCTGAATTCCATTGAACATATGGGCCTTTTAAAACGAATGTCAAGCCCCCCCCCCCCCTTCCACAGAATTTCAACGGTTTAGAATTTTTAGTTAAGTACATCCGTGAGCAAAAGCCTGGATTCCTTCGTCATTAACAGATGACTCACTCCAGTCTCCAATACTTAGATTCTGGATATTCTGTAAGGCGACAAATATGTTTACAAATGTGTTTCTTTCCAATATTCAGTAAAAGTATTGATTTCTGCTTTTATAAAAATATTCCTTTTCTTTTGCAACAAATCCTTTTAGAAGAAAGCACAGCTAGTTTATGATCTGGTTTATGTCTTCTGAAATGTTTGTACAGTTTAAAAGGATCAACTACTTTAACTCCATACCCACATTTGAAGCAGTAAGAATATTTTTATAATCTTGTGGTTCTATGTAAAAGTTAAAAGATTTTATAACTCAGGTGAAGGCAATGTTGCATTTGGTAATATTTCTTCTAATCCTCACATCTTAATTCGCGCGTTTTCAAGGACCTTAAATTAAGACATCTCTCAAAAATTGTTTTAATAAAAATTAATTACCTCTTAATTTGATTGGTGTCTTTTAAATAACAAATATACATGAACAAAATAAAAAGAAAAATAAATAGATATAATATTTAATTTTTAAAAATCAGAGCTCTGATGGGAACAATTCCTGCAATGTTACACTGTGTTGGAAATCATTTGGTTGGTGTCTTCCATTTAAAAAAAAACACTTGAGATAAAAGTCAAAATATCGGTCAACATAAATATAAATTAGTATGTATACTCGCTTTTCACAGCATCGTGTACCTACGTCTATCACTCCCGTTCATTGTAATTTTCTTTGGACGTTGTAGAGATTGTAAATCTTCATTCTGGTTCTAATGAAAACATCCTGGCATTAATCAAAAATGCGTGCAGTAGCAAATTACACTACTACTTAAATCAAAGCATGTCCCTTTTTGATGATTTTTATATTGCTATAAACGTGTATAAAGATTTTGTTAAAAAAATTAAAAATGAAATAATAAATTATGAAATAAATGACAGTCTGTGTAGTCATGGTGATAAAGAAATCAATCAAAATTAGTGGTTTCTTACATGGCTGGTATCTCAGGAGTATATAAGTATACATGAAGAAATTGTAAAGCAAAAATTAAATACATTAAATATAAATAATTTTTTAAAAAGTAGATCCGTCATAGGGATTTCCTGCAATGTTAGACTGGATTTAATTGTATTTGATTGGTGTCTAGTTCTGTTATTCCAAGACATCCTTCAAGGTTTACAATTTTTAGTTGGGTGCATCCGTGAGCAAGAGCCTGGATTTCAGATGACTCACCCAAGTCCCCAATTCTTTGTTTCTGGATATTCTATAAGCCGAAAAATATGTTTACAAATGTTTTCCAATGTTCAGTAAAAGTACTGATTTCCGCTCAATATTTTTCTATAAAAATGTTCCTTTTCTTTTCCAACAAATCTTTTCAGAAGAGTGCACAGCTAGTTTAAGATCTGGTTTATGTGTTTTTATAATCTTGTGGTTCTATGTCAAAGTTAAAAGATTAAATAACTCAGGGGAAGGCAATATTGCATTTGGTAGTATTTCTTCTAAATCTTGCATCTTATTTCAAGGTCAAGATAAAATTCTTCAAGTGAAGTCAATGTTAAATTTGGCAGTGTGTCTTCTTATCTTCACATCTTAATTCATGCATTTTCAAGGACTTCAAATTCTGACATCTTTCAAAAATTGTTTCAATATAAAAATTACGTACCTCTTAATTTGATTGGTGTCTTTGAAATAATAAATATACATGAATAAAATATAAAGAAAAAAATAAATAGATATAATAACTAAATTTTAAAAATTAGAGCTCCGATGGGAACAATTCCTGCAATGGTACACTGTGTTGAATCTCATTTGGTTGGTGTCTTCCATTTAAAAAAAAAAACACTTGAGATAAAAGTCAAAATATCGGTCAATATAAATATAAATTAGTATGTATACTCGCTTTTCACAGCATCGTGTACCTACGTCTATCACTCCCGTTCATTGTAATTTTCTTTGGACGTTGTAGAGATTGTAAATCTTCATTCTGGTTCTAATGAAAACATCCTGGCATTAATCAAAAATGCGTGCAGTAGCAAATTACACTACTACTTAAATCAAAGCATGCCTCTTTTTGATGATTTTTATATTGCTATAAACGTGTATAAAGATTTTGTTAAAAAAATTAAAAATGAAATAATAAATTATGAAATAAATGACAGTCAATGTCGTTATATTGATAATAGAATCAATAAAAATTAGTGGTTTCTTATTTGGTTGTTATCCTTTGAGTAATAAGTATACATGAATAAAGTGTAAAGAAAAAAATAGATAAAATATAATAATTTTTTTTTTAAAAATTAGATCCCTCATAGGGATTTCCTGTAATGTTAGACTGGATTTAATGTTATTTGATTGGTGTCTTTTACTTTAAATATATATCTTTTTTTAATTTATTGATATAAAAAAATAATGCAGTCCTCCTTAATTTTTGTAAAGAAATTTCAATAGTTTCTTCTATGTGTAACGTTTACACCCGTTCTAGGGTTTGTTACAATGAAAATAAATTATTGTGGGTCTCCTGTTTCTGAATTTTGCCCTTTAACTCTAAATAAAAAGTCAGGTTGTAAATATATAAAATTTATTATGATGAAAACAATGAATAACAATGAACAATTAGACAATTATCAATTAAGCAATAATAACTTATGGGTCACCCGAAAATAAAAAGGGTATCCGGGTCTAACGGGTCACCCGTATGAATTTGTAAACAATAATCAAATGGGTATGGGTCTGCCGGGGATTGGCATCAAATTCAAATAAAATGGGTCTAAAAGTCTTAAATAAAATTTACCATTCTCTCTGGATCCGGGTTATCCATAGTTTGTAAATCCCAGTAAATCCAGTAATAAATAATAGAGATTAGGTAATAAGGCCAAGTGACTTTTCGTTATGGGCTGGGGATGAAAAGTGACCGTAGGGTCTAAAACCGCTGTATATATACCTTTTGATCACTAGGGCCGAATGTTTCCTCGCGCGAATTGAGCAGTACCGCTCAGTTTAGCGCCATATTTGGAGGAGACGAACGCTCGGCCTAGCTTTGGGATTAAACGTAAAACGGTTGTGTTATAAGGGGATAATGGTAGGGGACTGTAAGGAAAAGACTTAGGAATTGATGCCATAGATAATAAAGGTAAGGGTTGGAGTTAACGGGTATAGCACATTTAATTATGTGCATGATTCAAATGTTGTGACAGAGGAAATTCGGGTAACACTACGATTATACATAAATAGAGGGACCGCTGACTCATTCGGGACGTTTCTAGACTTTTTCACTTTACGTTGGGTCCTTTAATTCCGAATGGAAAATGATGTTCCGATTTTTGCAGCGCCCTCACCGGGAGGCATAGAAACTATCAACAGTATGGCGTTTCATCATAGAATGGGTAGTAAACATCGCTACAACTCCAATTTTAAGCAAAATTTACTCGTGGCATTAATCGTAGGGGGATGAGTTACTTTCGTTTTCATGACGACAAAAAATTGATAACAAATTTATCTACATATCCAGTCAACTCGTACCCATTCCGACTCGTACCCAAACCGAGTCGGGAAGTTTCTAGTATGCCGGTCCCCAGAATCACGCGATTGCGCATGAGCAGTTATTTCCCTTGCCGTTGCTATGCAGAATGTAAACAAACCGCCATTTTCCCCTCGCTTCAACAAAACGCATTCGATCGAGTGATTAGGGTTAGGGTATATTGTTTTAAGGTTGGAACTGTTTTATAAATCCACTCTTAAATCTTCCTGACTTTGGGCTAATTCATGTAGATCTAATTTTTGCTTACAAAAGGCACTGCCAAATGCCTTTTGTGACCAAAAACTTGCATGAATCAGCCTAATGTTGAACCGTGCCGATATACCATCTTATAGGAGTAAAGCATGAAACATGCAAAACTTAAACAGACCGTTAATTAAATATGGCATTGTATGCGATCTACGAATTAGGGTTAGTGTATATATAGCTCGGATATTGTAACTGTTTTATATTCACCCATGCTCGCATCTATACCACTTTGGGCTTATTCTTGCAATTTTTGCTTACAAAGAACAGGAAAGTTTTGCAAAACTTGGATGAATTATCCTTGGTCTAATGTTGAAACATGCCCGATATTGTGCGCTAAGTTTTGGCAAGTAATTGGTAAAAGCGACTTACCGTTTACTTAAGCTCGATATCCTAACCTCCTAATGTCCATATTCAGAATATTTTTTTCTTTCAAATCAATGGTGATGTACAATTCAATCAACCAATTACTAGTAATTAGTTATCACTTGTTAAATCCCTGCATTTCTCACAAAAATCTCGCAATTTTAGTAGCATTTCACTTTGAGTCCTATCAGCTACTTCTTCATCAGTCTTCACTACGTCAAAACACAAGTGACGCATGTCATGAATATTTATGAGATTACGTCAAAACTGATCATGTGACCACATTCCTAAACAATGCAAAATGGAGTTTTATCTACTAAACAAGTACGTTATTTTACGAAACCTTTTAATTCTCATTTAAAAAACTGTTTAAAAACCAGTTTTTTAAACCAAATTTTTCACAAGGAACACGATTTTTGGCTCAATTTTGCGATTTGTGGCCTTTTTTATCGATTTTGTCGATCGCTCACGCGATCATATTATATTGTACACCGCCTTCGGCGGCACCTATTTAAGTGCCATATTTATAGCGACCGGTATACTAGAAGTGTTCCACCGAGTCGTACCCAAAGGGTCAACTCATACCCAAAACTGAAGTCGTAAAATAAATAATGAAAATATTTCACTTCTCGATATATTTTCATAAAGATATCTGATTTATTATTCCAATTTAGTTACACTACTTATATGTTATAAAATATTGACAATTAAATTTGTTTGAAAAATTCAACTTCAGTTGGCATATAATATAGATAATACATAGGGCCTAGATAGATTCTTTATTTGCAAATCAGGGCCCTTTCAGGCATCACAAACAACAAGCATGATTTATGCAATTACCAACAGCACAGACAAATTATGTGTATACTAAATAATCTATACTATATGTCTTTGTATATAGTATATCACTGTATATGCAAGTAACAGTTTTGGGTACGAGTTGACTCCTTGGGTACGATTCGGTTTGGGTATGAGTCGGTTTGGGTACGAGTTGACTGTAAATCGATGGAATCGATCTTCTAACCCTGACTCGAGTTGCATTTGTTCATGATGGCTTGTCTTCTTTACAACTATTCTCTATTGAGAAGTTGACGGCTCATTTTAATACTCCCCCTCAACTTCTCTACGAAAGGCCTAATAAAAGCAGTTCAGAAATTGACAACAACAAGCATGATTTATGCAATTACCAACAGCACAGACAAATTATGTGTATACTAAATAATCTATACTATATGTCTTTGTATATAGTATATCACTGTATATGCAAGTAACAGTTTTGGGTACGAGTTGACTCCTTGGGTACGATTCGGTTTGGGTATGAGTCGGTTTGGGTACGAGTTGACTGTAAATCGATGGAATCGATCTTCTAACCCTGACTCGAGTTGCATTTGTTCATGATGGCTTGTCTTCTTTACAACTATTCTCTATTGAGAAGTTGACGGCTCATTTTAATACTCCCCCTCAACTTCTCTACGAAAGGCCTAATAAAAGCAGTTCAGAAATTGACTAAATGAAGAACCAAAACCGGGTCCCACTTCGATCGGTGTTTTAGGATTGATGCATTATCATAGGCATATTTTGGGTGCACAGTTGTTTTGCAATGGAAATGCGATTAAAATTGCCGATTCTGCTGACTTAAAAAACATTCATCATGGTAGAACACTTACTTGCGATATCTGTGTCACCGGATTCGTTCATTCATTCAAAACTGCGTTTGAACCCTGTTGACCTGTAAGAAAGTCTAAAACTTTTTATCCGGATAAATTGTATTAAATGTTTCAGTGTAAAATAGTTATCCGGAGAAATTGTTTTTAGTTTTTAGAGGTCAAACGCAGTTTTGAATGAATGAACGAATCCGGTGACACAGATATCCCAAGTAAGTGTTCTACCGTGATGAATGTTTTTTAAGTCAGCAGAATCGGCATTTTTAATCGCATTTCCATTGCAAAACAACAACTGTGCATCCAAAATATGCCTATGATAATGCATCAGTCCTAAAACACCGATCGAAGTGGGACCCAGTTTTGGTTCTTCATTTAGTCAATTTCTGAACTGCTTTTATTAGGCCTTTCGTAGAGAAGTTGAGGGGGAGTATTAAAACGAGCTATCAACTTCTCAATAGAGAATACTTTACAACATCTACACTAAGAAATTATACACTGTGACATGTATTTTATAGTGTAGGATAAGAATACCTTTTTTGATGAGGCCATTTGTTTGCCGTGTTGGCCTTGCACTGGCATGCATTATTTTATTTAGTGGTTATCTACATGCACATAGGTGCTATAGATTTCATGCAGCTAGGATGGTGTATTTCCCATATTTTTTTTTTATATATCGTTATATAAATATATCTGTATACATTCATTAAAATTAAAATAAACTAGTGCTAATTGTAACGGGAACCGTTACAGATGTTCCCCAAATGGCTCCCCAATCCCTTATGATGCCCCATTCCCTACAAGCTTCAATAAATTAGACAATACTTTTGTAATATAGATGAACACTTTATTTTTAAGGGTATTTCATTGGAAAACTACTCCGATATAGCCATATGGGTATTAGCCAATCAAATTTCAGCACATGTGCTTGCACATGTTTTCTACATTTTTCACATTAATTTTCTTATAGGGTCTCACAATACATACATTTGTGTTAGTTATTAAAAAGAATTTTATTAAAAAATAAGAGAGATGTAACCCTTTAACTATTAGCCAATCAGAATTCAGCATTTGTGCATGCATGGCCTTGCATTCAGTTTTGATGGTATCATAATGTAGGAGCTCTATGTGCCTATCCATGTCGTAAATTTCATCCTGTTTTGTTGAAAACCAAGGGAGTTATAGACATTTAAAGTTTCAACCAATCAGATTGCAGCACACATGCATGCGCGTGCTTTCAAAAAAAAATTCCTATTTAACATGTTGTAGCACTTTATAATATATACTTATATTCTTAACTTCATAATATATACTTTTATTCTAAATTTCAAAGTATTTTGTCAAAAAACAAGGAAATTATTGAGATATTTGTATCAGCCAATCAGAGAAGAGCGCACGTGCATGGGCGTGAGTTCACACTAAATTGACCATGGGGGGGTTCTAGGTCACACCGCAGGCACTTACATTCAAGCCCGTGGCAATGGTTTTCAAAGGGGGCAACCTTCAAAAAGAGATGACAAGCAAAAATAAATAAATTAATTAAAATCACAACCTGTGCACCACCCTGTTAAATCTTATTTTTTTGGTGGGGGGGCGGACTTCAACTAACTTTTCGGTACATTTTGATTTCTTTTAAATGTTTGATTTTCTGTATTTTGAACCTTCCCGCAACAAAGAGTGCGGGGGAGCTTCCAATGCAAATTAAAAGAAAAAAACATTCTCTCTCTTTTCCTCTTTCTGCAAAATAAAGGGGGTTCCAACACCCAACCCCCCTCCCTGGATCCGCCAATGGAGATTACGATACCTGCACGCTTAAGCCTCTTTTAATTCTGTTGTTAATTTTAAAGGCTACATTACAATTGTGATAGATACCTAGATCAACATTTCATATTCATATCATTTCAAGGTCATGATTTTTTTTTTTTTTTTATCATTACAGCCCAGTTAAGCAGACTTAAATATATAACGATGAAAATTACAAGATACATGTAAAAAATTTAATTTAATTACACCTTTGTAAAATCACTAAGTCTAGAAATTTTCTTTGAATTTTGTTTAGAAACACATGCATATGGTCCACGTATTGCAGTCCTTTTTTAAAGGACAGCAACTTGTTATAAATAATTATTTATCATTTAACATGTGTTTAAATATGTGTTTCAAAGTCTTTACACCAATTGTTAAATTAAATTGTCCAGGGTATTCTTTGTAAAGTAGGTCAAAGGTCAAGGTCAAGTGAATTGTAACGCTGGTATTTTTGAAAATGGTTTATGACAATCAGTGCACATGCTAAATAGCATAGAATTACCCCTTAAAATAAATGTCAAAAATACACTGTATGATGTATATTGGCACTTTTAACTTTTTAGTAAAGTAGGTCAAAGGACAAAGTCAAGGGTCACGAGGTTGGTAACCATGGCAATTTACAAATGCCATAGTGCCAAGCAATAAATGTGCAAAATATCAAGTCCATATCTCTTACAGTTCTTGAGATACAAGGTGTGACAGACGGACGGACGGACAGACAGACAGACAGACAGACAGACAGACAGACGCTGGGTAAAGTGATCCCTTAGTGCTGCTCTGCTCCGCAGGCAACACAATAAAGGTGCATATTTGCAGCTAATGTTCTTTGAACATATGAATATTGATCTTGATAGCCTTTTTGTGTCACTTGTGGACTAGAGTGGCACTAAGGGATCACTTTACCCGGCGTTTCTCTGTCTGTCTGTCCATCCGTCTGTCTGTCCGTCTGTCACACCTTGTATCTCAAGAACTGTAAGAGATATGGACTTGATATTTTGCACATTTATTGCTTGTCATTATGGCATTTGTAAATTGTCATGGTTACTGACCTTGTGACCCTTGACCTTGTCCTTTGACCTCATTTACTAAAAAGTTAAAAGTGCCTATATACAGCAAATTTTTGACATTTAAGGGGTAATTCTATGCTATTTAGCATGTGCACTGATTGTCATAAAACACCAGCGTTACAATTCACTTGACCTTGAACTTTGACCTACTTTACAAAGAATACCCTGGACAATTTAATTTAACTTAAGACTTTTGAATTTTGAGTGGCATCTGTTGATAATCAATATTTATGCATGTTTATGAGCTCATAATACTGTTCTTTGAAACTGTATGATATTCAGTAACCACACAAACTGATATTTAAATATTATGAAAATACATTGGGATCGGGATCCCACAATGGATCGTGTAGATGTAAAATGATAAATTATTATTTATAATGATTTCAACTTAATTATTCATTTGAGGGTTGGGAATCATCATTTTGATTGACAAACTCTCGCAGTCTTAAACTATGTGGGATGTTTTTTGTGCATTTATGAGCTACATATATCATGCTAGATTTTTTTGGATGAAATACTGTATATGCTAGTAGCATAGAAATAGCTATATAACCACTCTTAGATTTAGTATGCTATTTCACAAATGTCCAATACCCAGAATAAGAAAATCATAATCATGATAATGCTTGGTAAAGTTACTTGTTGGAAAGTCATAAAATTGAATACAATTCTACTGAAAAAAATTCATTTTAGCCCCCCTTTCACAGAAATAAGGACTATCAACCTAAATTCTGCAGGGCTCTAGATTACCTGTATTTAAGGCACATCAAAGACCTCTCCACCTTTCCCAATTCAAAGGAGGCATTTTTTTTCATTGGAATGAGCATATATCATGTATATTTTCCAAAGAGTAATTTCTCTCCCCCCCCCCCCAAAAAAAAAACAACATATTACTGGATGTATAATAACTAAAGCTGCTACTCATGTTACTCTTTATTACAAAATAGAAGTTAATGTGATAAAGAACATCAGAAAACAATATTATTATTTTAGTGTATAATGATATTCCCAAAATTGCTAAAGGTCTAAATTTTTCCCAATTAATATGTGGTGCTCTAGCTGGCACCATGCAGTCCTAAAAGGTGGTATGAAAGGCCTGGCCCATCTTAATGTTTGTCTATCATTCCATCTGTGTGAAAACACTTTTGTTTCCAGATGCTACCGTGAATCTTGGAAAAATAATCCAGATATTGTGTATTCTGAAATCTTGTCTCATACAATGAAAACTTTCAGACCCTTTCAGTAAATGTTATTTAAAAGATTGTTTTATCCAGAACATGCAGAATGTAATGTCTTATCCAGGTGTTTTCTTGGGAACAGTGGTGTCCAAATTAATCAAGTTTTACTGTAATCTCAAAAAGCCTTTTACAGTGAAATTTTATGTCACAAATCTTGATGGCCTAAGACCTATGTAGATTTTTAGGTCAAAAGGTCATGAACATAAGTTCATACATTCTGTGTGTTTAACCCTTTCATTGCATGGCCATGTCTTATAAATGTATAATGAAAAAAAATGGAGCTTTTGCATTCAAATTTTTAAATAATGAAATACTTTCTTTGTTTGTTAGTGTAGGATTTAATGTTGCAGCTGTTGCAGAAAAAATACATAACTCAAGTAAGCTGGGTTATGTTTATTTTTATACACCTGTCTTAAGACGGGACGTATTATGTTATAGCCTTCATGTCCGTCCGTCCATCCGTCTGTTAGCTTCTTCCTGTCCGGCTCATAACTTTAATACTATTAGGCCTAGAATTATCAAACTTTGTCAACTGATAAGTCTTGGGTAGAAGGTGTGTCGCGCATTAAAAGTAGGTCACTCTGTACCTTTAATTAGATCTAAGATGCTATGGCCAAATATGGAAAAATCCTGTCCGGCTGATAACTAGAAAACTATTAGACTTAGAATCATCAAACTTGGCCAATTTATGCATCTTAGGTAGAAGGTGTGTCGAGACCTATTTCAAGGTCACTGTGACCTTTAATTTAGTGAAATTTTTAAAAAAAAAACTGTGTCTCTATACTATTAAATTACACAATCCCAAAAAATGTAAGAATGTTGCAGTATCCTTATTAAAAAATTGTTAAATCAAGAAAATACTTATTTATTTTCATTATATACTTTAAAAATGCATATTTATGTCATTCCGTTGAAAACAGAGATTTTTTTTAACTTGTTACAAAGATTTATAAAAAGAAACAAAAACTTGTGTAAACTTTGCAATATTTTTAATAAGGTTACTGCATAACTCTTAGATTTGTAGGAACTATCTACCATAAAACATTTTTTTTTAAACTACGTTCTTGATGATTTCTTTGAGATTTAATGTCAGACTGGTTTTAAGCTGCAGTTCATATTGACAAACAGACAACCCAACATGCTGATGCATCCAGTTAAAGATTATAATTAATGAGTTCAATGTATAAGAAGGCTAGCTGTATCAATCATTTCTGTTAGAGCATCTCTGATCAAGCAGCTCTTATCTGTATCCTTTGAGAATTAGACAGAAAAACTGCTTGTCAGTTCATAGCATATGTCATTTTTATGGCCAGCCTTTTATTTTCAAAATTAATTTGGTATAGAATAAATTGGTAAGACTATTTTGATATTGTTTAATATGAAATTTTTATTTAATGTTTTGAAAATATCAAATAAATATGAAAGATGGGATGGGGGGGGGGGGGGATGGAGGGAGGGGGCTGAAGATGGGCATTTGTCAAGGTCTAACACAATCAGTTGAGAAATTTATTATAATTAGTGCCTGCACTACAGGAAATGTATAAACATCAAATATTATAAGGAATAGAAAAATTGTAGAAATCTTTGAATTAAGATTGGCATGATTTTCTTGCACCCTAAACTGTTTATGATAATTGAACAATATTTGATGTGCGTATCATGCTGTGGTGGGGCACTTTATTCTACAAAAGCTGCAATGTTTATTCCCATACTAACAAACAAAGAGAGACATTTATTGTTTATATTTATATTAAGATAAGTAATAACAATCATGTAAAGTATGATTAAGAAGCTTAAATATTTATTTATGATACATGTATGTACATCATGCATTGTTTGTTTCATCAATGGAAAAGTCACTGATCATTATGACAAGAAATCTATACAGGTGGTGTGCTAAGTGGGATTTACTGGCTGATGAACAATAATGTCATTCTTAAAAAAAAAGAAAGAAAATTCAATTTCAGTGGATGATCATAACTTTCTATGGCCTAAAATTGAATGCTTACGGGACAGATACTGATATTTTGCATTTTCCCCTGCTTTCACTGAAATTGGTGTATATCAATTGATGTCTCCAAGACATACTTTAGAAGGTACTGTTAATTAAGTGTATGTAAATATGTGAAACTTATAATAGTTGAAGGTTGTTGTAAAAATGAACTTTCAAGTTAATAAATTTTCGCAGCGTACTTTTTTGTGGAAATACTATATTTGCTCTGATTAAAATGTCATAATTTCATAAGTTTAAACACAGTACAACTGCTGTCACATTATAGTTAAGTCAGTATATAGTAACAAAAATGTAGAGAGCAGAATGGTACTCAGGTAGCTGGAATGCACGTGACCTCATTGCAAGTATTCTTTCTTACATATGTACATATAACAGGGTATTATTTTAACTCGGAATAATTATTTCATTCGGAATATAAAGAATTGAAAAAAATAAGCAACTAAGTCTTGTAGCTCAAAAGAACAAAAAAAATGTTGCCTTAATTCTCTGCATTTTGTGTGTAATACAGTATTGAGTAAAGATTTTGTTTATCTCTCTATAAATAATTTATTTTATTTCTTGTAATTATTTTTTCTTTTTATTTGTTTGTTTGTTTATTGTTGTGTTTGTTTATTTATTTGTGTAAACAAGGTTGCTTGTAATGGCAGGGGTTAGATGAAAATTTTATGGGGTTAGTTGGCGCATGCCTAAAGGGGTTAGTCGCCGCTGAGCGGCGACTAACCCCTTTGAGCATGCGCCAGTTGAGATAGGTAAAAATCCTGTAGTTAATCCATATACAATGTGTATTCAGTCTGTATTGTTAATCAGTCCACGCGATGTACAAATTAAACGGTAATTAACACGGTAGAAATATTTGTACTGTCATGCTGCGCTTAAAATCCCAAGTATTCCGTTCTACAAGTATCCATGAATGAAGACTATACATGCCGATATCCTAAAGAAATAACACGCAGAGAACGAAAATACATACCAATGCATATTCATTACGATAACCGAAAACACTAACAAGTATTTTTACAGTCGTAACAACGATTAAATCCAACAAATAACCAGAGAAATGCGACGATGTAAACACTGCCAATACACTGCAGACAATTCCTGTTCGACGTCACTTTTCGAAGTCCGACGTCACAGTACACTGTTTTCCCGAACTTTCTGTGTCAAAATGGCGAATAGGCATTGTATGTAATATAAGGTATTCTGTCATCGTAGTACAACACACAAACTTTATTCCTTTAGATTAAAGTTTTCCTTTACTTAGGTAATCAAATATCAGAAGAGGAGACGAAAGTGGGGAGTATTTAGTACAGAAAACAGGTTACAAAAATTTGAAGATCCATGATCCGCCCACTTGTTTCACCTCAGCTAAGAGGTGCATATTTAGTGTGCAAATCTCGAGTTTCAAAGTCGATGTGACGTCACACTCACAACCATAAATATGTAGGCTTACATCTAACGGGGAACAGACTGTGCTGAACATTGCTTGTATTAATAGAAAGAAGATAAATACCATTTTGAAATTAATTTAAAGAAAAGAAAAATCGACAATAATTACATTTTAACCTTAAGAGACGAGATCAGTTGATTTTGAAAGGGGAGGGGGTGGTGGCAGATTCTGGGAATAAATGTTAAAAATAAGGGAGAAATAAATAATCTGACCGTTTTTTGCCTCCTCCCAAACATACATGAAATAAAGTTTTGTTTGAGAGGTTAATTTTCTTTTCTTAACTTAAAATTGATTATCTGTCCCTGGACATGTTCGAAATGAATACCCCCCCCCCCCCCCCTGCTCCGTCAGAATCAAATGGTCGTTTACTTAGTCGCAAATTATTTTTAAAAATCATCCCTGAAAAAAAAAGACATGGAATATCTCAATAATCAAAAAAAAAAAAAATATATATATATATATATATATATCATATTGGACATTATTTACATAGTCTTTCCATTTCCAAGCCTTATACCCCACCCCACCCCCCTTTTCAATCATTTTCAATTCAGTGATGGTTTTTATTACACGGAAGCAATAATATCATAAAGCACATATGAAATATTTTGATTTTATTATTTATTGATTAAAATCAGATCTACCCTGAAGGAATTATCCAAAAAAAGAGTGTAGTGACTACTGGCTATTGCCGCTAAGAAACAATTACCAATTCTTGCAGAACATTGGAAGGCTCGATTCAGTGTAATAAAAAAAAAGTGCCAGGGGCCGTGCCACCCCAACACCCAATAATTTTGCCAGTATGCTTTATAATATAGAAAAATAGCTATTTGATGCTTGTACCTCTATAAAAAAAAAAAAGGCGTCTGATGGATTTTTAAAAAAAAAATTGTGCTTGTCAAGGAATTTTGGTAGTTCCCCCCCCCCCCCCCCCCACACACACACACTGAAATTGCTTCCTACGGGCCTGAAAATTAGGGATAGCCCAGATCAATTTATGGATGTACATACAAGTATATTACTGTATATGTTTAGATTGCGGTTAAGCAGAAACAGAGTCTTTGTTCTAAATACACTTCAAAAAGCATAAGTAATTTATACATTGCAGGTGATTGAAAATTTTACCTACTACGGTTCAAATTTAAGTTAGGCCTAGGTGAAATATTAGAGTTTACGCAGACAGACAACTAAATGTAATAGAATGAAACACAGACAGAACAAAAAATATACTGTATATGGTATATATGCGACCGATTTGTGTAATCCTCTACCAAATTCTGTGTTTCGTGGTCATTTTAAAAAAAAATATTTTTTTTTTTTACATTTAATCACCATACATGCAAAATTTATATCCTGTAGTTGTGTAAAATTTAATGACTCTCATTGAATTACATGTATAAAATATAAAATTAAAAAAAAATCGCTAATACTTATGGAAGAACCCCCCCCCCCCCCCCCATGTTCAATGTGTTGTATCTGTCAATCCATTGCTACGCTTGATTTTATTTTTTTGGTTTAAATTAGAGCAATTATAACATTTCTTGCAAACATTAGATGTCTTCAAGCCAATAATATATTGTCAAATCCAATAGAAGATTTGGGTTGTTGTGCATTTAGCTTATACAATAATTTTATACTTGAACGATTTATGAGATGTTCAACACTTTTTTTTTTAAAACTTGGTGGCAGGTGGGCAATATTAATCTATAGGCATATACCGGTACATGGGCTACAGTTAATTTTCAGCTTTAACCATACATTTCTTTTTCAGGCACGATAGATAATACAAGAAGGTATATCTTTAACCTCAAATTGTTCGGATCATGCATGTTCTTTTCCGTTTTTAGCATGCTACGGAAAACGACAACGTGATCCAACGTTCTATCATTTTATTACTAACCAATTAATTTGAAAATTTTTAACATACAGATTTTATTTTTATTTCATCAACTGAAAATTTTCAGTAGTTCTTATGTATTGTTTGAATGGGAAGTTTAATGAACCACAAATTATGTTGAGTATTTATTATTTAGTACTAACGATCTTCAAGATTTCATAACATTTACGGGTTATCCTACTTAAGAAATATTAACGTGCAGAAAAAAATATAATAGTTTACAGTGTATGCTACACACATGGTGTTTTTCTCGGTTAAGCACAAAACTTTGAACAGTTTAAAGAAGAAGCCACCTTTTCCCGACTTGCGGGGATGGGGTGCGGGTGCCACTTTACCCTTTGGCGTTGGGATCTTCTGTATCGGCTTCTACAGATCGACATGTAGATGTTTACTTCTGGTACACATATCTCTTATAAATTTTTAACTTTATAATTGCGACTATTTAATTTCAAGAATTCTTAAAGAAGCTCTAAACACTGCATACTAAAGAGTTCTACTTGTTGGGTAATTTTCACTCGGCACATCTCGGCCGATTCGTACCTCTGTGATGAAGGTGACGGAATCAGCCGAGGTTTGCCGAATAGGGTAGTTTTATGCAGTTAGAGTGAGCTGCCCTTAAGATAGGTGTTAGTTTGTGTGAAAGCCCCCCCCCCTTCCCCTTGGGAAAAAATTCCTGGATCTGCCCTTGCAAGCTGCAACAGATTTTTAACATAAAATGCCTATACAAAGGATTAGTAAAATTTTTTAATATCTGTATTTGATACTATTTTATACATGTAGATTAATCAAAATTTCGTAAATATGAAATCTCTCTCTGTATGTGCCGTTACTTTTACGTGAAAGTAGGTTATTTGATGGTTGTGTTCAAGATTGTAGCAGGTCTCCTTTGCAGAACTGTTGCTTATTTCTATCACTGATAAGTCGATGGTAGAGAGTTGATTGTAAGCTTAACTTAGCAGCCAGGTGATAGATATTGCATGTAACTGTATTTAACGGAAAGCTTGTCAAGCCGCTAGATGTTAGATTCTGGATAAAATAAAATTAAAAAAAAAACCTTTGGTATAATGTACAATGTAATCCGAAGTGGTAATAATTAAGGAGAGCATCTTGGATTTAATACACTGATTCTTCATTTGTGACTATAATTTTTTAAAAAATGCGGCACTATTGACCAAAATTTATACTGCATTTTGTAAAGTGCGGACATCTGAATACATTATTTTTGTAGCTTGAAAAATATTTCATCTAAAACTCGATCACCAAAAATTATTTTTATTGATTAACAAGCTAGCCGTGAGTGTTCTTGTTGTTCATGATGAGTTCAAGTCCTGCAGTGAACATCTTTGTGTATATATATCAGGCACGTAGTAACGTTTTTCGAACGTATGTGTGGGGTTTTTTTTAGGGGGGGGGTATGTTTGGAAAAGGAGGGCAGACCCCCCCCCCCCCCCCCCCCCCCCCCCCCCCCCCCCCGAATACTACATGCCTGTTTATAAATAGAGACGAGGAAAATATTTTGTAGCTCTTTATCTTAATTCATTCCAAAAACTATAATGTTTTATCAAAATTAGAATACATGTATACTTGTATTTCAGGAATTTGTTTTTCTCTTAATTGTCATCTGTATAAAAAGATGAAGATAACGAACAGTATTCAATCTGGAAAGTCCAATGAAAAGATACAAATTTGGAGCAGAGCAAACATGGACCTCAAAATTTAGAGGTGGGATCAGGTGCCAGTGGAGGAGTGAGCATCCCCTGCCCCGCCGTGTGCTCCTTGACATGATCGGGAAAAAGCGGAAAAACCCATAGACAGTTCAGTGTATAAATAATGGCCTAACAATTAGTATGAAAAACATCAGTCAGCATTTGACTCAATGATAAGTTGTACGTGCTGACAAGATCATTGTATCGACCGTAAAACTTGCGAAAAGATGACATCAAACGAGACTGTTGATATCCTTGTTTCATCAACTTGTTTGTCAATTGCTTGCCTCGTTTTAGAAATTGTTCATAGGTAGAGCATGCTCTTGTGTATCGAGAGATGCAGGTGATAAGGGTATATTGCTACATAAGTAAGGAAGGTGACGATTGAAAAGTTGAAGTCATCACGTTTATCATGAAGCTTTGTTGTTAGGTTACCATTAACGTCTTTTTCTAGTAAAATATCTAAATATGAAACAGATGTGTCAGACTCTGTGGTATCTTCACTGGGATATATCGAGTCAACATATGAATGAAAGTAATTGTTGTTAATTGATAATACGTCGTCGATATATCGAAATGTCGAGTTGAAGGCCACAGCAAGTGTTTTCTTCTCGTGTAGAAGTTTTTGAATAAATTCCAACCTTCCTGTGAAACAGTACAAAAAATAAAGAAAAATTGTCTTCGCTTATATTACCTTCATAACCGTATACTTGTAGACCTCGGTGTTTATCCTTGCAGAACACACGTATTGAATGAGGATTTTTCTTATCTATAGCAGACAGCAGCAGCAGCACACGATTGTATCCGATGCAGTTAACATATTAAGGACACCCATTTCTTATTTTCAAAACAATGTACTAAATGAATTATTGTGACAGCAATTTTTTTCCCGGATGAAGACTTCAGCAACCTGTCAGGAAGAACATTTGACCCTGAAGAGTTGAAGAAACATATATATATATGTGTGCAAAACCAAACGATCAATTGAAATATTTCTTCTCAATCTCTTAATTTAATAAAATCCAAAAAAAAAAAAATAAACGAACAAACAAACAAACAAAAAAAAAAAAAAAAAAAAAAAAAAAATGCAAGTCATGGATACGTATAGTCTCTGTGTATCTGCAAAAAGAAGTTAACTGGACTTTAAAATGCATTTCTTCCTGATAAATTATTTAATTATGTACAATTTAGATCATGTTTACAAAAATCTAAGGTGACGTGTATACATGTACTTCCGATCGATCTCAATACTAATACATGTAATTCCATCTACATTGTACACTGAAAACCAAAATGACTGCATGATAAGACTGAAGCTCTATAATGTTTATGCTAAGAGAGGCATGAAGGAAGTTTGAAACACGCGTGCATCTTTTTTCAGTTTAACATTTACAGAATCACGCACATGTATTTTAATAAAAAGCTGGTAATGTCTCAATATGACTGTCTGTTCCATATGAGCGCATCCACTTCACTTTAATCTTCACTTGTTTTGTAAGAAAACAAAATCATTAAAACATTTCAATTTTATCATTTCTCAATCATTTTTGCTTCAGATTTCATACAGTACAATTCAACTTGAAACAATCCGGTATGACACGACTTTTTTGCATCCAAGGGAGTAGTCTTTATTTTCAGTGATCCATCCGAGTGTAATCTGCAGATCAAACATGACTAGCTAGAGTCACTGTTTTTGCATTTCGGCAAGCTACAGAAAATGCCTAGTAATGATAGTTAGCCACTGTTTCCATTGTTTCCACGTTTACTTTTGAATTTTCTGCATTTTCAATGGCCGGAACATATACACTAGACAAAATTGCTAACGCACCACTTGTTATTCTTGTTTGTGAATTGAACATTTACATAATCGGTACTTGTATATTTAATATACCATCTTTCCCAATACAGTGGAATTGACAAATGTCTCAGTGTCATGACAAAAAACTTTGTGACCTTCTTGCCCGAAAACCATTTTCCCGACATGCACTGCGCATCGTTTCTTTCAAATATATGAAGTTGGTGATTACAAATTGTGGTCCGTGAGGTTGCAACAAAAGCAGTCTCCGAGTGAAAAATCAAATAATATACAGCGATTGACTATCATATTGCCTAGTATTCATCCAGTGCCTTGGTGTCCATACCTAGTCTACCTAACTTCCGGTTGCCCCAGTTTTGTGGAAGAATCTTGAAATTGTCCTGTGGTGCTTATTAAATGCCATGGCTATCTAAAGTAAACAATTTATATATTTTTTAATCTAATTGTAACTAATCTTCACTAGAAGAAAGAATGATGTATGAATTGTTTTAATTTTTTTTATATACAAATTTCTCCAAAGCAACCCCCTGCACACGCCATACTAGCTAACTGCTTAGGCACGCTTTTCCAAGGTCAAACGTGGCATAGTTGTAATTTTTTCTGGGTTTTTAGTTAGTACAAACATAAAGAATACAAACACAAAGAAAAAAAATATAAAAATTTCTTCCTCCAAAGAGTATGAGCACGATTTTCATTATTTCTACAAATGGTCACGCTTCAGTTAACATCGTAGTTATTGATAAGTTACGACATTAAATGTTTCATTTTTTACTTTGATAACATATTTGTTTCTCAAAAACATCATAAACAATTTTAGAAAATTAGCAATGTAATTTTATTTGGTGGTGCGTTAGCAATTTTGTCTTGTGTAGTGTTACCCCCTGTCCGTCCTTCATTTTCCAGATTTTTATGTCTATACTTGAAGATACTACTGGTATATAATGAGCTGATTTTTAGTATGTCTTTTGATATTGATGTCTTACAGATCAAGTATGAGTTTCGTGTTGACTTACCCATCTTTACGAAAATTATGGGCTTATGGCCCTTAGCAGGGACATATATACTAGTATATACATGCCCCAGCCCTTGGACTTTGAAAATTCCTAACAAATCTCTGTTTTCTGGACCCTTTTTTATTGTGCTTGTACATAATGCGCTTTGGTTTGTCTCTTTCAGATCAACAATCGCAACTTCTCGGACCTTTCCGAGAAGCGGAAATACATGTACATGTACTACCTAGAATGTGTTGAGTAGGCGTCCATGAAAATATGGAGACTTCTTATCCATATATAATTATATATAGTCTGGAGCTTAACTTTTTTGAATTTTAAGATCTGACCTGTATCTAAAACATACTACAGAAGGGACAATCAATTCTGTCTATCCGATACTTTAATAAAGGAAGCGACCACGGGCACCTGACGTTACTTATTTTTCTTTTAGTATAAAAAATTTAAAAAATATTATATAGACCCCCTACCTAATCTTTAAGAAATAGGATGCAACCACAGGCACCTGACGTTACTTATTTTTCTTTCAATAAAAAAAATATACCCCCTACCCAATAATTAGGTAGGGGGTATATTTTTTCATTAAAAGAAAAATAACATCAAGTGGCAGCGACTCAATTTTCTATAAACAGGCACTTAGTATCGTTTTTGAAAGTTGGGGGGGGGGGAATTTTTACAACTTACCTAGCCAAATTTTATTCACCACCAATGAACATTTTTCAACAGTTAAAGGTTATAACTGGCAAAAAAGTGGGGGCAGCCCCCCCCCCCCCCCCCCCCGATACTACATGCCTGATAAATGCGTTGTACCTGCTGACTTTCGTCGACAGTCCAGACGTCGGGTAACATCGATTATTTTTCATTTGAGAAAATGTCGAGCAGTTATCCGTGTAAATGGTCGTCACATAAGACTCTTCCATTAATTTCATCATGCAGTAATTTAACCAATATCAATTACACCAGGAAACACAGATCCGTTGTGAATTGGTAAAGAAATTTAGGTATCTGGAGAAATTGACTAAGGAAAGTGATAACAACACCCCCCCCCCCGCAATAGTTTTGTCGGCTCCTCATAAATAGTTCATTATAATTTTTTTAATTTAGTGATTTTTTCCCCCTGTAAACTTAAAGTCTCCGTTGTATGAACATAAGGAGAACATAATATTCTTTCTGGGTTTGACAATGAAATCAGATATGTATTGATGTCTTCTACAGCATGCGTGAGTTGTAGTTACATTATTTTTTTTTTAATTTAAATGAAAAAGATAACTCGAGTTAAGCAATAGAACATTTAGAAAGAAAATATGTACATAAGTATATGCCAAAAATATAAAATTACGAAAAATACTCATCTAAATAAATATACTTCACTGCACAATTATATAGAAAGGATATTTGCGTAAATGTGCGAAAACATTACACTGTATCAATGAAACAGAATTTAGTAGTAAATTTTATGTCTAAATTCAAAGATCGAAGATCGGACGCATGTTTTTTGTCCTGTCTGCCCTTCATTCTTGCTGTCTACGAAAAAAATTAATACATGTACAGTATCTGAATGAATTTTGAACTGTAGTTTAGATGAATATGTATTGATCACAAGCATAAACTTGCATCATCTCAACATTTGTGTTTTACGAGGTGTGTACGGCAAACAACAATATTAGGTTATCGCTATACATCTTGCGATAATCTTCATCTCCATTTTAGTGCATGGATTTATCAAAAAAAAAAAAAAAAAAAAAAGTAAAAGAGGATTTAAAACATAATTCAAAGTTTTACAAGTCACACTTTGTTCAGGAAGGAGGAATTTATCGCTGTTAATAAAAGAAAAACTAAAATATTGTGTGTGTGTGTGTGTGTGTGTTCATTTATTTATTATTGGCATAAAATATGATTGCAAGGTCTACTTCTTTCGCGATTGGCTGAGTGTGATTCGGAAACTTCCAGTACTGCCAAATACCAAATACGTGTATCCTGTGACCATCATCAGCGGAGGAAAAACCTCCATTAGGGGAGAAAGAGATATTGAATACAAGGTACATTTAGAAAGTGCATATAGATTAAAACCCTTCGATGTATTGACTTTTTTTTTTCAGAGAGCCTTGTCTGGATTTTTTTTTATTGAAAAGCCGACCTCTACCCCATTTTTTGATATTACATTGTGATCAAACCTGCCATTTTTTTTCTGCCGGAAATGGGGTGGGAATAAAATCTAACCATTGCCCCCTGATTTAAGAATCGGGTTTCTGTGAAGCTGTTTAGTATTTCGTTTATAAATTGTTTCCTTGGTCTACACGGTTTGTCTGAAGTTTTAAGATTCAAGAAGAAAATTAAAAGAAATTAAATATTTCAACTGTGCTGTATGTGATTATTAGAATCGGGGTGGGGGTATCGGATTTGGATATCGATTTAGACTCTCTAAGTAATGGTCAACTTGAATCATCTGGTTGATTGTTTTTAATATATCGATCTGTTATTTCACGGGTTTTACTTAATTACAAAATAATTTAGGATATGGCTATAATTTAGGGGCTGGCAATATTTTTTCGATTCTAATCAAAGTTGAGAGAGAGAATCAAGCTTAATTTACTTCTTACTTCTCCTTGAAAAATCTGACAAACAAAAAAAAAATAATAATCATCTGAGAAAATTGGGGTTGGGGGTTGGGTTACATTCCTCCCTATTTGTCCCAGTGTATGCAAGACAGATTAGGGGACGATCATTTGATTTTGAAAGGGGGTGGCTGGAAATTTTTCCGAGTCCAATTTATTTTTTATGTCGGTGAAGGACTATTTATTTTCATAGCATCAGTCAAAGACAAATTCTTTATTTTCTTGCCAGTCAAGAACGGATTATTAATTTCCAAGACCAACATTTTAGAGGACAGATTATTTATTACCCCCCTCCCCTCGCAATCAAATGGTCGTCCCCTTATTTGGTTCCAAAAGCCCCCCCCCCCCCCCCCCCCCCCGGTAGGATCAAAATGTATTGATAATTGATGATTAACGTTCTTTAAGCTTTCACTGTAAATCATTTTTTTTAAATTTTGATCTTTTTATTTAAAATCAATCGAAAGATACAAATAATTTATTTTTTTAACAGAATCTGTTCCCTGCATTATCATGCTCTTGTCATACTATATAGCTGCTCTTGACTGTGACGTCACATCGACTTGAAAACTCGAGATGTGCACACTAAATATGCACCTCTTAGCTGGGGTGAAACAAGTGGGCGGATCATGGATCTTCAAATTTTTGTAACCTGTTTTCTGTACTAAACACTGCTCGCTTTCGTCTCCTCTTCTGATATTTGATTACCTAAGTAAAGGAAAACTTTAATCTAAAGGAATAAAGTTTGTGTGTTGTACTACGATGACAGAATACCTTATATTACATACAATGCCTATACGCCATTTTGCCACAGAAAGTTCGGGAAAACAGTGTACGTGTGACGTCGCACTTCGAAAAGTGACGTCGAACAGGAGTTGTCTGCAGTGTATTGGGAGTGTTGACATCGTCGCATTTCTCTGGTTATTTGTTGGATTTAATCGTTGTTACGACTGTAAAAATACTTGTTAGTGTTTTCGGTTATCGTAATGAATATGCATTGGTATGTATTTTCGTTCTCTGCGAGTTATTTCTTTAGGATATCGGCTTGTATAGTCTTCATTCATGGATACTTATAGAATGAAAGATACTTGGGATTTTAGCGCAGCGTGACAGTACAAATACTTCTACCGTGTTAATTACCGTTTAATTTGTACATCGCGTGGACTGATTAACAATACAGACTGAATACACATTGTATATGGATTAACTACAGGATTTTTAACTTACTCAACTGGCGCATGCTCAAAGGGGTTAGTCGCCGCTCAGCGGCGACTAACCCCTTTAGGCATGCGCCAACTAACCCCATAAAATTTTCATCTAACCCCTGCCAATACAAGCAACCTTGTTTACACAAATAAATAAACAAACACAACAATAAACAAACAAACAAATAAATTAAAAAGAAAAAAAAACAATATTACAAGAAATAAAAAATAAATTATTTATAGAGAGATAAACAAAATCTTTACCCCAATACTGTATTAGACACAAAATGCAGAGAATTAAGGCAACATTTTTTTTTCTTCTGAGCTACAAGTACATGTAAGGAGACTTAGTTGCTTATTTTTTTCAATTCTTTATATTCTGAATGAAATAATTATTCCGAGTTAAAATAATACCCTGTTATATATATCATATATTGTCATATACAGCTACTTCAACAAAACTCTCTATGCATTGTGTTTATGTAAAGTATATTGATTGTCAATGAAAAGAATATTATTTTTACAACATTTTTCTTTGGTACCAATAATTGTAAGGAAGACAAAAATTTCCTGAATTTTGGTCATACATGCTGTAATTATCTTTAATAATACTAACATTTATTTAACAGGAGTATGAAATTTTTACAAGCATATACAGTCTTGCATACAATTATGAGATTGCTATTTGATATTTAAAGTGATTTACAAACAAGACAAAATTTTAATGAATTACATGAGAAAGGAATAAAGCATGATACAGTCTTGCATATTCATATGAAAATAGAGATCATGCATTCCAAGTAAAATAGTAATTTACAGGTTTACAAGTGGGTATAATGCTATGCAATACTCTGTTTTTTTATGCATTTCACAATCCAATGTTCGATTTCATTCTTTGATTTGCAAAGTTCCTCTTTTGATTTTTTGCTCACCTGAGCTGAAAGCTCAAGTGAGCTTTTCTGATCACATTTTGTCCGGCCTCTGTTTGTCCGTCAGTCTGTCTGTCTGTATTACAAGCTTTTCACACCACAGGTAATTTCAACCAAACTTGCCACAAAGCATCTTTGTTCAAGTGAAGGGCCAAAGAGTGTAAGTCAAAGAAATATGTAAGCATTCTTAGTGTAGATTCAAGTTAATTCAAATCATACCCCCCCCCCCCCCCCCCCCCCATTTAGGGGTAGGTCGGGATCACTTAAGCATTCAAGCCTTTTCAATACTTTTTTTCTAACCACAGTGCCCAGGTGAGCGATGTGGCCCATGGGCCTCTTGTTTAATTTTTATTGATTTTTGTTTGAATCCAATGAATTAATGTTAAATTAGGAGTGCCTGTTTCATCAGTATACATATACCGGTATATTGTGATATTTTGCTTGCGTGATACATATCAATGAAATGGAGACTAAAGAAAAAGTGAAGTTATGTTTACACACTTTATTTGTTAAAAAAAATCATGGAAATTCTCTAAAATATTATTTCAATAGTACTAATAAAATATTATGTGTAAAAATAAAATGTTTTTATCATGATATGTTTTAAAAAATCATGATTATATCAATTAAAGTACAAAATTTTTGGTGATACCCATCCCTATGTTAAACTAGTTATAATTGTAACGGGGACCGTTACAGATGTTCCCCAAACGCTCCCCAACACCCTTTTGGTGTCTTATTTCCTGTAAGCTTCATTAAAAAAGGCAATGAAGTATATTGGTCGTTTTTTGCATTTCACGAGCGCGCACGTGCGTGCATGTGCAGGATGACCATGTCATCTCGTCTGTACTGTTAATGCATCTTTATATTCTCAGTATCAAATTTAAACATTTCATCAAAAATATATAGGTTCCGGCTATATCAAGTATATTGGTCATCTTAGCATTGTGCGCACGCGCACCTGCAAGCATGTTCATAATGACCATGCCATCTTGTCTACACTTATAATTTGTCTGTTTATTCTTAATATCAAAGCTTTTCATCAAAAAATATAAAAATTACGGCTATATTAAGTATATTTGTCATTTAACACATTGCACGCGCGCGCACGTGCATGCATATGCATGCATGTGCATGATGACCATGTCATCTTGTCTACACTTCTAATATATATAAATATTTTGAGTATCAAAACATTTCATCAAAAAGTATAAAAGTTACGACTATATCAAGTATATTGGTCATTTTACGCTTTGCGCGTGCGCGCACGTGCATGCATGCGCATGTTGACCATGTCATCTTGTTTACAATTTTAATACATCCTTATATTCTGAATATCAAAGCATTTCATCAAAAAATATAAAAGTTACAGCTATATCAAATATATTGGTCATTTTACGCAATGCACGCGCACGCACGTGCATGCACGTGCGCGCAAAATGACCTTCGTTCCGCAAATCTACATAACATGCCTAGTTACCCTAAAAAGGTTTCACCTCAATTGGATGAGTAGTTTACGAGATCACTCACGGACAAAAAAGTACCCAGGAAGAAAAATAATAATAATAATAATAATAATAATAAGAAACAGAGTAAAAACAATATGTTCCCAAACTTCGTTTGGGGAACATAATTATGTACTACATGTACATCTAATAGTAGGTTAAAATATGAATCAGTAGTTTGCTTATGACACTTTTAGTGTAATAACACTGTTGAACATGGTTTTGAAAATTCAAATAATATTTGAAATTTAACATAGAGCAATATGTCATGGAGAAAATAAACAACAGCACCTAATGCAAAGTAACAATTTGAATTTATTATATTTTATTGTATATCATGTATTTTTTTAAGTTCATATTATGTAGTTGGTGTATGTTTTAAAAGTGCAGGAGTGACAATCCGTTTGAATTTATGATAAATGTGTTCACCAAGGCCATGTATTACTGTATTTCGATCATACCCAGTAGTTTATTCAATTAATGTTGTCTGTTGGTGCTTGTGAGGAACTTGTTTGTGGTGGACTTGCAGTTGATGAAGAGTGGGAACAAATTCCATCCAAGAAGAGCAAATTGGGACTCAGAGAATTCACTAGAACAAATAACTTTTTATGTGATCTGTGAGTCGAGAAGCCATTGTTCTGCAAAATGGACATGGTCTTCTTGGTCTGGATGTTTAAGATTTGTCTTTGTTTCCTTTAAAAAAAAATATAGACTATGTAGCTTATCAAAGAATTGATAAACAGTAAGCATGCATCTTCCTAGGATATACAATAAAATCTTTTAACTGAGTGCCAGAGGATATTGGACAAGACTCAGTGCCAAAGATTGGGCAAGACTCAGTGCCAGAGGATATTTGACAAGACTCAGTGCCAGAGGAGATTGAACAAGACTCAGTGTCACAAAATATTGGTCAAGTCTCAGTGCCAGAGATTGGACAAAACTCAGTGGAAGAGGATATTTGACAAAACTCAGTGAAAGAGGAGATTGGACAAGACCCAGAGCAAATCGGGACTCAGAGAATTCCCTAGAACAAATAGCACATCAAGTTAAGCCCAGGGATAGACAAAGCTGTAGTATACCAACCCAGGGAGAGTTCTGTAAACATAAACATGATAAAGCTCTGGCAGAAAACGATCACGAAGAAAATAGACTCTTGAGTGTTCAATATGGCATATATATATATACTTGCAAGTGATATTTCTTTAGTGGAGTAGATTATTGATATGGTCACTGTGAAAGTGAGTGTATTTTTACATCAATTTAGACTTCACACAGTAGATGACGTCACTCTATAATACTTTTAAGGATCCTCAAAGTAATATCTTGAGTGTGAAAAAAGGGTTTCGGCATGCAATCCTGTCTATGAAATTTGAAAAACTCTAGAAGCTTGATAGAAAACTTGAAGTACTTGAAATCGAGGGCTATCAGAAGCTGAAGTATTTTTGAGGATACACTAGTGTTTAAATGTGAACATCGTACGTGGCTCATTGGAGGTAGCAGAGGTGGACTTTTCCCCAAAAACTTGTGCAGCCTTTCTGAACAGAGGGTGGAGATTGATTACTGAAACTCGATAGAGATGAGCAGTGGGACAGACTAAGATTAAGTAGGCAGGCATGTGTTGAAGTACTATTGACTTTCAGTAGACATCTACCTTATTTGTGGACAATGTTAAATGTCTACATGAACCCTTTTACCTTATCCACTATGATGCATCTGAAGTTGGATCTGCCCTGATGAATCTTGAATAGCACTTTGAACTGCAAGACAACCAACAGAAGAAACTTATTATATTTTTCACATGATGATGAATGAACATTTTCTCATTAAGTTTCAAGTTGATATATTTACTTACAATTGGTGTGATTTTTTTGTTTACTTAGTTCGGAACAAGTTGTTACATTTTATATCCGATAATCATACACTGTTCCATCAGATAACAAGGACAATGGACCATATTCTACACATTGCTTGTCATTGGAGGATTATTTTCTGATATCATATTCCTTCTTACACAGCATGCTTATCACCATTATGGATACAAAACATGTAGACCAAAATGAACTCTTCATTCTCATTCTGTCATTTAAGCACTACAAACAAAAACACAAAATGACAGATAGGCGTTTATGGAAGTGGCAGAATGCTAAGCTTCAGTTTGCACAAACAAAGTGAATTGCTACCAGAATTTTTTATCAATAAGATTTACAAAATGTCTTCATGCAATTTTATGAGAAAAATGTGGATGATTGGATATCTACTGTATTCATTTCATGTCAATGAAAAGACACAGAGGTGTGTTTTGAAATAAATTCTTGTACAAAGAAACTGTGGATGCTAAAAAGATGACAATTATTGACAACAATGTGACAAGTTTTTCCTCAATTATTATGTTTTACAAAGAGTTAATATAAGGCCACCTTTAAAAAATTGTTTGATTGCCCTGACTAAAAATGGCCCGACTTAAAACCTTTTTATTTTTACATTCAAGGACACAATATTTTTTCTGATTATTCCTCTCATCCCGTCAACAAATTTGTTGAAATTTTCTGGAAAAAAGATTTTCATACCTACCTACTAACCCAATAATTTTACCCTGAGTTGGGAGAGGGCAAGCAAACATTATTTTTAATTAAAGGTGGCCTAAAATTGAAATTTTTTCTGTATATTAAAATTTTTGGCTCATTCAGTTCAAAGAAACCTATATTTCATGTTTGAAAATCTTATCACTCCAAATTACCAATTAAGGTCCCAGATCTAAAACCATATGATCTGTACTTATTATTCATTGAACGACATAATAATTAGATAACATTTTTATTGACTTTATGCAGCTATATATTAAGGCCATTTCAATTTTTTTTTTATGTTAAGCATCCATTGATAGATTGGCTTGGAGATTTATAAAATTATAAACGAACACAAATTAATATTGACAAAAACAACTCTTCGAAATGCAGTTTACTCTTTAGAGATCGACATCTCTTTTTTTTTATGTGGTGTACCAAACTTTTTTGTTTCAATGAACTTGTAGTTTAAATTAACTTATTCACAATGCAAGGAGAGTATTCCATTTATATGCATAAAATATGTGTTTTTTCCTTTTGGTTTTTTTTTTTCAAATAGAAAGATAGGTTTTCAAATTTAGAGTGGATGCTAAACAAAGAAAAAAACTTGGAGTTGCTTAACATTATACAGCTATGCATAACATTTTATTCGTATAAGGGAGCTAAAGGGTAGATCTACAAACTTAATGTAGAATCATCATTCATCAATGTACATGGTTAAGTTTATGGAGAATTAATTTATAAACTTATTCATTGATTATTTTGTTAGGTATATGATTTTCCCCATAAATGTGCATCTACAAGAATTGATAAAATATTACCTGTCAAAAAACTGCTGCTTTTACCAATGAATTCAAATGACATTTATAATTGTAAAAACTTGTAGTCATGTATTGTATTCACAAAAAATCAACTGTACTGCTATTGTAGTTATTATTTATTATTCATGTATGTGTAGCTTTTGTTTTCTAAATAAATGTTAAAAAAAAAAAAAGAAATGTTTTAATTTAACAACACCTTTCAGTGAACTTGGCATTATGAATTGCATTTGCTCTGCTGGCTTTATACCATGAGGTGCTGACATGGGCACCTGATGAATGGATGGTGTAAACACCCCACCCCCAGCTTCTGAATTTCTTAAAAGAATTCCTAGGCTATCACTTCTATATTTCAATATCTGATATCATTTCTGCTTTTGTAAAGTTTTAAAGATTGACCTTATATGGTATAAATTTAAAAAAATTGCAGCGAAACAGAAAATCATCAAGCACTACTTTGTTTAGCATATTAATAAACAATCCAGATTTAGCTAATCGAAACTCCTTGGATGTTTTCCACAACCTACAATCAAAACCTGTTTCCCTGCCAGTGAACAAATAACTTATTTGGACCGGGTGTGACTGAAAGAGGCTTGTAAAACATCTCCCTGAATTACGTCTTGCATAAATTGCATTGGCAAGGGTTATGTTATATTAATATTGAAAATCTCCCTCGAAACAGGACATCCTGTAGTTTACAAGATTTTGTTTCTTACTTTCAGTATTTTTATATACTTTAATATATACTTTTTTTTAATACTGTAAAGGGCAAGATTTTGAAATATAGTGTAGGAATGATAGACTATGAATTCATGTTATTTTGATTTTTTTTTGTCGAATAAATATTCTCAAAAGAGGGGGGGGGGGGGGGGGGGTTTACACTATCCATTGTCGGGTGCCTGTGATGCTATCATGGGATTTGTCAGCAGTGCAATTGCAATTCTTAATGCCAAGTTCACTGAAAGGTGTTGTTAATTTTTTTTTTTTAGGAAAGGGTTTATATGCTGAGAAGGCTTATCTGCAAGGAGAATTTATTGTGGAATATGCGGGGGACCTCATCAGTCGCAAAGAGGGGATCAGGCGTGAGAATACTTACCCTGCCAGTAAAGGAAGTTATATATACTTTTTTGTCTGGGACAGCAAGAAGTACTGGTAAGTACTATAGTATTAAGCTAAAGCATTATGAGTGTTTTCTTTTTATATTATAATAATCAAATTTTTCTTGAGTAATAATCTTAGAGTGAACATCTTCAATTCTAATTTTTGCACCCCTCAATATCAAAAAAAACAAATAAGGGAAGGGCTTAGAAACTTCGATCTAAAAAAAAAAATGATTTTTGTATTATTAAGACATTTGGGTGCATTTTTATTTTATAATTTAATGTTTATCTAAAAATCATATACATTAATGTCATGGTTTTATTATGCCCCGCCACAAATATGGCAGGGGCATATAGTGTTTTCATGACTGTTTTCCATCCTTCTGTCCATCCGTCTGTCCTTCCATCCCGCTTTGCGTTTAGCTCTGTTCAAAGCTCAGTTTCAAAGAAACTATCCAAGATATTTCTAACAAAACTTAATATGCTGATAGATATTAATGAGATATGCAAGTGCTTCAAAATTTTTTACCTTGACCTTTCCTTTGACCTTGACCTCACTGTTTAGCTCAGTTTAAGGAAACCATTCATAAGTATTTTATCAAACTTCATATTCTGATATATACTGATGAGAGCTGTTCAACTGCATCAACCTTTTTGGACCTTGACCTTTTCTTTGACCTTGACCTCACTATTCTTAAAGTAGTGTTTAGCTCAGTTTTAAGGAAACCATTCAGGATAGTGTTATCAACTTCATATTTATAATGATACATACTGATGAGAGCTATTCAACACAATAAAATTTTAGAGAGAAATTTCACGAACTTTTGGATCAACCCTCAAAGGCTGACTGCACTTAAGGACATGCGAAATTTGCGACAAAATAAACTTTCAAAACAAGCATTTTTCTTTTCATTGCAAGAATGGTCGACATCCAAACTACAACTTTATGTAATTACGCTTAATAAAAGTATGTATTTACAAATTTTGAATCTGTTTTCAAAGGCAGGGGTCATCACAATTTCTTAAATCTCCGTTCAATAATGAGGACGCCCACTTTTTTACTGACTTTATACATAGTCGGTGCATGTTTGTCTATAATTGTTCTACGTTTTACAGTAGTTGTATATTTGCATAAATGATAATGTGTCAAAAGGAGATTAATATACAAACATGCACTCATGGTTAAAAAGAGAAAAAAAACTGCTTCTTCGTACATTCGCTCTCTGTGTTGTAACCAAGGACTGTGACTTGTTAAGGTCTTCCAGTATCATCAGTTCATCAGTAATAGATTATCAGAGCTCCAGATAAGGTGTGTACGAGGGTTGTCCGTAAAGTTCGTGGACAACATTTATAATTATTGACGAACATTGATAAAATACATGAAATTATTATTTTCATTAAATTCGTGTTTCAGTTTATTAATATGCAAGTTTTAATTACAAACAAAGCACAAATAGTTATATTTTATCAGATACAAAAAAGATACACACTCATACCCGGAGCACTAAAACAAAAATCCTTGACGTTACTCAACGTCAAAAGCTAAATACATTTAAGTTTTCTTAACGTAGTCACCGTTTAACTCAACACATTTCTTATGTCGCTTCAACCAGTGATCAAAAATGTGCACAAACTGTTCTGATTTCATTGTGTTTAAGTGGCACAGAAGATATTCGGACGGAAGAGACAGTTTACTAGATGACATGCGTGAAGGAAGACCATCTTTCCGAGATTGTAGTGTTGTAAAAAATGAAGTTCGTAACGTGACTTTGCCATATTTCCGTACATGAAGTCGTTTTACGCGGACAGAGGTTTGATGATTTGCAGGATCTGAGATAGGAAGTGTGTTAAATATTATTTCACATAAAGAATAGATTACTTTACCATGATTTCCCGACTGTTTAAGGAATTTATGGATCTCTGTTGGTGTTTTTCCGATGTCTACACAAAATTTTATCACTACTCTCTGTTCCATCTTTTCCGAAAACGTCCCTTTTTCGAACAATGACGATCCTGTCTTAATAAACTCTGACCTCGATTTCTCTGCCATTTCGAAACTTTGAACGTTCAAATTTTACAGATTTGACGTTATAACGTTTATCAACCTTATAATGTTTAAGCCATCCAAATTTCCAAGGAATTTTACAAAATACAAATGAAATGTATAAAGTGATACATAAGTTTTTAATTAAAACTTTGTTGTGCTCCGGGTCACCATCCCAAGTCTAATAATGGAGCAATAATTGTAATTATACACTTAAAATTGAATAAAATTTTTCATTTTGTAATTCACATATAGTAAAGGATTATAAATATGCTAATGATAAATATCTATGACGCAACTTTTATTTAAATTTTAGCTTGTCCATGAACTTTACGGACAACCCTCGTATTTGCAGAAAATGCATTGAATTTTTCAGAAATATGCATTAAAATTTAAAACAGGGCGTACATTTACGCATTAGCAATCATTTACGCATTAGCAATCATAAATAAGCATTACACTAAGAAAGTACTGCATACAATGGATTGGATTGGATTTTAACTCATTATGTGAATTGAAGTCAGCTCAGTGTTTGAATTTTTATCAAAAGGAAATTTTGATTTAGCATATATTTGGAATAACCTAGACTGATTTCCAGTTCGAGAGAAAGATTTGAATATTAGATACTCGTACTTTGTCTGAAAATATCACAGATTTCCACTGTTCATATAACATCCAAATTTTCGTTTTTGACACGTACAGGTGATATTGTCAAAATTGGGCAAAATTGAACATGCGCTGTGTGTAATTTATTCTTTATCACTGTTTATTAAACAGTTCTTATATATTAACCATTTTCTGTAGCAACATTATCATCTATAGTCCGCTGACAACTTTTATTAATTGTATGAAAATAATATTGCGTTTTTGCTTTTCACATGCTCTTGTGCTATAAATAGCACCACACGACTTTTAATGCAAATGGGGAGTAACTCTAAAACTTATACCTCTATCGATGCCAACAATTTATATAGCAAAACCTAGTATATATATTTCTGATTAAAAAAACAAACAAACAAACAACATGGGAAACAACGGAGGTGGATATTTTGAGAGGGGCAGGTGGGGATTAGAATCTAAAGATTAATTTTATTTGGCCAAAGGTCTCAGTAACTCTTGCTATGATTGATATAGGCCTAATCTTAAATGAAATTCAGTGTGCCTGTGGTAACTTTGCCTATCGTGTGGTCTTTCTCCTGAAAAAAAAACCGAAATGTTTCTCGGTTATAACTAAAAGCTGACAAAATTTTTAAAATTTCATTAACCTAATTGATAAATGCAGAAACTAACATTTCTTTTACATTCCTCTTTCAAAAACACTTACATCGATAACAAGCTAAAAATCTTGTTGAAAACATAATACGGCGGTTACTCAAACATTCCCGCCGCCATTTCTGATCACTGTCCAACATTAGATGTCAAAAGAGCAATTGATTAACATTATACTCTTTGATTATTTTGCTGAAAAGCAAAATCTGCATTGATTTCAAAATCAGGGAGTAAATACACTTTGAGGTAAAAAATTATCTGGAGCTCTGGATTATTTGTTATTGTTTAAACTCAAGTAACGAATTCCGATGTGAATCTGCTTGCACAAAATTTGGCTAGCTAGCTCTCATTCTATAATTCCATAGTATATAAAAAAACTTTTAACCTGTAGTGGCTTCCATATTAAATTTTCACGAAGGCAGTCTGGATTTAATCCCGAATTTGTTTGCTTAAATTTACGTTTTCAACTTATTAATTGATGCTGAGTGTTGTTTTTTGTTGTTATTTTTTTTGTTTTTTTGATAGAACATGATTTCTAGATTGGTGAAGGAATCTCTATGCGTCGTCGTTAGTTCGGGTTGCTTCCGGAAGTGAATTTAAAAAATCGATTTTTTCAACTTCAGTATTTTTCTATATTATTTGTAGGGTTAAGAGAGCCTCCTTTCAAAATACTAAATATATAATTTGCTTTCGAATTGATAAATCCAAACTTTTGATATTTGTCAATTTCACTTTGAAGTGGGAGTTGAAATGGGGTAATGGTTAGCACATTGGATTCTCACGCTGACGACCAGGGTTAAATATCCAGAGTGTCACTTTTTCAGCTTGAATTTACATTTTTATTTTCAAAATCGTACAGAAGACCTCTCAGTGCTCGCAATGAGTTTCTAGTTGAGTATTATAATTCACCACGTGATTTCTTGCCTCAGGTAACTTTGTGAATACTAAATTCTGTCGCGTAACTTGTAAGGTAGTATGTTTTGTGCTAACTAGGACATTGTGTTCGAACATGTTAAGTCATCTGGATTTGATATAAAATCTGCTTTACTTACATTGACGTGCTCATATTGTTAATTTCGTTTTGAAACCTTTGTCAGAAGTGCATTTGTGCCATACAGAATGGAGAGGGAGATTGGAAAGAGTGATCACATTCTTTTTTTCAAACATCTCATTGTTATTTATCAAGTCTAATTTTAGACCCATTCTTACAACGTTAGCTCCACCTCTCATGCATATCTAATGTTCAATCAAGGGCAGGTAAGTGTAAATTCACTATAATTATTTGGAAAACAGTACAGACAAAAACATAGAATTTTTTTTAATGTGTCTAAAATCATTTTAAGATTTAAGTTTGGTTCAAAATTGACAGGATTCTTTCATAAACATACAAAAGTGAAATAAGGTTTAGATATAAGAGCAAGAGAAGCAACCGAAAAAGACCCCAAAACAGGCGTTAAGTGCAGTCATCATTTGTATTAGTAAGGATTGTTAAAATAACAAAAATCTTACATTGCGAACATTTCGTCTTGCTTTTAAATACCAAATAGCTATCTCGTGAAAATAAGGTGTTGCAAAAATACAGTGGTCTACAGTATCGGTGTTCAATTTACAATACTTCAGCTATACTAACTGGTAAATGGACCATGATATATTGAGGTTCCCATGTTGCAGTAGGTGCATGCTAGCACTAAAGAGATTCCTCATTTCTCTAAATATCAAAATGTCTTGTCACAGATAATACACATGTATAATATGAAAGCCCTATCTCTTCTCATTCAAAAGATATGGCCAATTTTAAATCTTTATTTTTTTTAAGTAGGTCAGACTTCAAGGTCAAGGTCATGGGGTCAAAAATCATAGTGCATTTAGAAAGGTCTTGTCACAGGCAATACACAGGTCTTATATGAAAGCCATATCTCTTCTCATTCAAATGTCATGACCAAGGTTAAAATTTTTTAAAAAGTAGGTCAACCTTCTAGGTCAAGGTCATGGGGTAAAAAATCATGGTGTATTTAGAAAGGTCTTGAAACAGGTAATACACTTCTTTAATATGAAACCCCTATCTCCTCTCATTAAAAGTTATGGCCAATTCAATGTAATGTTTATTTTTTTAAAAGTAGGTCAAACTTCATCGGGTCAAAAATCATAGTGCATGTAAAAAGGTCTTGTCACAGGTAATACACGTGTATAATATGAAAGCCCTATCTCTTCTCATTCAAAAGATATGACCAAGGATAAAGTTTTGTGATGGACGGACAGACAGCTAGTCTGACGGACGATAGAGATATAATGTCCCCCTTGCTTTCGCAAAAGCGGGGGACAACCCGAAAGCGGGGGACAAAAAACATTAGAAGATGTAATCTACATGTATTCAATGGGATGATGTAGCATAAGTCAATCGGAAGACCATTTGTCGCTCTACCAACAAGAACACATCTAGTTCTTTTTTTGTCCCCCGCTTTCGCGAAAGCGAGGCAGCGTTTTTTTCCTTATATAACTGGTACCGATAAACGGTACCATTCCCAATGCCAAAAAACGTTAATTTTTCCCAATTTTAAGACTAAAAATTCCCAATTCAACTGTCAAGCAACTGACTATGATGATATCGTATTTATTTTCATATGAAACAGTGTACAAGTTGACTAATTGTTTCACTTCCGCTTAAATCGAAAGTAGAGATCAGTAAATAAATATGGCGGGACCTGTTGTGTAAACAGCGTGGTGTCATACACAAATTAAAAGCATGAAAGAGCAAAAAAAAAAAAAAAAAAAAACGGATATTGATATAAAAACAATAAATAATTGTTGTTTATTCTTTAAAACATGGAGTAATAGGTAATGAGATTGGAATTAACACAAAATGCGTTTCATTTGTTTCAATGACAGAAAATTCTCCTTCGTTTTACTTCGATGCTATTTTTCCCAATTGAACCGGTACCGGACCCTTTCCCAATGGGTAGAAAAAAATCGCTGTGAGAGGACATCAAATCTCATTCATCTGTCCGTCTGTTAGTCCGTCAGTCTGTCCGTCCGTCACAAAACTTTAACCTTGGTTATATCTTTTGAATGAGAAGAGATATGGCTTTGATATTTGATATTGGTATTATTACCTGTGACAAGACCTTTCTAATTACACTATGATTTTTGACCCCAAACTTTAGATTGAAAAGACATAGCCTAGGGCTTTCATATTAGACAAGTGCATTACCTGTGACAAGATATTTTTGAGCATGTTATGATTTCTGACCCTTTCACCTTGACTTCACGATTGACCTAATTTTAAAAAAAAATCAACTTCGGTGATAACTTCTGAATGGCATATGATAGGGCGTTCATATTTGACACAATATGCCATTAAAGATGAAATCTCACCCACAAAGACACCGAAAGCGGGGGACCACAATTCTTTGAATTTGCTTGTTCTTCCTGGTTACTTATTTTTCCGTTATAGATCTATAGAACTACCCATCCAATTGTGGTGAAACCTTTTTAGGGTCAGTAGGCATGTTATGTAGATTTGCGGAATCAAGGCCATTTTGCGCGCACGTGCTAGCTACATTAAGGAATAGGAGTTAAATATATGGTTGATTATCTGATATTGTTTATAAAGCTGAGGAAAACATAAAATATAAGAAATAATACAAAAATAAGACAAAAAATCGGCGGCGTAAGTCAAAGGTTATTACAATGCATGGATCTGTAGCTCTCTGCTTAATCTGTCCGAATTTTCTCAAGCAGAGAGCTACAGTTCTGCAGCTACGCACATGCATGCATGTGCGTGAAATGCGTAAAATGACCAATATAATTATTATAGCCGTAACTTTTTTATTTTATGATGAAATGCTTTGAAACTCGTAATATATAAAGGATATATTAGTAATATAGACAATGACATTGTCTGAATAGCCTGAACTCGCACACATGCTCTGATTGACTGAAACAAGTCTCAATATCTTTCTTGTTTTTTGACAAAATACTTTGAAATTTTAAACATAGTCATACATTAGCAGGTTCTACAGCATCATATAGAAGATTTATCAAGAAAGCATGCACATGCACGTGAGCTGCAATCTGATTGGCTTAAACTTTAAATGCCTATAACTTAATTGCTTCTCAATGGAACAGGATGAAATTTAGAATGTGAATAGGTATAATGAATGCCTACATAAATTGCTACTATCAAAAGTGATTGCAAGGACATGCATTCAAGTGTGCACTTGCAATGCGTAAAATGACCAATATACTTGAAAAATGGTAACATATTTTTATGATTTTTTTAATTCTCAGGATATAAAGATATATGTTAATCGTTAAGACAACTTGCCATGACCATCTTGCATATGCATGCTCGTGTGTGCGCATGCAATACGTTAAAAGACATATAGTTGATATCATTGTAACTTTTATAATTCTTTTATGAAATCCTTCGAGACTAAGCATATTAAAAAAAATCTTACAGGAAAATGGCACAAAAAAGGGATTTGGGGAGCGTTTGGGGAACATCTGTAATGGTCCCTGTACAATTAACAGTAGTTTGTATTGTCATTAAATGTACATATTAGTGATATTATTTTTAATAAAATGACTGTTTTTAATTAACAGTTTGGATGCAACAGAATCATCTAGAAGAGGCAGATTTGCCAATGATGCAGGGCCTGATGATGTTCATCAAAATGCCACAATGAAATGTGTATCCAGTAAAGGAAAACCTCATCTAGCTCTTTTTGCAAAAAGAAAAATAAAAATTGGAGAAGAGATAAGATATGATTATGGTGTACCAGATCTTCCTTGGAGGAAGCAGGTATTTTTTCCTCCACTTCTTGCAACTGAATGCAGCTGTAATTATTTTTATATATGTCAACTTTAGAAACAGGGAAAAAAGTAAAGCACTTTTTATTATTATATACCCAAGCTCTGAAGAAGAGGGGGTTTACTGTTTTACCTTTGTGTGTCTGTCTGTCTGTTTAACTGTGTGTTTATCATTAACGAATTTTGTCACAGTTTTCTCAGCAACTACTCATCAAGATGTTTGAAATGTTAGCACTCTCTTTGTTAACCTTTCTTTTTTGTTTGAATCTGAAGCATTCAAATTAATTGTAGAGGAATCAATTAAAACCTTTTCCAGAGTCTGTTTCTCAGTAACATTTAAATAGCACAATTTATTTTTGAATAGAATTGTTTGAGTATGATGGGTGATATGATTATATTCTAGAAGGCAGGCCATTGTTGAGGGCTTTGAAGGATTTAAAAAATGTTATACAATAGATTTAAATTACACAAGGCCTCGCATGTCAATTTCAATAGTCCCCACCCACTAACGTAAAACACAAAGACGGACACAGAAGATTTACATGCATATCTTATTTAAACAGATACAAATCACTTAAAATTGTCAATAATCACTTGTTAACTACACGAAAAAGGTAAATTATGCATATTTCTGCAATGTTAAGTAAATACACATAAACATTTCAAGCTTATTTTAACGTTCCTACAAATTTGGACAATATTCAGGACAAATCAGGTTCAATAACTGTATAAACCAATTGGTCATATCTCTAGGCTGTTACAATGTCTATATATGTCATAGGAGATATATTAAAGAATAAAATTAATTATATTAAATATGGAAGTTTTGTGATTATTTTCTGAAAAACATGAAATGATATTCATGAAATATATGGAGATAACAAACAGTATTCAAGATCAAAAGTCCATAAAACAATACAAAATAAGAGCAGAACAAACACGGACCTCCAAAACAGCAGGTGTGATCAGGTGCCATGGAGGAGTGAGTATCCCCTGCTGACCGGTCACACCCACTGTGTGCTCCTTGTCATGATCGGGAAATAACGGAAAAATCCGTCGTCAATTCATTGTATAAATAATGGACTAACAATTAGTATGAAAAACGTCAGTCAGCATTTGACTCAATGATAAATTGTATTTGCTTACAAGGTCATTGTATTGACCATAGAACTTACGAAATGATGACTTTAAACGAGACTGCTGATATTCTTGTTTCAACAACATGTTTGTCAATAATTTACCTCGTTTTAGAAATTGTTCATACGTAGAGTATGATCTTGCGTATCGAATCAACTGAGATATACGAGGGGGTATCAAAAAGTTCGTGGACTAGCGCCATAAAATGTAAACCGCTTTAGGTAGATCAATGAATTTTAAAATATCTAGTTAGCATCATCTTTTCTATCTACAGAATAAACCACAAGCCATACATTTTATTTTTTAATAAATTAGTAATGTTTTTGTAAGCAATGACATGTCAAGGCGGTGCAACCTCGAAGACGACGTTTTTTTTGACCTAAGTATAACTGAGAAAAACTCTTTGGATATGAACATTTGATATCCAAAAATCCCGTTAATTCAGGTATGTGTTAGTACAATATTGTTCCATGAAATATGGAATTTTTACCTCATTCTGGAAGTTCTATGAAAATTTATCGTAAATTTTACATGTAGTGTCTAAACAAATAAGGCCTTGAAAATGACATCAAAAGAGGGGAGGGGTTTCCTTTTCGAACATTCTATAAAGTTTGGCCCCTGAAAAAACTGGTATAGACCTAGGAAATGTTTAGCTACAGAGAAATAAAATGCATCCAGAGTACTTGTTTTTTAATGCCAAAAGAGATTCAGAGAGAAAAGGGATGCACAGTTAATGTCGATTTGTAGTCAAGGTGTGAAAAATCAATCACATCAAAAATGACGTCGATCATGTGTTGTAGATATGAAACTCCAAAAAGAAAAATATGCTGGCACAATCAAGAGAGATCTCTCCCAATGTATAAATCCATTTGCAATATTAAATGCATTGAAAGCTGCTGTTTATGACATTGTAAAGTCATATAAACAAGACAGGTTTAAGTCCTTACTCAGTTCAAGGGAACTTCATCAAAATAAGTGTATGAGGTAGAAGAAGCTGACATTGAAAAACAATGACGTTGACGGACGTCAAAAAACTAAACGGCGACGGCACCAGTTGATCATATAATGTGGTTTTTATTTTACAGTGAGACCCATGAATTCATGTCCACCACAAAATGTAAAATGTTACATACATAACTACTCAACAATTCTTTATCCACGAAATAAAATCCCCACGAACCAAGAGTTTTTCCGCAAACCACAAAAATTTGACCCCATGAAAATGTGTGATATGACAGTATAATAATTTGGCAAATAATGAATGTATTAAGCAAAAATTTTCAACATTTCTTTATTTTTTGTTGTTTTATGTTCTTATTAAATTTTGAAAACACAGACTACATAGTACTTATTTTATAGCCTCAGTCCACGAACTTTTTGATAACCCCTCGTATAAACTGACTGTATGCAGGTGATGAAGGTATATTGCTGCATAAGTAAGGGAAGTTGACGATTGAAAAGATAAAGTCATCCCGTTTATCATAGAGCTTGGTTGTAAGATTACCATTAATGTCTTTTTCAAGTAAAATATCCAAATATGAAACAGATGTGTCAGACTCTGTGGTATCTTTTATCTCAAGCTCACCAGAAAATATCGTATCGACATAAGAATGGAAATTACCATTGTTAATTGACAATATGTCATCGATATATCTAAATGTCGAGTTGAAGGCCACAGTAAGTGTTTTCTTCTTTTCACGCATAAGATTTTAGACAAATTCTGCTTCATAAGAATACAAAAATAGATCTGCTAATAATGGGGCACAATTGGTACCCATGGGAATTCCAATTGATTGTTGGAAGACCTAGTCTCCAAAAACAACATAGATACTGTCATTCAGAAACTCAAACATCTTTTTAATATCAACTTCAGAGTACTTGTGTGTACAACCAGAATGTTTTTTAACAAAATAATTTTGCAAATGACCAATGACAAGGTAAGTATATTTACGAGTTCCATTTTTATTGAAAAAGCAGCTGTTAATGATAGCAATCTTTTTGATGTAATATGTTCAATTTTTTGTATATAGGGTCATAACAGACAAGAAAGACAAGATGAAACTGCCAGAATCATAAAGGACTTGCAAGTAAGAAATTTACACAATAGATTTTGATCCACATGTTCTGGGCTTTTAATGTTTGTTATAGGTGGTTAGGAGAAGTTTTGTATTTCATCTTTTTCTTAAATTAGAAAGCTCTGCCTTTATTTTGTACTATCATTTTGAACTCCATTTGTACCATCATTTAGTGATATTGTCCTCTTGAATATGTTATTAAAATTTCATCAGTTTTTTTGCCAGAAGATTCGGGGGATTATAGTTTTTTTCCTGTCTGTCCGTCTGTCTAGCTGTTTGTCTGAATGTCCGCAAAAATTTTAACCTTGCCAATAACTTTTGAAAGGGGCTATGGCTTTCATATTTCACAAGTGTATTCCTTGTGACAAGACCTTTCTTTAAGAACCACCAAATTTGACTTTTTATGCCCCGCCATGAATATGGCCAGGGCATATAGTGTTTGTCATGACCGTCTTCTGTCCTTCTGTCCTTCTGTCCTACCGTCAACTATTCAACTGTAGCAATATTTTTTGACCTTTACCTTTCTTTTGACCTTGACCTCACTTTTCTTAAATTAGTGCTTAGCTCAGTTTTAATGAAACCATTCAAGATATTTTTAACAAACTTCATATGCTGATACATACTGATGAATAACTTTTGAACAGTTTGTGCTAGGGCTCTCATGCTTCATATTTTTATTTTTATACTTTATATTTTTATTCATTTTGACAAGACCTTTCAATTAGTATGAATATTTTCGACATTTTGATCTTGAACTTAGAGTTAGACCCACTTTGTAAAAAAACATTAACCTTGATCAAAACTTTTGAATAGTTAGTTCTAGCGCTTTCATATTTCACAGGTGTATTCCTTGTGAAAAGACCTTTCCCTTAATGCTAAAAATTTTGACCTATTGATCTTGACATTTGGAATCTGACTTGCAGTTGAGAAAATTAAACCTTAACCACAAGCTGCCATATGAGAGCATCAGTGTTTTACAAACACTTTTTGTTAAAAACAATAAATAGGAGAAGAATCCCTCTTTGAAACTTTTATCAAGTTAAGCCATGATTAGTCATGTTGATAAGGAAGTAACTTCAGATAGTTAGGATTCAAATTTGTGCAAATCATGACACCTGGGTGTAGGTTTGGGCAATTATGGGTAAGCAAAGTTTTACATGGTTATAAATAGGAAGAATCTTTAATATTATTTGCAGGATGCGATGATTAATTATGTTTATATAGCAGAATCACTGAAATAATTTAGAATCTTTTTTAATTATGACACCCTTGGGGTAGGGTAGGGCAACAATTAGGTCAGTTTTCTTTAGGAATACATAGGAGAAATCTAAAAAAAAAAATCTTCTGGTAAAGAACAGCAGAGCCATAATGAGTCATAATTATATCTAAGAATCCATAGGTAGTGTTGATTAAAATTTGTTCAAATCATACCCCAAGGGGTAGTATGGACAATTAAAGTTTTACATAGAAATAAATAGGAAAACTGTAAAATCTTCTCAAGAACAGCAAAGCCAAGATCAGCCAAGATCACTCATATTATATGGAAGCATCCTCGATAGCGCATTTTCAAGTTGGTTCAAACCACGACCACCTACTGTAGTGTGGCATCACACAGTTCTATAAAAGATTTACAAAAAAATCTTTAATCCAAGAAATTAAAAAGACTGGCCTTATTATCTAGATTATCAGCATTATTTTATGACTTTTTTTGTAGAAAAAAGAATGCAGAGTGCTGCTTAAAAAATTACCATTGGATACACTACAGGAGGTGATAGTTGAAGAGCCACTACAGGAGGTGATAGTTCAAGAGCCACTACAGGAGGTGATAGTGCAAGAGCCACTGCAGGAGGTGATAGTCCAAGAGCCACTACAAGAGGTGATAGTTCAAGAGCCACTACAAGAGGTGATAGTTCAAGAGCCACTACAGGAGGTGATAGTTCAAGAGCCACTACAGGGGGTAATTGTTAAAGAATCACTGCAAGAGAAGATTGTTCAAGACTCAGTGCCAGAGGATATTGGACAAAACTCAGTGCCAGAGGAAATTTGGCATGACTCAGTCCCAGAGGAGATTGGGCAAGACTCAGTGCCAGAGGATATTGGACAGAACTCAGTGCCAAAGGAAATTGGGCAAAACCCAGTGCCAGAGGATATTGAGCAAGACTCAATGCAAAAGAAGATAGAGCAAAACTCAGTACCAGAGGAGATTGGGCAAGGCTCGGTGCCAGAGGAGATTGGACAGAACTCTGTGCCAGAGGAAATTGGGCAAGACTTAGTAACAGAGGAGATTGGGCATGACTCAGTACCAGAGGAGATTGGGCAATACTCAGTGCCAGAGGATATTGGACAAGACTCAGTGCAAGAGGAAATTGGGCAAAACTCAATGCCAGAGGAGATTGGGCAAGACTCAGTGCCAGGGGAGATTGGACAAGACTTAGTGCCAGAGGAGATTGGGCACAACTCAATGCCAGAGGAGATTGGACAAGACTCTGTGTCACAAGATATTGGGCAAGTCTCAATGCCAGAGATTGAACAAGACTTAGTGCCAGAGGAGATTGGACAAGACTCGGTGCAAGAGGGCATTGGGCATGAGGTAAAAGTAATAGGGTTCACTTAGGAGTAAAATAACTTAATGTGCATCATTTCTTTTTATTTTTTTAAAGATATTTTGCCAATGCAGGGCATATGCAAAAATTGCAAAAAAAATTTCACCCACCATGTACTAATTGTCATAATCATGTTATATGAAAATCTGTCAACACGAAATAAAAGCATGGCCTAACAATTTATATGAAAATTCTAAAATTTGAGATACAACCATGCAAGCATCATGAAATAGTTTCCAGTTTGTTCACACCATAACCCCTAGACTTCATGAGGAATACAAAATAATTATTTTGCATTTTCTTATTGTGTAAAATCTTTTCAAATTTTCTTTTTGAGAACAATACTGCAACTTATATTATTACTGTGTGAGAATATTGTTTATATACTTGTCAGAGGCTAAGTAAACTTGTCCTTAACATATGACTAAAATATTTTCAGATTGCTAGTACACATGTACCAATAATTTAAACATTATGAACACTTTTAATTTCAGATAAATCTCAGCAGCAATTTTACAACATCTAATCCATATTCTCAAAACAGTGGTGAGAATGGTACAACTGAAGGAAAACAAGATACAGATTGTCCCAACTCAGCAGGTATGCAATGCAATTATCATGACTAAAGGTTAAAAAGAATAGGAAATATTTTTTTGTTAAAAGTCTTTTTGTAGAAGAATGAAAACAGAAAATCTGCAATTAAAAAAGAAATGTGGTAAAAAAAATTAAAAGAATTTTTTTTCTCTCCAAATTTCATTGTAAAGTTGTTTGCCTACCTCAGAAAAAAGAATTGCAATGGGGGTTGGGAGGGCGTTGGTGGTAAAGGCAGTAGGGTCCTTTAAAAAATCAGGAAAGTTGGCATGTATGCTAACAAAAGTACAGTATATCTTGAAAACACGAATTATTTCTATCGAATTGACAAATTAAATTCAAATGCTTATATACATGGACAGGTAGTTTAGTAAGTTATTAGAAACCTATGGCAATTGTTTTCACTTCTGGTCCATTTAGTTTAACTCTTTGGCGTGTAAAGAGGAAGGTACGGTTTATGCTTTACTGTACCCTAAAAATTTCTTAGAAAGTTATGAAATAGGCTATAATATGAATTGAGTAGAAGATTATGATAATTCGTTAAAGAATGTGGCATGAAGGAGGCCCATTCTGGAAAAATGATGTCATTAATATAATTTGGTATATTTCTAAGTTTTATGTAGAAAAGCCTCAAAATGACTAAATTTTGTAGTTATTCTCCTTTAGAAAATAGTGTCTGCAGTTGTCGCCCATTTCAAAGAAGAAGGTATGGTTTTATCTTTATTGTGCCCTAAAAATTTAATGTTTTCAAAAAGTTTTGAAACTGGCTTAAATATTAGTTGAGCATATGACTGTGAAAAAACAGGAAAGAATATGGCATGATGGAGTACCATTCTGGATATATGATGTCATTAATTTGATGCATTTCTCTATTTTAAACAGAAAAAGCCTCAAAATGACCCATTTTAAGGGTTATTTTCCTTAAGAAAATAGTGTCCACAGCCGTCGCCCAGATTAGTTTTCGGATATGTTGTGTAAAATTCTTCGAAAAATCACATATCTCAAAATCTTTGTGGGCAATGCCTGTGGACAATATTTTCTGAAAGAAAATTCCATTGAAAATTGGTGTCTTCTGCAACTTTTTAAGAAATTACAGGAAAATGCACAAGTTTATGACATCACAATTAGCATTTAGAAGGTCATGTGAGAAAAAAAATTTGTATGATCTTTCTGCATGGAATTTCAATAATTCAGAAAGCATGAGTTTTAATTTTTTTACATCATTTTCATTTTTAAGAAAAACACAGGGCAAGATTTGTATTGAAACCGTACCTTGTTCTTTTAAGTCACCTAAATAAACTCCTGTTGCTATCACCTAAGTAAAGACCTATTGCTATCCGTTTCGGTCTGTTGTTGTACGTTGTGCATGGTGCGTCCTGTTTTAACATTTGAACATTTTCAGCTTCTTGTCTGCAACCGCTCAACCAATTTCAGGCAATTTTGGCATATACCATCTATGAGTGATGGGGAACAAAAATTGTGAATTTCATGGTCCCTGTCCCCATGGGGCCTGAGGGGTGGGACAAAAACCACTTCAATTAATGCAATCTTTAAAATATCTTCTTCTTTACTTTACTCCTAGACATCAAGCAGTCAAACTGTAGTCATGAATGTAATAAGCATAAAGTCCTCTATCAAATTTGTGAAATTCATGGCCCCAGTATCAGAGGTTCTAGTGATAAGGTGGGATTATATAGATTATATAGTTAAGATGCATTATTTCTTTGAAAATCTTCGTCCCTGCTCCTTGGTATATAAGAAAGAAATATAATGTATAGTACTGTAGTGATAAGGAAGGATGCCTTTTCCGAAGTTGTGAATTTCATGGCCCCAGGGTCAGGGGTTCTGGTGTTAGGGCGGAACTCTATTGATTATATAGTGAAGATGCATTATTTCTTTGAAAATCTTCATCTCTGCTCCTTGTTATTAAACAAACAAATCTAATGTAAAGTTATGGTAAGGAGGTGTGCCTCTTTTAAAATTATGAACTTCATTGCCCCAGGGTCAGGGGTTCTGGTGTAAGGGCAGGGCTCTATTGATTATTTATTGAAAATGCATTAATGCTTTAAAATCTGCTCCTTAGTATTAATCTAACATTCATGTTAAGCAAGGGTGCCTTTTCCAAAATTATGAAATGTTTGGCTCCAGGGTCAGGGATTCCTGTGGGGTCGGGGCAATGCTGATTATTGCTGATATAATTGATTAGTTGAAATGCATTTTTTTGTTTCCTTACTCTGCCTATGGGGATTAAGTAACAAAACTAAGCATGCTAAGTGTATAGTTAAGATGGGCAATTGTGAATGTCATGGACTCTGGTTTAAAACGTGAACCAAATTCAATGGTTAGAAAGTTGTTGCAAGATGCTCAGGTTGCCTATAAGGCCCATGGGCCTCTTGTTGGATATATTGTGTAAAATGCTTTGAAAAATCAGATTTCCCCAAATCTTCCTAGGCGATGCATGCGTTGTATGTTTTCTGAAAGAAAATTCTACTGAAAATTGATGTCTTCTGCATTTTAAAAGTATATATGGGAAAATGCACACATTCATGATTTTAATTTCTTACGTTACTTTTCTTAATTTAAGGACATACGCTATGTACCTTACCTACTGCTAATTTTTCAAGATATTTTAAATTTAAAATTATAGTACCATTACATGTTCTTAGACAAAAAATCAGCATGCGTTTCCAGGGGGTTTGAACAGATATCAAATAATGAAAATTCTTGCAATATGCAAGGAAAAATATATATATTAAAAAAAATATATTAACTTAAATTCCAGATTTTTTTCTTCAAATTTGTTTTAAAAGAGGTGTATAACACCATATATAGACATTAAAAGCATTGCACACAGGTCCTTCATGTAGTGGAACTCTTCAACTCCAGGAAAAAGGCCAATAAAATTCAAACTACGTTGCATATGTCCTTAAGAAAATACAGGGCCAGATTTGTATTGAATCCATACCTTGTTCTTTAATTAAGAATTAAGATCTTAATAAGAGTCAGTTTATTTACAGATATAAGCTATATCTTCTGAAAGGAAATTGATAAATCTTGGATATATACATGAATTACATGAATTAATTGATAAAAAAAAAATGACGTCATTGTATTCAAGGAGTGACCCCGACATTAAAAGAATACTGTTTAATGTGTGCATGAACTTCATTAACTCCACAGTACTATTATATTCACATTTCAGATAAAAGATTTTATTGTATATCTTAGAAAGAAGCATGCTTACTGTTTATAATTCTTTGATAAGCTATATAGTCTATAAATTATTTAAAGGAAACAAAGACAAATCTAAAACATCCAGACCAAGAAGACCATGCCCATTTTGCGGAACAATGGCTTCTCGACTCACGGATCACATAAAAAGAAGACACAAGTTTGAAGAAAGTGTTAAAGCTGCATTAGCATTACCTAAGGATCTGAGAGACAAAGAGTTTGAAAAAATGAAAAAAGAGGGGATTTTCAAAGCCAATACTGATGTTCTTATGAAAGAAAATCCAGACTACAGCAAGCTTATGAATCAGCGAAGACAAGAGAATGATTCTTTGGCTATGTGTTCCCTTTGTAAAGGGTTCTATCACAAAAAGATCATAAACAGACACAAGAAAAGGTGTTCCTCTGCAGAAGGTACAACTGACTACCCAACAACATTTAGCATTAAACTGTTAGGTACCCAGCCAATCTTTTCAGATTCATATATACAAGAGATTCTGAATTGCTTTCATGATAATGAAGTTGGAGCTTTGATTCGATCTGATGACTGGATCAAAAGATATGGTTATCTCTGCTTCCAAAATTTTGAGGGCACTGAAAAAAGAACAGAAAAAAGGTCATCTTTAATGTCAAACCTTAGACGCCTAGCTCATCTTTTCATGGAGTTTAAACAGATAGTTTCAAAAGATAACCCATGTATAAAATTGAATTCATGCAGCCAGATGTTCGATAGAGATTTCATTCTCTATATTCAAGATGCTATTTGTTCAATGACAACAGACAAAGAAACAAAAGCAGTAAAAAATGGCTTGAAAGTTTCTCTGCGTTATCTGATATCTGATGTTTGCAAGGTAATGAGGGCAAATTACCTTTTGCTGAAACAAGATGAAAAAGCAGAAGAAATGGCAAAATTCATTTCAGTTTTACAGCTGATTTGGCCTTCCTTTTTTGCCAGTGCTGAGGAGTCAGTGGTTAAAAAGAGACAGTCAGATTTAAGAAGGCCAGTCAGACTACCAAGTGAAAAAGAAATAGAGCAGTTAAGGGACTGTACAAAAGATATCATTGAGAGACTTTCCGCAGATATGTTTGAAACTTTAGATTATACAAAATTTAGCCAGCTACGAGATGCTGTAGTATGCAGATTAACACTCTTTAATGCCAGGAGAGGTGGAGAACCCAGCAGAATGACCATTAAAGACTGGGAAGATGCCCTCCAAGACGTATGGATTGACCAAGAAAAAGTTGAGCATGTTGAAGATGACATAGAAAAAAAGTTACTGTGTGAAAATAAAATAGCCTACATACATGCCTCTAAGGTATCCAAGTTGGTGCCACTTCTTATACCCAAGGACTGTTGGCAACCTATGAAAATTTTAACAGATTGTGAGGTACGCAGAGCTGCTCAAATTAATGAGAAGAATAAATATGCTTTCCCAAACATGAAGCATTCAAAGAATCATGCTTCAGGGTGGTATGCAGTTAGTAATTTATGCAAAAAAGCAGGGTTGGAGCATAATATAAGTGCAACAGATATGAGACATTATGTTGCCACTTCTTATGCTCTGCTAGATGTGTCACCAAGTGATAGAGAAATGTTTTACAAACACCTTGGGCATTCAAAGCAAATGAATGAAAACGTTTATCAATGCCCTCCAGCTATGAGAACAATTACAAAAGTTGGAAAATTTTTAAATCAGTTGGAAGGCAACATTGATACATGTAAGTTTATGCATGCATTCTTTAATCAAACAAATTTATATCCTATTAAAACTATTACACTGAAATACAATTCTACCAAAGTTGTTTCAATAATCATGAAGAAAATTATGATGATACTGGTATAATACATGTAAGATGATGATAAATGTAAAGAGTTATTCTTACAGCCCTATCCAACTCAAAGAAGTCAAGTGCCAAAGAAGTTCAAGTTGAAACTCTCTCTGGTATGTTTGATAGTTTAGTAATCCATGTGTATGAGGAATATCTTGAATGGAAAAAAAGGAACAAAGTTGAAAAACTGTAAAAGTATTATATTTGGCGTGTACAATATTTGGCGGAAATTAAGTTTCCAACAAGTTAGCATAGATTTGATTTAGCGCTATCTGAATGTGCTAGATATAAATGTATGATTTAGAAGACATTTAGCAATGTACTTGATTTAACGGACTCAAGCTTTCCACCAAAGTCGCTAAATAGAATACACCGCTAAATATAATATGTTTACAGTATTGATTGATTGTATGCTGTTTCGTGTCTAGCTAAAATTAATTGCATAAGCATATCATTATATGTACTTTATGTATGCATCATTTGTTGAGATGATCTTTGTACTCCTTGATTACCTAGTATTTTCAGCTCGCATTAACAAAGTTGGGGAGAGCTTATGTGATACTCTAAGCATCAGTGTCGGCATTCTAGGTTTAAGTTTTTGGTGCAGTTATCTTTTTAAGTTACCTGAGTCACTCACTCTAGGGTGGGCCCTATTGATTATATAGTGAAAATGCTTGAATTCTTGGATTTTTTTCCCCTTTGCTCCTGGATATAACACCAATGATCTATGTATATTTTTATGATGAAGAAAGGTGCTTCTTCTAAAATTATGATGAATGTCATGGACCCTCGTCAGGGGTACCGTGGGGAGGGGGTACATATTCTGAAAAATGAATTAATGCATTGAAATCTGCTCTTTGGTATTAATTAACCATTTATGGTGAACCAAGGTGCCTTTTTGAAAATTGTGAAATTTGTGGCCCCAGGGCCAGGGGCTCCTGTTGGGTGGAGCACTATGGATTGTATAATGGAAATGTTTTTGTTTTTTTTTTTTGCTCCTCTGATCTACCTCCGGGTATTAAGTAATCAAAGTAAGCAGTTATGATTAGCAATTGTGCCTATTTCAAAATTGTGAATTTCATTTTGTTGTTGCTTGATACTCAGGTGGCCTCTATGAGGCCTTTGGGCCTATTTTTAAATACTGCTGTTCCCTAAAGTTTTAAAGTTAAAGTTTTGGGTCAGGTATTTTACTAAAAACCATAAGGTCTATTTGAATCAAATTTGCATGGATGATGCATCAAGGGATGAACATTCTCAAACTTGCTTCAGATTCCGCATTTGAATTACATTTTCTGGATAAGTGACTAGTTCGAAGTTTTTGGATACTAGTAAGTCTATTCCGAAGTAACTGCAAGCCCTATCGGATCAAAATTGCCAAAATTTTACATCTTGGGCTGTACCCTACTAGATTATTATTTTAATATAGGGCTTTGTCTTTTTAAAAACAATATTGTTTTTAATGAGGTGTTCTCTGTAATTTCTGATTACCAATGGGTTTTTTTTTTCAAGAAATATGAAATGCTTTTGTTACAAAAAAAATTTTAATTTCTTTAAAATTCATTAGGATTAATGACATAATATTTGTCTTTTTTGTATTTTGCAGAATTCATTGAATTAATGGCAGCAGATATGTCTTTGTCTGACATTCTTAACTTCTATACAAAAATTGATGAAGAACATGTGACTATTAATCCGGAGGAGTTGAGAAACAGAAGCAGTCTAGTTTTAGATAAAAATGTACAAAGTCACGCAAAGAAATTCTTTACAGAGGATGCCTGGCTTTGCGTAATGAATACATTGACAGTGCTTGCTGCAAATGATGGTAAGCCTGATGATATTTAATTTTTTTTATCTGAATAAATTTGCATGTGATATATTGTGAAAAGTTTTATGTACTAAATGTTTACAAAGCATGAAAAAAAGGTAAATTAAATTTGAAAATTCTTTAAAGCATATTAGCCCACCTTTTTGGAGTTGCATCATATGAATTTCAGTAACTCAATAATAGTCAAAATAAAATGAAATTTTGGTATCTTATTGATTAAAGTTGACTTTAAATGAAAGATAACATTACTGGAAAATATGTTTAAAAAAATAAGCATAAATTCACTTCAAAAATTTACCCTGTGTTTCTTTCCTTTCAGTATGCAATAGAAAAAAAATTTGATTAAGAACAAAAGGGTCAAACCGAGTCAGGTGACCATTATGGCCCATGGGCCTCTTGTTTTATTCCTTTCGATGTAAAACCTGAAGATGATTGAGCAATTAATTCTTTTAAAAAATCAAAATTTTCAAGAAATTTAAAATCTATTATGAAAGATTTAAAGCTATGATGTGAATACATGTATTATATTTAAATTATGTAGCAAAGAGAAAAAATTCTTCAAGATGTACTAGTGTTGGTATTACATAACCTTTTTTTCTATAGAATACAAAATGCAAGGAAAAAACAGAGAAAATACATCAGGTAAACATTTTAATTTTTCAAAGTGAGTCAGAAGTACCGACCCATTCTTTATGGGTTTTTTTAAACCAATATTTCAATAATTAAATAATAGATACTTCTGAGTTAGAGGTAATACGGTTTGACTGTATACTGGTGAGTAGAAGTAATCAACAGTTTGAAATTAAAAATGTTGAATCTTTATGTAGAAGATGACATGAATAATAATATAGGTATCATTGTTTACAGGGTTGAAGAGAACTAGAAAGGATGATGACATTTCCGAAAATGAGGTATTTATTATAAATGTACTAAACAAAACTACCATAGATCACTTAATGTTTGTGACACCTATTTTCACAAGATAATCATTAATTCTTAATTAGCAAGACAAAGTTTTCACAAACTGGAGTTACTGCTCTCTATAATCATTTCAATGGAATAGTAATATATGTGTAAATGAAATTTTTGCAAGCACACTGTCTTGAGAATAAAGGTGATTGACAGTATATATTTTTGCGTCAAATCTGCAAGTTTTCAACTATAATATATTCTAGATTCCTGGCCCTAGTGTGATAAAACGTTCCAGGAATGTCGTTTCTTACATTTGTGAGGATAGTTCCTCATCTGATGAACCATCAGACAAGGATGATAAAGTATCCACAGATGGTAAAAACATAGTTAGACTTGATAAATGTTTAAGTAAATGTGTATATACAGTCAAACCTCGTTATCTCGAACTTCAAGGGACCAAGGAAATACTTTGAGATATCCAAGAATTCGAAATATCCAGGGTAAAATACTTAAGAAATAAGTGCTTAGGACTTCAAAATCACTTCGACATATCCATGGTATTCGAGATATCCGTGTTCGAGATACCGAAGTTCAACTGTACATAGTTACTATTTATTACATTTACTCAGAACACATGGTTTATAAATCTTACGCAGGTGAGTTAAGGCTAAGTATAGGCGTTTCTATCCAAATTATCTAATTAAAATGCCTAAGGACTATATCTATTATACAGAGAAAGTTAAAACTTATTGTCTAATACATACTAGGTACCCACGACGTGACATAGCCAGTACACATTATGATGTCATATTATGACGTCATTGTTCTTTACAACACAAGATTATAATGGATATCAACAAAAATGCTTCGGTGCAAGGGCATGCTCTATTTTATTTAACTGAAACAAGGTATATTTAGAAGCAAAATATTCAAAGGTTTGCCGGCATTGCTGCACAAATATCAACAGCTTGGTTGTATAATTTCTATTTGAAAAGTTTTAAGTTGAATAAGGGTAAAAATGTACAGTCTGGTATAAGTTTCCTCAAATTCTGATCAAATGAAAAAATGCCTAGGATTTGTGCAGCAGTTTTATTAATCTATAGAATATTCTTCTTAGCATTATACAATTTTTATTTAAAAAGAAATAGGCTAATTCCTTGCGCCGAAGCTGTTTTGTTGATGTGTTTTATTACCTCCAGTAGGTAAGATCAGTGACGTCATAATATGACGTCATAATGTGTATTGGCTATAACATATCATGGGTACTAAGTATGCAAAAGAAAATAAATCAACACTTTCTCTGAATAATAAATATACCTCTTATGCTTTTTTTATTAGCTCATTTGCATAGAAACGCCTATACCTAGACTTAACTCACCTGTGTAGAAAAATCTAAATTCATACGGAATGAAATAAATTTTTAAATTATTTCAAGAGAGTCACTCTTAAAACACTTTTCAAAAATGAAGGGTAAAAAAATAGTCAATATGATTTTTTGGCTTTTGTAGAGGACACAATAGCCAAAGGCAAAAAGCATATCTGGTCATCAAACGAGGATGCTGCTGTTAAAAGATTTTTCCGTACTTATATTGATGATGTGTCTGAATCTGGAAACAAAGGAAAATTACATGGTACTTTGTTTTTGATAAAAAATTGAGCCTCAACAACTGTTTTTAAATTGTAGAACTGTATAAAGTTGAGAAAGATACCTTCTTTTCAAAGTTAATTTGCTATCTTTTAATATATAAATTGTCAAATCCATGATCTATAGCCTCTTTAAAAGTGCAGTAAATAAATTTAACATGACTTGCTTTTCTTTACATAATACCCTTATTTGTTCATTCGTCACAGTTACAAGTGATATATGCAGCTTCATCCAGAAATATCCAGAAATCCTAAATGATTTTCCCAGACAGAAAAAAATCCATTTGATCAGAACAAAAATAATGAATCTCAGAAGGCAGTCAAGGGAACGGTATCAAAAACACATGAAGAAATTTCTTTGAGCTTTCAGTTCATTTGATGGACACATCATGTCCAGAAGTAAGATTTCTATTTTAACATAATTGGAATATCATTTTGTTTTGAACATGCCATAAAAAGCAATCAGTGTATCTGTAATTTAGTAAAATGTATATCATTCTTGATTTCAGACCAAATAAGTGATGTATTGCTGTTGTTATCACTTGTGACTTGTTAATCTGCCCTGCTTGACTGCATAAGAGAAAGACCCTTTGCGACAGAGTGTGGAACTTTTGCCAACCCCACAATCTGGAGGATTTGAGGTCATTTGAAGGACATATCATTTCCCTCAGTAAGATTTCTGTTCTTAAATGTTGTTGAAAATTCTACAGTTTAAATCTTTTATTGAAAATAAAAAACAGTTATAAATTTACTGTACAGTTGAATGTATGTTATGCTTAATTTCAGACCCATGAAATGATGTACTGCTGTTGTTATCAGTTGAGACTTGTTAAACTGTACTGCTTGACTGTATGAGAGAGAAAGGCCCTTTGCGACAGAGTGTGAAACATTCGCTAAACCATAATCTGGAGGCTTCAAGGTCATTTGAAGGACACATCATTTCCCGAAGTAAGATTTCTGTTCTTAAATGATGTCGGAAAATCCCACAGTTTAAATCTTATATTAAAATTAAGAAAACAGTTATAAATTTGCTATACAGTTGAATGTATGTTATGCTTAATTTCAGACCCATGAAATGATGTATTGCTGTTGTTATCAGTTGAGACTTGTTCAACTGCCCTGCTTGACTGTATGAGAGAGAAAGGCCCTTTGCGACAGAGTGTGAAACATTCGCCAAACCATAATCTGGAGGCTTCAAGGTCATTTGAAGGACACATCATTTCCCGAAGTAAGATTTCTGTTCTTAAATGATGTCGGAAAATCCCACAGTTTAAATCTTATATTAAAATTAAGAAAACAGTTATAAATTTGCTATACAGTTGAATGTATGTTATGCTTAATTTCAGACCCATGAAATGATGTATTGCTGTTGTTATCAGTTGAGACTTGTTCAACTGCCCTGCTTGACTGTATGAGAGAGAAAGGCCCTTTGCGACAGAGCGTGGAACTTTCGCCAACCCACAATCTGGAGGCTTTGAGGTCATTTGAAGGACACATCATTTCCCGCAGTAAGATTATTGTTTTTAACTGCTGTTGGAAAATTCTACAGTTTAAATCTTATATTGAAAAAAAAAACAGTTATAAGTTTGCTGGACAGTTGAATGTATGTTATGCTTAATTTCAGGCCCAAGAAATGATGTACTGCTGTTGTTATCAGTTGAGACTTGTTAAACTGCCCTGCTTGACTGTATGAGAGAGAAAGGCCCTTAGCGACCGAGCGTGGAACTTTCGCCAACCCACAATCTGGAGGCTTTGATGTCATTTGAAGGACGCATCATTTCCCGCAGTAAGATTATTGTTTTTAACTGCTGTTGGAAAATTCTACAGTTTAAATCTTATATTGAAAAAAAAAACAGTTATATATTTGCTGTACAGTTGAATGTATGTTATGCTTAATTTCAGACCCATGAAATGATGTACTGCTGTTGTTATCAGTTGAGACTTCTAAACTGCCCTGCTTGACTGTATGAGAGAGAAAGGCCCTTTGCGACAGAGTGTGGAACTTTCGCCAACCCAAAATCTGGAGGCTTTGAGGTCATTTGAAGGACACATCATTTCCCGCAGTAAGATTATTGTTTTTAACTGCTGTTGGAAAATTTTACAGTTTTAATCTTATATTGAAAAAAAAAAAAACAGTTATAAGTTTGCTGGACAGTTGAATGTATGTTATGCTTAATTTCAGACCCATGAAATGATGTACTGCTGTTGTTATCAGTTGAGACTTCTAAACTGCCCTGCTTGAGTGTATGAGAGAGAAAGGCCCTTTGCAACAGAGCGTGGAATTTTCGCCAACCCACAATCTGGAGGCTTTGAGGTCATTTGAAGGACGCATCATTTCCCGCAGTAAGATTATTGTTTTTAACTGCTGTTGGAAAATTCTACAGTTTAAATCTTATATTGAAAAAAAAAAACAGTTATAAGTTTGCTATACAGTTGAATGTTTGTTATGCTTAATTTCAGACCCATGAAATGATGTACTGCTGTTGTTATCAGGTGAGACTTGTTCAACTGCCCTGCTTGACTGCATGAGAGAGAAAGGCCCTTTGCGACAGAGCGTGGAACTTTCGCCAACCCACAATCTGGAGGCTTTGAGGTCATTTGAAGGACGCATCATTTCCCGCAGTAAGATTATTGTTTTTAACTGCTGTTGGAAAATTCTACAGTTTAAATCTTATATTGAAAAAAAAAACAGTTATAAGTTTGCTATACAGTTGAATGTTTGTTATGCTTAATTTCAGACCCATGAAATGATGTACTGCTGTTGTTATCAGGTGAGACTTGTTCAACTGCCCTGCTTGACTGCATGAGAGAGAAAGGCCCTTTGCGACAGAGCGTGGAACTTTCGCCAACCCACAATCTGGAGGCTTTGAGGTCATTTGAAGAAAACATCATTTCCCGAAGTAAGATTTCTGTTCTTAAATGTTGTTGGAAAATTCTACAGTTTAAATCTTATATTGAAAAAAAAAACAGTTATATATTTGCTGTACAGTTGAATGTATGTTCTGCTTAATTTCAGACCCATGAAATGATGTACTGCTGTTGTTATCAGTTGAGACTTCTAAACTGCCCTGCTTGACTGTATGAGAGAGAAAGGCCCTTTGCGACAGAGCGTGGAATTTTCGCCAACCCACAATCTGGAGGCTTTGAGGTCATTTGAAGAACACATCATTTCCCGCAGTAAGATTTCCTTTCTGATGTTGTTGGAATACCATTTAGTTTTGATGAAAGAATTCAATGACATCAATGTCTTTGTTATTTATTAAAATGTATGTTCTGCTTGATTTCAGACCCATGAAGTGATGTACTGCTGTTGTTATCAATTGAGACTTGTTAAACTGCCTTGCTTGATCGACTGCATGAGAGAGAAAGGCCCTTTGCGACAGAGCGTGGAACTTTCGCCAACCCACAATCTAGAGGCTTTGAGATCATTTGAAGGACGCATCATTTCCTGCAGTAAGATTTCTTTTCTGATGTTGTTGTATTACCATGTAGTTTTGATGAAAGAATTCAAAGACATCAATGTTTTTGTTATTAAGTAAAATGTATGTTCTTATTGATTTCAGACCCATGAAATGATGTACTGCTGTTGTTATCAATTGAGACTTGTTAAACTGCCTTGCTTGACTGCATGAGAGAGAAAGACCCTTTGCGACAGAGCGTGGAACTTTCGCCAACCCACAATCTGGAGGATTTGAGATCATTTGAAGGACACATCATTTCCCGCAGTAAGATTTCTTTTCTGATGTTGTTGTATTACCATGTAGTTTTGATAAAAGAATTCAAAGACATCAATGTTTTTGTTATTTAGTAAAATGTATGTTTTGTTTGATTTCAGACCCATGAAGTGATGTACTGCTGTTGTTATCAATTGAGACTTGTTAAACTGCCCTGCTTGACTGTATGAGAGAGAAAGACCCTTTGCGACAGAGTGTGAAACATTCGCCAAACCATAATCTGGAGGCTTCAAGGTCATTTGAAGGACACATCATTTCCCGAAGTAAGATTTCTGTTCTTAAATGATGTCGGAAAATCCCACAGTTTAAATCTTATATTAAAATTAAGAAAACAGTTATAAATTTGCTATACAGTTGAATGCATGTTATGTTTAATTTCAGGCCCAAGAAATGATGTACTGCTGTTGTTATCAGTTGAGACTTGTTAAACTGCCCTGCTTGACTGTATGAGAGAGAAAGGCCCTTTGCAATAGAGTGTGGAACTTTCGCCAACCCACAATCTGGAGGCTTTGAGGTCATTTGAAGGACGCATCATTTCCCGCAGTAAGATTATTGTTTTTAACTGCTGTTGGAAAATTCTACAGTTTAAATCTTATATTGAAAAAAAAAAAAACAGTTATAAGTTTGCTATACAGTTGAATGTATGTTATGCTTAATTTCAGACCCATGAAATGATGTACTGCTGTTGTTATCAGGTGGGACTTGTTCAACTGCCCTGCTTGACTGCATGAGAGAGAAAGGCCCTTTGCGACAGAGCGTGGAACTTTCGCCAACCCACAATCTGGAGGCTTTGAGGTCATTTGAAGGACACATCATTTCCCGCAGTAAGATTATTGTTTTTAACTGCTGTTGGAAAATTTTACAGTTTTAATCTTATATTGAAAAAAAAAACAGTTATAAGTTTGCTGGACAGTTGAATGTATGTTATGCTTAATTTCAGACCCATGAAATGATGTACTGCTGTTGTTATCAGTTGAGACTTGTTCAACTGCCCTGCTTGACTGCATGAGAGAGAAAGGCCCTTTGCGACAGAGCGTAGAACTTTCGCCAACCCACAATCTGGAGGCTTTGAGGTCATTTGAAGGACACATCATTTCCCGCAGTAAGATTGTTGTTTTTAACTGTTATAGGAAAATCCTACAGTTTAGATGACATATTGAAAATAAACTAGTTATATATTTGCTGTACAGTTGAATGTATGTTTTGCTTTATTTCAGACCCATGAAGTGATGTTCTGCTGTTGTTATCAATTGAGACTTGTTAAACTGCCCTGCTTGACTGTATGAGAGAGAAAGGCCCTTTGCGACAGAATGTGGAACTTTCGCCAACCCACAATCTGGAGGCTTTGAGGTCATTTGAAGGACACATCATTTCCCCCAGTAAGATTATTGTTTTTAACTGCTGTTGGAAAATTTTACAGTTTTAATCTTATATTGAAAAAAAAAAAACAGTTATAAGTTTGCTGGACAGTTGAATGTATGTTATGCTTAATTTCAGACCCATGAAATGATGTACTGCTGTTGTTATCAGTTGAGACTTGTTCAACTGCCCTGCTTGACTGCATGAGAGAGAAAGGCCCTTTGCGACAGAGCGTGGAACTTTCGCCAACCCACAATCTGGAGGCTTTGAGGTCATTTGAAGGACGCATCATTTCCCGCAGTAAGATTATTGTTTTTAACTGCTGTTGGAAAATTCTACAGTTTAAATCTTATATTGAAATAAAAAAACAGTTATAAGTTTGCTATACAGTTGAATGTATGTTATGCTTAATTTCAGACCCATGAAGTGATGTACTGCTGTTGTTATCAGTTGAGACTTGTTCAACTGCCCTGCTTGACTGCATGAGAGAGAAAGGCCCTTTGCGACAGAGCGTGGAACTTTCGCCAACCCACAATCTGGAGGCTTTGAGGTCATTTGAAGGACACATCATTTCCCGCAGTAAGATTTCTTTTCTGATGTTGTTGGAATACCATGTAGTTTTGATGACAGAATTCAAAGGCACAAATGTTTTGTTATTTAGTAAAATGTATGTTCTGTTTGATTTCAGACCCATGAAGTGATGTACTGCTGTTGTTATCAATTGAGACTTGTTAAACTGCCTTGCTTGACTGCTTGAGAGAGAAAGGCCCTTTGCGACAGAGCGTGGAACTTTCGCCAACCCACAATCTAGAGGCTTTGAGATCATTTGAAGGACACATCATTTCCCGCAGTAAGATTTCTTTTCTGATGTTGTTGTATTACCATGTAGTTTTGATGACAGAATTCAAAGGCACAAATGTTTTGTTATTTAGTAAAATGTATGTTCTGTTTGATTTCAGACCTATGAAGTGATGTACTGCTGTTGTTATCAATTGAGACTTGTTAAACTGCCTTGCTTGACTGCATGAGAGAGAAAGGCCCTTTGCGACAGAGCGTGGAACTTTCGCCAACCCACAACCTGGAGGCTTTGAGGTCATTTGAAGGACACATCATTTCCCACAGTAGGATTTCTTTTTTGTTGTTCTTGGAATACCATTTAGTTTTGATGAAAGAATTCAAAGACATTAGTGTCTTTATTATTTAGTAAAATGTATGTTCTGTTTGATTTCAGACCCATGAAGTGATGTACTGCTGTTGTTATCAATTGAGACTTGTTAAACTGCCTTGCTTGATCGACTGCATGAGAGAGAAAGGCCCTTTGCAATAGAGCGTGGAACTTTCGCCAACCCACAATCTGGAGGCTTTGAGTTCATTTGAAGGACACATCATTTCCCACAGTAGGATTTCTTTTTTTAGCTCACCTGAGCCGAAGGCTCAAGTGAGCTTTTCTGATCACATTTTGTCTGTAGTCCGTCTGGCCGTCTGTCTGTCTAGCTGTCCGTCCGTCCATCTGTAAACTTTTCACATTTTCGACTTCTTCTCAAGAACCACTGGGCCAATTTCAACCAAACTTGCCACAAAGTATCCTTGGGTGAAGGGGATTCAAGTTTTTTCAAATGAAGGGCCACGCCCTCTTTCAAGGGAAGATAATGAAGAATTAGTGAAAAATTAGAAGCATCTTTTAAAAATCTTCTTCTCAAGAACCGCAAAGCCAGGGAAGATGAAACTCATGTGGAAGCATCCTCAGGTAGTGTAGATTCAAGTTTGTACAAATCATGACCCCCGGGGGTAGGGCGGGGCCACAGTGGAGAATCAAATTTTTACATAGAAATATATAGGAAAAATCTTAAAAAATCTTCTTCTCAAGAACAGCAAAGCCATGATGAGTCATATTTATATGGAAGCATCCTCAGGTAGTGTAGATTCAAGTTTGTTCAAATCATGACCCCCAGGGGTAGGGCGGGGCCACATGGAGGATCAAAGTTTTACACAGAAATATATAGGAAAAATCTTTAAAAATCTTCTTCTCAATAACAGCAAAGCCATGATGAGTCATATTTATATGGAAGCATCCTCAGGTAGTGTAGATTCAAGTTTGTTCAAATCATGGCCCCCGGGGGTAGGGCGGGGCCACAATGGAGGATCAAAGTTTTACATAGAAATATATAGGAAAAATCTTCTTCTCAATAACAGCAAAGCCCTAATTGGTCATATTTATATGGAAGCATCCTCAGGTAGTGTAGATTCAAGTTTGTCCTAATCATGACCCGTGGGGGTAGGGCGGGGCCACAATGGAGGATCAAAGTTTTATATAGAAATATATAGGAAAAATCTTTAAAAATCTTCTTCTCAATAACAGCAAAGCCCTAATTGTTCATATTTATATGAAAGCATCCTCAGGTAGTGTAGATTCAAGTTTGTTCAAATCCTGACCCCCCGGGGGTAGGGCGGGGCCACAATGGAGGATCAAAGTTTTACATAGAAATATATAGGAAAAATCTGTAAAAATCTTCTTCTCAGGAACAGCAAAGCCCTGATTGATCATATTTATGTGGAAGTATCCTCAGGTAGTGTAGATTCAAGTTTGTTAAAACGATGACCCCAGGGGATAGGGATGGGCCATAATGGGGGATCGAAAAATTTACATAGGAACATATAGGAAAATATCTTCTTCTCAAGAACTGAAAATTATGTTTAGTCATTTTGATATGGAAGCATCCTCAGGTAGTGTAAATTCAATTTTGATCAAATAATGACCCCCGAGGGTAGGGTGGGGCCCAATAAGGGGATCAAAAGTTTTACATAGGAACATATAGAAAAAAATTTCTTCTCCAGAACAGAAAAGCTATGTTTAGTCATATTGGTATGGAAGCATCCTCAGGTAGTGTAGATTCAAGTTTGTTCAAATGATGACCCCTGGGATAGGGAGGAGCCACAATGGGGGATCAAATTTTTACAAAGGAATATATGGGAATTTTTTTAAAAAAATCTTCTCAAGTACAACAAAGCCATTTGTTAAAACAAATTATATTTTGACATGGAAGCATCATCAGGTAGTTTAAAATTCAAGCCCCCCCCCCCCATAATCTTTTCAATACTGAACTGATTTGTGCTTTTGCCTTGCCATTGTGCTCAGGTGAGCGATGTGGCCCATGGGCCTCTTGTGTTGTTGTTGGAATACCATTTAGTTTGGTTCAAAGAATTCAAAGACATCAATGTTTTTGTTAATTATAAAAATGTACGTTATTCTTGATTTAAGTCCCATGAAGTGATGTACTGCTGTAGTTATCAATTGAGACTTGTTAAACTGCCTTGCTTGACTTGATGATGAGAGATGAGGCCCTTTGCAACAGAGTGTGGAACTTTCGCCAACCCACAATCTGGAGGCTTTGAGGTCATTTGAAGGACATCATTTCCCGCAGTACGCAGCACTGTTAAGGCGTACTTCGAAGAAATCAACGGAATATAAACGTGCATAAATACATACCTTTTTAAAATGAATTTTAATTTTGTAAAGGTACTATATTATCTTATGACTTTAACATTCTCTGAAATAACATTGTATACCCCGCTCTGTACTGAATTTGGTTTGGTCACGGTATTTGATAGTCACGTGATAAATGCATGTATTGTGTACTGTATGTAGGTCACAAACAAATTTCAATATCGCAAGGGCATACCCTAGTTAAGATTAAAAATTAAAGTAATAGACTGTTTCTACATAACTTGTAGTTTATGGAAAGTGCTGCTGATTTAAATAGAATTCGCATTTTATTAGTTTAAATTTCAAGTTATCTTGCTAATGTCGAAATATGTGTGACCTTTACCGAGTATTTTATGTATTTATTAAGTTATGCTATCGATTTCGGGAAAGCAGCAGCACTTTTCAAGTTAAGGAATATGTCCATTATGTGTATTCAAAAAATGGACAAGATCTGTTAAGTGCATGCCCTTGCGAAAAGGCGATTTAACGAGGCACCTCGGCGTGAAACATGCACATCCCGTAGACAAAAACACGTTAGAATTAATTCAATACATTCTCTCGATATTTTTTAAATAATGGCACTAAACAAACACTTCAGATTTGTATTAATGGTCTACCTAAGATTTTCAAATAATATTCTGTTTAATAATAAAATGCATTTTTCACTGTGAAAAAATGACTTGATCCGCCTCTCACTGCACATAAAATGTGTCAAACTTTACTGTGATGACGTCATGTCGACAAGTGCATTGCAATCAGTGACTTGTTTATATCTTGCTGTGTGGGATTTAACTAGTGACAAAAATGAATGCAGTGGTAAGTTTTGATGTAGTTCATTACTCTTATGCAGTTTAGATTCGCAAATTATTTCATTTTCTGATATTGTGAAGAATTGCTATATTTGTGTGATGTCACAGTAAACTTTTCCCGTATAAATTAGGCCCCGCCCCCTTTATGCAGCCTTAACAGAGCTGCGTAAGATTTTTTTTTTGGATGTTGTTGGAATACCATGTAGTTTCGATCATAGAATTGAAAGACATCAATGTCTTTGTAAGTTATTAAAATGTATGTTATTCTTGATTTAAGTCCCATGAAGTGATGTACTGCTGTTGTTATCAATTGAGACTTGTTAAACTGCCCTGCTTGACTGCATGAGAAAGAAAGGCCCTTTGCAACAGAGCGTGGAACTTTCGCCAACCCACAATCTGGAGGCTTTGAGGTCATTTTAGGTACACATCATTTCTGACAGTCTTTTCTTTTTCATAGTTGTCGAAATACAATATGGTTAGATCTCCTGTGTTCTTTAGTTTAGTTCCTGAAATGGATTTGGATAAGTCATAAAATACTTTGACCTGTTGTACATGTATGAATGTATCATTTCAGCCCTATTGTAAGTGAAAACAGAAGATAGTCTCCATTCCTAAATCCATGGACATAAAAGGAAGGAAATTGAAAATTGTCGGTATTCAAAGCTTTTCTTGTATGTTAATTTTTTTGCATATAAAATTGCTTACTGCTTCTAGAACATTTTAGTTTTACTGGTCAAAGATCAGAAAAAAACTTATGCATTGGTAAGAAGTCTGTCACACAAAGGGTTGTCTGTCTATAATTTTTCAAAATGCTACTCTTTTTTTTTTTTTACAGTTTTGCCCGAATTCAATTAGACTTTACACCAGTTTAATATACAAAATAATATTCCTTTCTTTAGGCCATCATTAAAAATATCTTTGTTTCCCCTAACCTGACTCTAAAATTTCAAATCGGGTAAGTAGGTAGGTAAATTATTTTTTTTTGACGGCAGTTTTGAAAATACATTCTGAAAAAATTGAATAATAGCTTTATAAATAAGAAAGAACAAAAGAAACCGATTTTTAAACCGAATATCATACAAATGAAATTTAAAAGCAGCATGTGTGGTTAATTAATTCACAAATATTATTCATTTGAACTTGTGAAATATCTCAGGCCAGTGTAAATTTATCGAATGTTTACAAAAAGACAAGATTCGCGAATACTCAACCACTGGCCATCCGAGTATATTTTTTTTCAAACCTATTATCATCTTTGAGTGCTTACACAGACAAAATGTCAAGGGCCTCAGGTGGCACAGTAATTCTAGTGTTTCGTTTGGAGTAACGACGCAATTCAGGAGCTTATTGTAAGTCGCAGGTCCCGACGTGGGACGTGGAGACTGGTCAGTCGAATGAGACCGTAAAAAACGTCGGCCCATGCAGTTTCGCAGTATACATGTAGATGCCGGCACGAAAAAAATCCCTTACTGATGCTTTGTGGTCAATGGATATAAGTGCCGAGAAAAAGTCTAAATTAGGAACCCTCCACCAGGTAGGTGTTCAAATGTTGTCGACCTAACAATTTAAAAAGGTATTTTAAAGCAAAGAAACAACCTATTCTCAAGGACCTACCTAAAGAAAAATACTGGACGTCTCAGGAAGCCACACCATAAGCCAATTTTAAAGATTTCAACACTATTTGAAAAGAGTGTACTTGTATAAACTATTTAATTCAAGCAAACCATATCTAAAATGATTTAAGTTTCATAAATCTAATGTTATAGTCGCAAAGTTTACCTCATAAATAAGAGGAAGGAAGAAACCATTACGACATCTGAATTATATTTGTATAGATGAAATAATTATACAAAGACATATTTACAAATCCTATGGTCCTATATAGTAAAAATCGAATCATACATGAAGTGTTTATTAGTTCGAAACGAATGAAATGCAGTGAAATTTATTGATATGCATACACAAGGTGAGCCCCTCTTCTGCCCATGAGGCAGGCTTTGCCATGCTTACCACGTAGGTTAATTTTGGAAGACACATTTGTAAATACCAACTTAACACACCTTAGTCTTAGTATATTTAATTCACGAAATGTTTCAAGAGTGTGGGATTCTGATAAGTTAAAGATACATATTAAGATTGATACTCCGCGCCTTTGTTTTATAACATGAACTAACCATCTGCGGCCACATGTTAATTGTGGGCGGCAAATGAGAGTAAAATAGAAGCCGCCGTTTTGGAAAAAAACCGGATTTGGATGAAATTGTATTTTATAAAGTTGATAAACAATAAAAAAAATATTTGAATAATCTTATTATAAAAACTTTTCAGTTGGCACGATTTAAGTGGGTCGGTCGCGTTAGGGGAAACAAAGGTATTTTTATTTTGGCCTTATCTCTTTTGAATTCAATGAATGGTTTTTTAAAAGTTGATAGAAATAATGTTTTTTGAAACGTTAGGCCATTCCAAGTTTTTTTTCTATGTTTAGCGTCCACTGGCGCCTTGGTTTTTGACACCCCATATCGGAAAAAACAAACAAAATCAGGAGTCCTGAAATTGATTATTCTGGTCAAAATCTTTGAATTCTGTTAATTTCTCTGAGTATTTGTCTACAAAATGTTATATTAGGTGTATCTTAAGCATTAAAAATCTTGTTTTTGCTAATGCATAGATCTTTCTATGAGGAAAATAGAGTAATGAAATCAAATGCTTTGAAAGACATCATTTTAAAGACTATCTACATGTAGTCTGTGTTTTATTATTTGGCGAAGGTTTATGAAAGATGGGTGGACGCTAAACATAGAAAAAACTTGGAATGGCCTTACTTCTAGTGTTTTGGTTTGCTTTCAATTAGACGTATTGACTACACAGCGATACCTGATTTTGAGTTTTTTATTATTTTATTCATTGGTGTTTAATAAGCATAAATATCATAAATTACAGGTTGGCAACTGCAAACAAAAAATTTTTTAAGCTCGGTCTAATTAACTGTCAAATTAAAAAGATAACTTTGTAGAAGTGTATAAAATTTCATGAGCATAATTATATGAATATAAAACTAAAGTGGTTCAAGTCCTGGTACTAGTTTTTCCTTTATTGTTAGTAGAACCTAGTAGAGGTACAGTCTGGTAGTTTAAAGATGTCTGCTCTGTATTAAAATGTGAAAAAAAAACACTTTATTCCACAGAGAACAAGCAAACATTTATTATGTTCTTTTATGCTTCTTGTTAAACATATTTTAAGGTTGTTGCTTTGTGTTGGGGGGGGGGGGGGGGGTTATAAGCATGAATTTGTACTTACATATTTGGCTCTTGCTTAAGATGTTTTAAATAATTTGATTACAAGTATGTAATGCATTTTTTTCTTAATTCCATGGTAGAAAAAATAAATTTCAGGGAAGCAAACATTTCCATTTTAGTACAGTGCAGATATTTTCACTCACATTGAATGTATTCATGTATGAAAAATCTGTTAGGGATACATGGACACTGAAAGGAGTGACAATAAGTCTGGTGGCGCCAGATGACACCCCTGCCTTTGAGCAGATAATACAGTTGATGGAAACTTGAACTGACACTTGCTTTGTATTTTCCTTAAAAGAAGGAAAGGACTTAGCAAAGATTGCAGTGCAAGGCAATATATTCATTTAAATAATTTGACATTATGATTGTGTCAGAAAGCAAAACAGAAACAACATTTATGTGTACATCAGATATTGCTGTAATTTTATATACCCCCCTTCCATAGTGTCAGTTTCTTGTCTCCTGCTGCTGGGGGACTCTTGCCAAGAGTGTCAATGTCTACATGCATTCAGTTATTACATGTAAATACTGACAAGCAATAGTACATTAAGCTTATTAGAGTACGTCTATAATGACTTATGACTGATTCTAATAGAACAATGTCTATTCATCTACATTGTTATAATTCTTTTGTTGTACCCTTTGGCAATTTAAGTTCTGTTTTATTAGGACCATGCATGAAGTGCTAGAGCTATATAGGGATCTTATTGTCCCTTGTCTGTCCATCCATTTGTTTGTCTGCCTGTTTGTCTGTAAGGAATTATTAAGTCACTAGAGTCACTCAGGTATCATCCATTAACAATTGAATATTTTGAATACTACTGGCTCTAGGATGGGCCAAAATGGCTATATAGTGAAAATGTACTGAATCTTGGAAAGACTTTTTAGCTCATCTGAGCTGAAAGCTCAATCGAGCTTTTCTGATCACCCGTTGTCTGTCTGTAAACTTTTTTTTATTCCTGTAGATTCTAAATTGTTCAAATCATGGCCCCCGGGGCTAGAGTGGGACAACTATAGGGAATCAAAGTCTCACATCGAAACATAAAATGTATTAAAGGTGCTTGGACACAGATTTGAAGTTAATATTTTCTCAAATTTTCTGTATAATATCATGACTTATATATTTCAATAGCATTTCACACGAAAATATAATTAAAAACTTATTTTATCTGGAAATTATTTGAACTACGAATTCCTGGACGCGTTTGATTAACACATCCTTGCACTTTCACAAGTTTTATCTTTATCCTTAACATTTAAGAAAAGAAGCGATTTTATTGTGTATTAATGAAAAACATTACATCTATAATCCAGAAAATTCAGAGTAGAAATGTGCGAAAGCAAACCCCCTCACTCATATCGTCAGCCCGTGCTCAGTGTTGAGTACAGAGTTTAACAAATTGAATACACCCGTGAAACGTAAACTGTTTTTGTAAACAGGGCACGAGCTCTGTTATTGTTAATGTTTTCAATTCACCGGGTGTGTTCAATTGTTAAAGTCTGCACACACCACTGAGCACGGACTGACAATACTGTGAGTGGGTTTTGCTTTCGAACATTTCTACTCTGAATTTTCTGGATTATAGTTTTAATATTTTTCATTAATACACAACAACATTGCCACTTTTCTTAAGTATTAAGAACAAAATTAAAATTTGTTAAAGTGCAAGGATGTGTCAATCAAACGCATCCAGAAATTTGAAGTTTCAATAACTTCGAGATGAAATAAGATTTTTATTATATTTTAGTATGAAATTATACAGAAAATTTGAGAAAATATTAACTTCAAATCTGTGTCCAAGCACCTTTAAGAAAAACCTTCAAATTTTTTTTCTCAAGAACCACATGAACAGAAAAGCTGAAACGTATGTGGAAGCTTTCTGAGGTAGTGTAGATTCTAAATTGTTCAAATTACAAAATCATGGCCCCTGGGGATAGGGTTGGGCCAGAATAGGGATGCAGATTTTAGTATAAATCTTCTTATCGAGAACCAGAGCCGGAAAAGCTAAAACTTACATAGAATCTTCCTGAACTATTGTAGATTCTTAATTGTTCAAATCATAACCCTCTGGGGTTTGATGGGGCCTCATTAAGGAATCAAAGTATTACAAAGGGAAAAATCTTATGAAAAACAGCAGGGCCAAAGTGACTCAGGTGAGTGTTGTGGCCCATGGGCCTCTTGTTCTCTATTCCTGCATATCTTACCATTTACTAAATGCATGATCTGGGAGAGCATAGGCTCTCACATACAAAAATAATGTTTTTCATAACTCCTTTAGGCAGATGTTCCGCGTGTTGGATGGGGGTCAAAATAGCTGTATTTTAAAAATGTTTTATCTTAAAAAATTTCAGTTCTCCTGTACATCTTGACAATAAACTGCTTGTATGGTAAAAAGGAACATTAGGCTTTCATTAAGAAAGAAAAAAAGAAAATGGCATTGAAGTTTAAAAAAAAAACGATACAAACGGTATTGATAAATACACAATTTTGAGAAAGGATACCCCTGCCTTTGAAAAGATAATACAATTGTTTGTTACTTGAACTGATATTTATTATTTTAGTGTAAACATTGTATATGGGACTGTGAAGCAATTTTCTTTAACTTCTTTTGAATTATGAGGGTTGATCCAAAAGTTCGTGGAATTTTCTAAAATTTTATTCTGATGTGACAAAGACAAACAATAGTCATATCTATAAAATAAAGACATTATGCAATAAAACTGGAAAATTTAACCTTAACCTTGTTCCAATTATTTTTTAAGTCACACAAGCTTTATTAAAATGGAGAGTTGTAAAACTCGGAGAGACTGATGTAACGTCAAGTTAGGTATGTTACGTCACGTATGAATTGATGTAGGAGCATCTCTCACTCACGTTCAAATTCTTAGAAATTCTATGGAAGACTACACCGTCCTCTCATTTCTGCCTTCCACTCACTTTGTTCATATTAAGATAAAAAAAAATTTCAAAAAAGTGCTCTGTCATTTCATATGATGAGCCGAGCTTCACACAGTGCGTCGGCGGACTATGTCCCTTTACGCTCTCACTTTCTCCGCAAGGAGAGAACAACCTTTCACTGTGTGGCCAAACCTTTCGTCATCTTTCATGGAATTTCTACCCAGCTTAAATTATAAATCTTGTATTCCACATGAAAAAACAGTGGCATACTGCACTTTTGTCCTGTCTGTATCATTTATTTATGCGTCTTAGTCGGAGTATTCCCGTGATTTTCCCCAAACTTCTTAACTGACCCAAGTCTGACGTAGGCTTACGACATTATGATAAACAATAAATCATCAATAGAATAACTAAATATCCAGTAAAATCAATAAAGCTTTCACACAGCTGTTTATAAGAGTTCCAGCAATATCAATTATGATGAATTTTTCGTTGCATATGACATTTAGCACATTTTTTTCGGTGAGCATTTTAATAGAACTGAAATGATAGTGAACAAATAAATGTCTCCCTTGCGTTTTCAATCATCCGTTTCTATGGTAACTGCCAGAGTTACTATTTATACTTTCACCTGTAATTTTCAATTACCTCCATTAGGAAATAAAACAAATATATAGGAATTCCACGAACTTTTGGATCAACCCTCGTATTTGTTGTCATTGGCAGTATTCAACAAACAGACAGGAACCAAAAATTGTACAAAGATTTCAAAAGAGAAGACTGAATGAAGATTGTTGGTATTCATTGCATGTTTAATTTATTAATCAATTAAGAACCATGTATCAAAAAATTAGTTTTAAATTGATAGTGTATAGTTATTGTTTGTAGAATAGAATTATAACTATATGTCAACTGTATAAAAAAATGGAAAAGAAAGAGTCTGCATAGTTTTATGATAGCTAAACACATCCATTAGTCTGTATAGCCTTCATTAAATATACCATTATTGAGTTAAAAGCAAAAAAAAAAATTCACTACAAAACTAAGATTAAGTGACACAAGATTTTGTGAAAATGAGCTCAATTTATAATTTGTTTTTATGTACAGTTCAAATACACTCATTTCTTTTGGATTCATGTAAAAAGGAAATTTAGAATTACATGGACACTGTGAAGTGGGCTACAATGAGTTCAGTGGCACTGAACGATACCCCTGCCTTTGAGCAGATATTACAATTAATGGATAACTTGAACTGATATCTTTGTATGTAGCTTTCTTTAAGAAAAAAGGTGTACTTAGGTAAGATTTGACAAATTTATTGGGTTGCCTTAGGATAACAATATATACCATATATTAAAGGATAAGATGATGAGTGCTGTAGGCATTGCTTTTTAATTAATATTGGGCTCACAAGACTCAGTTTATAATTTTCGTTATAAAATAGGTACATCAATAATTTCTTTTAGTTTGTTAAATCATATTTGTAATTATTAGAATATAGATCATATTTAACTTGTTATTCATAGTCCCTTGGTATATAAAAAGTATCATTTAACAACAAAATGAAAAAAAAAAATTCAGAAAATTCACTTGCAGTGTGATGGTTAGACATCAGCAGGCATGTTTAAAACCTTCCCCAAGAATTGTCATAAGAAAGATCCTAAGAATAATCTTAAGAAAATTTTAAGATGATCCTAAGACAAACTTAGGCATGTAAATCGTCCTTAACTAAGACGTCTTAAGTGAGTGCAAAATAGTCCGACATAAATTTAAAAATGGACACCCAGAAAAATAAAAACTTTATTTCACTGAATAAAACCTGAAAACTCTATGTACAATGTGTCTAGATAATATTGTTTATTGAATTGATATCTATTTGATTCTTGCATTAAAAGAAAATTAAACGAAAATGTGAATGGTAAACTTCACAGGATTACTATTTACACTACCCTAACAGAAATTTATTGAAATTAAATGTTGGAAATATTTTAATAACATGATTTACAATAAATCTTTATATAACTTTTTGTGAAAGGGGGGGGGGGATGGGGGGTTAGACCCTTAATATACTAATGATGTAAATGAAATAAATCATAGTAATACTATATGAATATATAGCGGCAATATTTCCTATTAATATTTTAGAAAATGCTTGTAAAACTTAAGAAAAATGAAGTATAAGAATCTGAAATTCATAGTATGTAAAAACTACTATGATATAATTCTTAAAAAAAAGCATGATAGGCAATACAAGTATGTGAAAAAGTGAATAATATTAGTACATTTAACATTGACCATAAAAGAACTCTATATGATGTGGAAAAGAAATTATGTTCTGTATTTTTAAATGAGCAACATAACGTCATGCATTATGACGATAGCAAATGATCGGGGTACATTTAAATAAAATATTACTTTTTAGAAGTCGCCCACTTAATAATTATGTTTTTTTTTACATTAGAGAGAGAGGGGGGGTTATAAAGAAACATAAATATATTGATTTAGATAAAATTTTATGAACTAATTTATTTGAATATTTTTAGTGCATATTATTCTATAATATTTGGTCAATCAAGATTGTTTTCAACATTCTTGAACACTTTATCAAGTCTAATACGGCGATTTCCACTAGCCACAAGCAACAATTGCACAGCATTTTTTCTTAAGATCAACTTAACTTACTAGGAGTCGCCCACGTGGCGCAGTGGTTAGAGCATCTGCTCTAGAGTCGTGAGGTAAGGAGTTGATCCTTATGTCGCGGGTTCGAATCCCACTGTGGAACGTGGAGTCCGGTCCTTCAGATGAGACCATATAAACCGAGGTCCCGTGTCGCAGTAGGTGTTGGCATGAAAAAGACCCCTCACTGCTCAATGGCCGAGCATAGGACAAAATTTGCAGCTCTCCACCGGCAAGTGGTGGCGTCTCCATATGAGTGAAAAATTCTCGAGAGGGACGTTAAACAACAAACAAACAAAAACTTACTAGGATACTTCAGTAGACAATTTGAACAGCACATGAAGTAAAGGAATTATCAAAATTATCATTCTTCACATTATATCGAGATATAATGAGAACTATAGTGTAACTAAACTCATTTTTATGCCCCTGCTCCGAAGGAGAGGGGGGTGTACTGTTTTAGTCTTGTGTATGTGTCTGTCCGTCTAACCGCATTTGCTTGAAATTTTAGAACACTTTTTATTTAGGCATGCAATATGGTGTAATTCATTTTTGTACAAATCCGATTTCAACTTCCTGTTTCTCCGTGCGTGTTTCCGTACCATTCATAACAAATTTTCGGCGCAGTTTTCTCAGCAACTACTCATCGCAGATGCTTGAAATTTTAGCACATGTTTTATTTAGGCATGCCATATGGTGTAGTTCATTTTTGTACGAATCTGATGTCAACTTCCTGTTTATCCTTGCGCCTGTCGTAATTGAACTTGACATGTATATTCACATCAGAGGGTATGTTCACATCAAAGTGGGGGTATTACTAGTGATAGTAATATAACAGCTAGTCTTGTTTTTCATCAGGAACAAGATGAGAAAAATAAACTTGGATATATAAATTTTTGCATCGGATGAAAAAATGTTCTAAAAACTTCAGTAACAATTCATGAATCAATCATCCATCAGCCTCTTTAGGCAGGGAATATATTCAAGTTAGGTCACCCGCATGATGCAGTGGTTAGAGCATTTGCTCTAGAGTCACAGAGTAAGATCCAGTTAATCTTTACGTCATGGGTTTGAATACCAATGCGGGATGTGGAGACCGGTCCTTTGGTTGAGACCATATAAACCGAATTTCCATATAACAGCTGGTGCTGGCACAAAAAAATCCTTCGCTGCTGAAGTGCCAAGTACAGGTCTTAATTTGCAGTCTTCCACTGGCAAGTGGTGGCATCGCAATATGAGTGAAAATTTCTCAAAGGGATGTTAAACGGCAAGCAAACAGATATTCAAGTTAAAGTTCTAAATATGCTTCCAGTTTTTAACTCTTCTGGGCCGAGGACTCAAAGAACTAATGCTTTTGCCATTTGTGTGGTGTGCATAAACTTTTTGGAATATGGACCATATCTCAAGATCCGCTTGGCCAACTTTTGTCAAATTTGTCACAGAGTATCTTTGGCCCAAGTGCTCTTGTTTATACTAAAAACAGGGATGTGACCCTTAAACAAGGGGAGATAATTAGGGAAATAAAAACAAAAGTAGTGGTTGCTAAAAAAATCTTCTGAAGAACCACTGGGCAGATTATCACCAAACTTACATACAGGATGAGTAGATTAAAAAATGTTCAAGGCGTTACCCTGGGGCAAAGGGCGCGGTCTCAAGGTCACTTCAAAATTGACCAAAATTATGTTTTTTTTAAAACTTTGATATTGTGCTTACTACATGTATAAGGACTAAGATCATCAAATGTTGTCATTTGATGCATCTAAGGACCTCATATTGACTCAAAAGTAGGTCATAGTGACCTACTTTTTGAATTTTGCAGGTAATCATTTTCAATTTGATTTTGATGCATATCTTGGACACTTTGAAGCCTTTGATCATCACAACTTGTCAGTTTATGCATCATGGCGCCTTGAAGTGTGTCAACCAAAAAGTAGGTCACCATGTCCTACTTTGTGAATTTTTTTGCTAATCATTTTCAAAACATTTAAGGTCATTATTTTGGATGTGACATCTCTATATGAGTGAAAAATTCTCAATGGGATGTAAAACAACATACAATCAATCGATCAATCGGATAATGAGAGGTTTAGAATCATCAAACCTTGTAAGTTGATGCATCTTTAGGACAAACATATTTATCAAAAAGAAGGTCACAGTGAACTACTTTTTTGAATTTTATGGCTATATTTATATATTGCAGATACTAATTGGCATAGAAGCATCAAACTTTGTCAGTTGATGCATTTTGGATCCTTAGAGTATTTCAATCAGAAAGTAGGTCACCATGACCTACTTTTTGAATTTTATGGCTATATTTGATATTTCAGATACTAATTGGCTTAGAATCCTCAAACTTTGTCATTTGATTAATCTTGAGTTCTCAGAGTGTATCAACTAAAAGGTTATTCAAAGGGACCTACTTTTGGAATTTTATGGCTATATTTTAATATATCAGATACTAACTGGCTTAGAATCATAAAATTTTATCACTTTATGTATCTTGGGTTCTCAGAGTGTGTCAACTACAATTGTAAAGAGTAGATCACCGTAACTTACTTTTTGAATTTCATGGCTATAATTTAATATTTCAGTTACCAATTGGCTAAGAATCATCAAACTTTGTCAGTTGGTGTATCATGGGTTCTCAGAGTGTTTACCAAAATGTAAGTCACAATGACCTAGAGTACCAACCAGACCCAACCTGACATCTAAGCAGTCCCAGAAAGCAGTCCCCGGGACTGCTTTGGGACCGCTGTGGGACTGCTCTGGGACCGCTGTGGGACTGCTCTGGGACCGCTATGGAACTGGTCTGGGACTGCTCTAGAAAGCAGACCCAGCAGTCCCTAGGACTGCTTTCTAGGACTGCTTTGTTCATTCATGCATGAAAAAGGTTCTGAGTGACATGATTGCTCCGCCCCTTGTGTATTCTGAATTTGCAGCTCCCTGTTGTTGTTTTGTTTACTTTCTGCAGAGAGGTGTTTAATAGGGATGGCAACGAATATTCGAACATTCGAATATTCATTCAATGAGTTGATATTCGAATATGAATTTAAGATTCGAATATTCGGTGTTTTTCAGATTTCGTAAAAAGAAGTACTGTGATTAATAAATTTTGATTAGAACATGCAGTGCTGGAATTATCCCTGTTTAATTTACTAACGATCAATTTCGATCGCCTGATTTCTTTCACTACTTTCTTATCTTATAGATCTACTAAATTACATGTATTTTGTTTTGAGCAAGGTGTTAATGAATTGTACAATAATGCTTTATGTATAATACAAAACGTACTTTCATAGTTTTTATTAGTTAGATACTATCGGATCTAGAATCAAGGACAACAAAATGAAAACCTTCTTAGAATGTCTCAAAGACGCGAGGAGTATACTTTTCAAAATAAATTTAATTGATCATTGAATGAATGTCCGATAGAATTAGACAAGTCTGTATTCAATATTGCTGAATTTCAGAATAAATGTGTAAATTACTTGTCAATGATTATCTCGGGTTGTACATAATTCTAAATTTTATATTCATTATCGGGAAATTAGTTAATTACCTAGGAAAATTGTCTATGGAAATATTTGTTTACATTGTATCAAAGATTATAATAATATCTCTTATTAGGCAGATAATTGTAATTCATTACATGTATTGAAATCTGAAAAGTACACCGTTACGCCTACATCTCGCCTTTGGTAAGACGACTGGTTCCTCAGTTGGAGCCACTATAAATACACATGTTTCCTTTGTTAAAATTATACTTTTCTACATTGAAATCAATCATTTATTTCAAACATTGACAAATATCAAATGGAATTCCTTATTGTACACCTACAAAAGTCTTCATACAATTTTACTTCCAATATAAGTATACCTACACTAAACCTTTCATGAGAGTAGGATGATGCATTATATAAATTAAACAGATTTTATTTATTTTATCGAATATTCGAATATATTCAAATACTTGCATTGAATATTCGAATATGAATTATTGACAAAACTGACATCCCTAGTGTTTAAGATAAAAAAGTATTTCTTACAAAAATTTAATAAGTAGAGATAGTTATACATGTAATTACTAAATGTCTTCAGGGGCTGTAAATTTACACAATTGTAGTTTAGAATTAATTTTTGAAAATGAAAGTATAGTTAAAAAGGGAAGTAAGGGGATGATTTTTAACCCTTAAATTAAACTTCAGTACAGGTGTTTGAAAAAAAAAATTATCTAGTAGGCCAATTTAATAAACTAATGCTGTCAAATTATGTATTCAAAGTTTGCATTAGTGCTATTTAAAACAAACAAACAAAAACACAAACTTGTCATTTCAGTAAGATATTAAGAGGGACGTACGTATTGGATTTTTTCCTTAATTGAAAAAGCTAATACCATGCTTAAAAAAGAGCACTCCATGCTATTTTTTTTACTGCCCTCAAAAAAACCTAATAATTTATTAAATGACCATAAAATAAAATTATTCTACCATTCTTCTGTCACATAAACAATGTGAACAATTATTGGGGGATTTCTTTATGAATTAGTTTTTAATTTACAAACAAGTTATTAAAAGAGTACATTTATATATATTTAAAAAATAAACATTTGAAAATATCGGGAATTGCGACTTATTTCTATTTAAAGCTAATTCTGGTAGAAAATAAACAATTCAAATTTAATTTTCTATATAAAAAATAAATATGAAAACCAATATCAATCACAGAAAATAAAGAAACTGATTTATTTTGGTGAAAAATAAATATACTGAATAATTGTCTTTAAATATTCATGTTTTTAATAGATGTGAAGATCTTCTTCGTTCAGTAATTATTATTTGTTTCTACATGCATACTGTGATTTTCTTAACAGTTCAGAAATGACTGTGCATAAGAATTGTAAATATTTGTTGATACTACTCAAAAAGAAATGATCATCGATTTCAACTGCCTTTTATAGTTACTTTGTTTTTTTGTAATCTCATTCTGACTAAGCTCCGCCCATTAAATTAATTAACCCCGCCCACTGGGACTGCTGGGACTGCTTTCTGGGACTGCTGTGGGACTGCTTTAGCAGTCCCAGAAAGCAGTCCTCGGGACTGCTCTGGGACTGCTTTGTGTCAGTTTGGGTCTGGTTGGTACTGTACTTTTGGAATTTCAAGGTTATATCTAAATATATAGAATACTAAGAGGCTTCAAATAGAAGTGATAGGTTGTACAGTTTATCAGAAGAGCAATTCAAGGCCCTTGGGCCTCTTATTTAAGTAGAAAGGACAAGATAGGCTAGGACCCCTTTTTGGCCCCTGGTTCCGGGTGTCTTTTAGAATGATGCAACAGTTTAAAAGTTAAAAACCTGTTGTCACCCCTGCCACAAAATGAGTACTGGTTCTAAGTTATGGGATACATAGAGGTCACAGGAAGGTCAGAAAATATGTCAATTTCCGAATTTTCTCATTTTTATGCAAATTTTCATCGATTTTACAGCACATTTTGGTTCAGAAAACATAGAGCACAACCTTGCCTATCTACCAAATTTATATATTTCATATACTAGCATCAGATGCATCTTATGTATAAAAGTCTCAGATAGGTAAGCTTCGTTGTGCTCTATGTTTCCCGAAGTGAAATGTATCTCAAATTTGACGAAATTTTACCAGAATTGAGGAAATTCGGGAAAATGTCCCACTTTTGCACCCTCTTGTGGCCTCCGTGTAAGCTTTGAATCAAAATTAGTGCTGGTTTTAAAACAAGCATCATTTTAAGTTCTTAACTACAAACTATCACAATTTTAACTGCATGTGTTCTGATTTTTACATCAAATAAGGGGCCAGATTGGGCAGCTACCATACATTGTCCTTAGTAAATCTATTATAATGATTTCTTTGTAATTAACAAGGCTGAAGGAAAAGAAATGTTGAAGCATTACATGGGATGAGATTTTTTTTTCAAAAAGGATTAAACTGTTCAAGATAATATTAATACATTTAGAAATGAGACTGCATGAATTCAGGTGAGTATTTAGCCCTTTTTGTTCCTGATAATTTGGAATCATTACAACTTCTGGGGGTCAATGTTTGTAGGCAACAAAGGATTATACTGGTTCTTGTAGAATATGGAATTCCATGGGTAACTTATTTATTCAAGAAATATTTAATGTACTTGACAAGTTATCATCCATAAGAATAATAATTTATGAACATAAGGGTGACACACAAAATCCATGAACAATATCCCTTCACCATCAAAGGTGATTCCATAGTAACACAAAAAAAGATGTCAGTCTTTTATCCTGCAAATTGGGGGACCCACGGCCTTGAGTGTCCGAACGGTATTGTTATTTAGACAATATATCTCATTACCTAACCTGAGCCAAAGACTACTGCTTTTTCTGTGTTCCAACTGTTGTTGTTGTCCTTTACATAAGCTTATTTTTAAATAGCTGCAATAATGTAGTCCTCTCCGATTTTTTAATCTGATATTTTATGGAGAGGGCTACAATTCCACAGCATCTCCGTAATGGTGCAAATATATTTTTTAGATACGGGCGGCTGCAGGCAAAATAAATTGTTTTTGCATTCAACTTACTTCCAATAAGATAAAAATTTTATTCACTGTCAACAGCATAGCCCATACAAAAATACAGAAGAATGCATGTATTTGGGTGGGTGGGAGGGGGGGGGGTCTGATTCAGAACAGTAGGGCCAAAGTTCCTCAGGTGAGTTTTGTGCCCCATGGTCCTCTTGTTATGTATACAGATCTTGCTTTTAAATCATGAAGAATATAGTGTTATAACTAAAGCATAGCTAGGGTAAAAGTATATTCACTTGATTTCCTCCAGATGTATAGAAATAGAAATTAATTAAAGAACAATTAAATGTGGGTTCGGTTTCAACACAAATCTAGCCCCATCTTTTCTACAATATGAAAGTTATATAGGAAATTACAACTGGCATGCTTTTTTAAATCATTGAAGATCAATCATATTGTTTTTTGCATGTGACCTCCTAAATGCTAATTGTAACATCATTTTTCTGTATTTTCTTTAAAAAGTTGTAGAAGATATCAATTTTTAGAGGAATTATCGTTTTTAATAGAGAGATAATAATTAGGTCTACCACATACATCGCCCACAAGATTTTGAGAAATGTTTTTACACAATGTATATATCCGCAAACTGAAGTGAGGACTGGATGGACGCCGTTTTCTTATGAAAAATAACCACTGACGTGAGTTAATTTTAGGCTTTTACTGTTTAAAACATTTTTTGAGTTGCTGCTTGATTTGTACATGTCAGAAAAAATAAAATATTGCAATTAATCTTATATTTAGTAATTCTTTATTTAATGTATTCGTCCCATACGAAAGAGTCTGAGTGGCACTAGTTGCAAATCTCACAAAAAAGTGCGCTGTTTCTCGATTTTTTTTTCACCATTTATTTCAAAATATTACTAACTGTGTGTCTCTAACATACTCTTTTACTACTTCCACAACAAAACTGCATGTACAAGTCATACACATAGCGCATTAGACCGAATTATCTTGCCACCTATTATCAGGTCTAGCACAATCTCTTGATTTAGCTATATAGCTTGAAATAGCTATATAGCTTTATTAAGCCATTCAAAATAGCTTGATAAAGCTATTTATATGCAGTTTTTCAGTAAAAGGTTTTTTTGTAAGAAATAGACAGAAAGTCGCAAGTATTTGACTTTTCATATATGTACTATGGGCTATCAAAAGAAAAACCAAAATCAAAGATAGTTCTAACATTGCAGCATTTGAATACTTTTAAGCAAAAGATGTATTTCCATTGTTTGAGTAACTGTACACTACCTTAATTGTGTGCGTTGAGGAGTGGATAAGTATGATTGCTTCTCATTGTACTGAATTATTACTGATCAATTATCTTGTTGACCATAATTAGCCTCCTTTATAATTTCGTCGCAGAAGTAACTGTATCAATTGCTTTATATAGCCCCAAAACGTTTGGAACTTTGAGTACAAAGTCTTTTAAGGAGACAAATTGATGAGTGATTTTTACATGCATTATTTTCAGAAGAGTTCAAGGTTGAATATTATCAGTGCACCAAGGTGCGACTTTTTTTGCAAGCTGAGAAAATAACAGATTTAAGAAAAAAGTGTGGTAAAATAGCTAAATCAAGCTATTCTGAATAGCTTTATAAAGCTATATAGCTAAATCAAGAGATTGTGTCATACCTGATTATGGCAGTATAATAGGCGAAATTTTCGATGGTCTTAATTTCAGGTCCATTGGGGCTATAAACAATGGTTTTTGGAAATGTTTAGTTGTGGAAGTAGTAAAAGAATATGCTAATAGGAACACATGGTTAGGAAAATTTTGAGATGGCAGCATAAATAAATGGAGAAATAAACCGAGAAAACAGCACACTTTTTTGTGCGCAATAAATATACACTTTTTTCAATAGGTGGCACTGTAGCTCTCTGGTCGTCCTTAAATCCAGTTTTTTTCAGACCAGCTATGTAGCTACAGATCTGCAGCTAGAGTGGCACAAGCACGGATTCCACTTCTAGAAACCCTTGACTGTAGCATTCCTGCTCCTGTGTAAGATATGTATGGAAAACCATGCCAAAACATGATCGAGGCAGGGACAAGGCACATGATATTGGCCAAATTATTTAACTGAGATTACAGTTTTACAAAATTTCCCATTATAATGTGCAAGAAATCTATGCAAATTTCCTTATGCGGACTCACGGATTCTGAAAACTCGATCATGTCAGAAGCCTGCTGCTATATATATGTCATTTTCCATACATAGAGACAAGTATTTTTAGAAACCTGTGTCAAACAAGATGTGTTTGTGAAACACTGATGCCCCCATATGGCAACTTATAGCAAAGGTTAAACTTTCTCAAATGCAAATCAAATATGTTGAAACCCAAAGTAAGGTCATGTCTCAAGGAATAAACCTGTGAAATATGAAAGGCCTAGCAGCAACCATTGAATAGATATGGAAAAGGTTAAAGATTTTTTCCAAGTATGTCAAACATCAAGGTCAAATGGTCAAAATTAATGGTGCCAAAGGAAAGGCCTTCTCCCAAGAAATAAACAGGTGAAATATGAAAGCCGAAGCACCAATCATTCAAAAGTTATGGCCAAGGTTAAAGTTTTCCAAAAGTAGGTCAAACTCCTAGGTCAAGGTCAAAGGGTCAAAGCTGTTGGTATCCAAAGGAAGGTCTTGTCACAAGGATTACACATGTGAAGTATGAAAGCCCTAGCACCAACTGTTTAAAAGTTATGGTCAAGGTTAAAAGTTGGGTAAAATTTTGCAAAACTGGGTAAAACTCCAAGGTGAAGGTCAAAAGGTCATATATGGTGGTACCCAAGGAAAGGTCTTGTCATAATGAACACTCATGTCAAATATTAAAGCCTTAACCCTTGACAGTGCAATAGTTATGGGCTTAAGGTTAAAGTTGACAACAGACAGACAGACAGACAGGACAAAAACAATATACACATGTACCCCCGGGATCTTTTGATCGGGGGGCAAAAAAAGCTGTGTGACATACAATGTACCAAATATGGAGTCATGGGACCTGTGCATTCATCTATAGATCAAGTTCAGGATGTAGAGAATCTCCTGATGTAAATGTTTATGCCAGAATGGAGACAAAAATCAAACTTCACAATGCCTCTATAATTATAATTATGCTTAGTTTTAGAATTTAAGTTAAGAATCTTATAAGAATGTGCCTATTTACTATCTGTTGAATATCTGCTTCATCAATTATGATTCAGATTAGCTAGTTTATTAATCAAAATGATAATGAACAGTTCTATTGTAATTTATCTAAGTTGGTACAGTTTAAGAAAGAATTTCATTTAAATAATACTTTTTGTAGCACAGTGATGACACATAAAATGGAATGGGATTATTAAGTTTAAGTTATTAAGTACAACTAAAGTTATTTTAATTAAATTAAATAAACAAAGACTAATTCAACACTGCAATATAGAAATCCACTTTCAACCTTTTAAGTTTTATGCTTCAATATCTTTGATTTTCAGCAGCTAGAATGTGTTGATAGATTCAGGGCTAAAAAAAAAAAAAAAAAAAAAAAAAAAAAAAAAAAAAAAAAAAAAACAAACAAACAAACAAACAAACAAACTAAATGCTACAAATTTTGAAATGACTTGACCACTAGTTGACTAGATGTTCAAGGTTGGAAATAAAGGGTCACAATTTAATGGAAAAGGTCTGCATGATGCTGAAATTCCAGCAATTACAATGTACTCAGTAAAAGACTCTTTTATTTTATAAAAACAAAAACAAAAAGAGCACATAAAGCAAGGGTCAGTTAATCCCATGAGGGGTCATTAGATCCTATAAATAAATCAAAGGTTTGCCTTCAGTTGAATAATAGACAGTGAAGTTTCTGTGTTTCTGTGGTTTCACAGGAGCTATACATACATGTATGTATGTGCAAAAGGTGTTTGAGACAGGGAAAAGAATTCTTAAATTCAGAATGACCTTGACCTATGACCTTAACACCATTTCAAGGTATTCCGTCAGTAGGTTCATTGTATCTATTGGCAGTCAGGTGGATCATCCAGAAGGTTTAGAGTCTGGGGGACATTTGATTACAATAAAATATTCATTTTGAATACTTAATCTTAATACACATGTATATTTTTAGTTACAAAAGGGGACCCCCCCCCTCCCATCCCTCTCTGAAATCTGCCATTCATTATGGAGTACATTATTTAAAGATTGGTCCCATTGCAGGTGGTCCCAGTTTTAAAATTTATGGAGTTAACTTAAACAGTGAAACTTTTACCGGGGCATTAACTCTTAAAAGGGATCATGGGGTCATGAATCTTTTCTTTCCAGTGAATGAATCGTAAATTCACGAAAAAAATAAAGAACTTTGAAACAAACAAAAAACTTTTTTAATTATACAAGAGGTCAATTCCAACAGTAAAAAGTGGAAAAGTCTAATAACCCCCCCCCCCCCCCCCCCTTAAATCCAAATAAATTAGATCGGGATCGGAAAAAGATGTAAACGATAAATTGACCTTTTTTTTTTTAAATGAATATTAAAAGTTTCATTGTAAGATTGGTAATTATGGTGTAAAACATCCACAAAGTACTCAACAATATGTCATTATTTTATGTATAACTAACGCGCCCTAAATATTACTCAAGCGTTATTCTGCTTTAAAACAAGTAGGACCGTTCGCGGAAGTATCCATGTATTGTGGGATAGCAGAAACAAAGAACGACCCTTCTAAACACGCGTTATCAAGTGTCTGCTCAAAGGTAAGGATGATTTTATTACGTGGTTGTTATTTTCTTCGTAAATTTTGGTATCAAATCTTACTTTTGTTAAAAGTATGGGTGGTCACGTTCGTCCATTGTTCTTTTATAAAGTGTTTTTTATAAAAAGAAGAATAAGTCGACGATTACCGCAGTTTACCTTCTACTTTAAAATTCTACCCTATGTAGCTCAATCTCTAGTTTAACAGGTCCAGCACTATACCCCGATAAAGGTATATCAAGGTATTACAAATACCTTGATCAAGGTATTTTATGTAATGAAAATACCAAAAAAAATCCTAGAAAAATAAACATGATAAATACTGAAAGTCGAGTTCTGAGTTGTCAGTAAATTCACTCATGCGTGTAAAGTACTCAAACACAAAGAAATCAGTATAAAAGCATGTCGTGTGAGGAGACATTTTTCTATGCTGTCTTTTTGATACCTGCATGAGTACTTTTCATGCACGAGTGAACACTGACCACAACTCATAATGCGACTTTTAAAATTTATAATTTTATAAGATTTTTTTTTTAATTTTCATTACATAAAATACCTTGTTATACCTTGATAAAGCTATATAGCTTTATCAAGCTATATACCTTTATCAGGGTGTTGTGCTGGACCTGTTTAATTTTAGTCTGTCACACAGTACCACTTAGCTAAAGGGTTCATTATCTGGAATAACATTGTACATAAAATCTATAGGCCCTAGACATCAGTTCAACATGAACATGATAAACGTTGGGCGTGCTTGATTTGTCTACACCATAGTACACCCGGTGTAAAAGATTTACACCTCACAGTCAAGGATGATGTGACATAACTGCTATCTGGGGCCCCCTTTTCTATGATGAATTATATATAATCTACAACGATTTTGATGGTTTTCATACATGAGTGAATAAATACGATGCCTTTTGAATAGTTTCTGAATCAATAGTTCCGACACATTTTAATTATAATTATAAAGATTACTGCATTATCTATGATTTTTTTTACCCTATGACAGCAAAATTTGGCCTGGTTTGTGACAATACGTTCTTTTATGAAAAGAGAGTAGGTGGGTCTTAGTACAATAGACAGATATGCATGTTTGAGGAATCTACCTTATATGGCTATTAATTGTTATTATTTCGCACATAGTCACTTACCGAGAACAATTGCCAATCCGATGACAGAATGACAAAACATGCTGGTTTACTATATGTTTACATTTTATCACAGGCACGTGGTTTAGGTCAATTTACACAATATCTTTACTACATTTCAAACTTTTAATGGTCAGCCAAGGCTATTTATACATAATAATATGCATGGAACCACAGTGTTTACTGTTTAGGGTCAAGAATGAAATTTCTATTCACTGATTCTCGGGAATACGGTGTAGACCTAGCGAATTGCCCACCGAACGCTTTACAAAACTTTTAACTATGTATATTAATAATCTTTTTTCCAAGCATAAAATGTCCTTAGTATTTTTCTGGTACTCACTAGTTATGCAACTCATTTAGCTGATTGGTCAGTTAGAAAGTATCGCCAGTGCCTCGATTAGCATATGAATTTATTCTTACAGCAGAAAAAATAGTTTTGTCGATCTGTTCATAATGGGAAAGGACAGCTAGATTTTACAATTTTTTTTAAAAACAACATGTGAGCACAGGTAAATTTTTCTCCTTTCACATATAGGTAGATTTCAATAAAAGACAGTGACCAGCCAAAGGAGAAAAATGTACCTACTTGCGCTGGTATATTTTAAGAGCTTTAAAGAGTGGGGCAGGGCCAAAATTCAATGGGAATTGGATGTAAACATGGTACCCCTACTCAAAATAAAGACATATCTCTTCCAAATCGTGTTTCTATTTTCGGTAAAAGTAGTATTTTATGAGGGTATACATATCAGTGAATAAATGCATGCAAAATTAGAGTAAAATTTAGATATTTAATTTTTTGTCAATTTACCAGGGGCCGTATGTCACATCATCCTTTGGCATAGTGTAGCATATTCAATATGGACTGCAAAATATCAACCAGCTGAAGGGGTCCTTTTTGCCGCAGATTTTTTAGAATATTTGTTGCTATTGTGAACAAATTTCTTAAATCCATTAAAAAAACAAAAAACAAAAAAAAACAACAAAACAATCTAGTTTATGAAAAGGCAAAGAATTTTGTATTAAACATATTTATATCCACCCATAAATAACCACTTTAACCAATTAAAATATCTAGCCATACTCTAAATTTTTATACCCTTATAAATATCTTTCTGCATATTTATTACAAATAAAAAGTCCAACAAAGTAAATGTTTTTTTCATCGGTCTAACAATTTCACTGTTGACAGGTCTGTCAGTCCAACATAAGAATTGTTAGACCGCAACGTCACTGATGCTATTTGAAAGATGGCGTCACGGGGAAAATACAGGTAAACTTCGTTATCTCGACATCGACGGGACCATCGGAAAATGTATAGATATCCGAGGTGTCGAATTATCAGAGATGAGACTTGACGTACAAGATTTCACTGCACAGCAAAACAGACAAGCTTATTATATGTATATGACTTCAATATAGGCTCTAGCTCAACATATTTAAGCAATCCCTCTATTTTTATTAAAAATCTAAGAAGTTATTTTTAAAAAGCTTGTATATAAAACATGTTCTTTATCGAAATCTTTCTAAATTTAGAAAGTTTCAGCACAAACTTACAGCATTCACATGTAACTTGCTTTTTTTTGTCAGAACAGGATACGAAATGCGCTCTATAAACTTCGAACCATATAAAGTCGACATCCAAAATACGGAAAAACATTAAATGCGTATTATTTTTTCCCCCTTATTTTATTCAGGAAGAATGTGCATTATAATCATTTTTTAAAGAGATTTGTTTATCTAAACTAATGTAGTGATGTTACAGATGCATGAATTACGGCTGATTCAGTTAATCGTGTTGTTAATTGGATTGTTTCCTGTTGAATGCATTTTAACTACAAAATATCATTAAAACATCATTTATTTCCTTAGTTTTAGTTATTCAATGTGTTTGATATTCATTGTAATTTAGTTATACTTACCTATATCACATGTAAAAATTATGCTAAGTTTTGATATCAATAACTGCCTGTACATTAACGCAGAATCATGTCAGTTTATCAATGATATTACCCAAGCTGAACATTAGCAATTAACATCTCAAAGACGCTGAGGGGGCTTTGGATTCACCTACATACACAGCCTATAGAATTAATTAAGCAGTGTGCAGTCAAAACTTGAGTGTGAAAGGTGTGAATTTTTGACAATGTCGAGATAACCAGAGTCGTCCGTGCGTGATGAGCGACCCTATCTGACAAACAGTAAGGTTTAATAGAGCAGAAAATTGCCGATGTCGACATATACCAGGTAAATTTTGCTTTTGGGACTGTGACTATACGTCGAGATCAGTCTATGCGAAAGTCTAAAATTTTTACAGGACACAATGTCTGGTAAAAATATATATTTTACCAGACCAAACATTTACTTACCAGACAGACCTTTTTTTCTTTAAATTTAATCATACATCATTATGATAGAGATTGTTAAAAGGAGGGAGGATTCTCACTGTTAAATTGAACCTCAAATAAACCCAGATTTGAGATTATAAAAAAAATTATTTTATTGAAATGATCAAGCTTACTGTTAATAATTTTCCTTTTTAAAAGGTGATATACAATTCCATACAATTTTCTCTTTTTTCTGGTTATTTGACACATACAAACGAAATACACATTGTCAAATATTTTTTTAAGCTTAAAATGCACTTTTAAAATATATTTATTTCTTTCCTGCAGTTACTCTTGTTTAATAATGAAAATAATTTTGCTCAACTGAATCTACGTATGAGGTATCTAAGGATCTATGTTCCATGACAGAGGAAATTCGAGTTAGAAATAAACGATCATGACAGGATTCTTACAGATTAAAATTAAACATGTATTACTGCTAAATGGATCAAATAAAGGATATGTGTGGACAATAAGACCATATGTACATGTAAATTCAGATTTTTAGGCCTTAATTTTTCATCGGACAATTGGTCCTGTATCCTGAATTTTTTTACCGTCCCGAACCAAATTTTACCGGTAAAAACCGACGGTCCGGTGACTTTCGCATAGACTGCGAGATAACTGGGGTTGTCGACATTACCGAGGTCGACATATCAGAGTTTTTGCAAATCATTTATATAGTAAATACTGCCGGGACCGCGGACGTACATCGACATATCCGATGTAGAGATACCGAAGTTTACCTGTAATGTTTTGTGATAAATAATTTCTGTGTTATAATAATTTAATGATTATTTTTTCATGCTTTGTTGTTGTCATTTTTATTTAAAAAGCCAAAATATTACTTATAAATTAAAGAAATTGTTTAATTATATGAGTAAATCTGTTTAAAGGTTTTAATTTTAGTGTTCTATCTTAAGTGAAGGGTATAACAAAACAGTTATAGACTGGGATTCGGGCATCATATGATTTGTTGGACCTGAAGGTGAAAATATTGCCCTTAGCCTGTGGCCTTGTGCAACATTTTCACCTTCAGGTCCAACAAATCATATGTTGCCCTCATACCTAATCAATAACTGTATAATATACACGATTCCTTTTCACAAGTTTTACAGAGTTATCGCTTTTTGCCAAATGGAGGCGTTGTCATGGGTCGCCATTATGGTGCTGACAGTGTGACAAGAGTGACACTATGCCCTCCAAATAAAGAGGTGGCAGACACTGTGTTGTCTTTGTTGTCCAAAGGCGAACACATTGGCCCTATATATAAAGCATGCCTGCCGAGAAAATCTATAAAGTTACGCCTTTTTAAAAAGTATGACTTATATGTATTGCCTTTATAATATTTGAACAGGAAAAATATTCAAACAAAAAATCTTTGTTCATATTAGAATGTGCGGTCTTAATAAAGACAAAGGGTAAATTCATACATAAATGATTTTCATTAATGTTGATAGTCATGAAATGAATGCACACATGCGAGATCAGGATTATTGAAGAAATACTTTGAAAAATAAGAAACGTTGCATGTGCATTAAAGGACTTGTCTCATGCAATCTAATTAAAATTAGAAGTTCAGAATCCGTACCACTTCTCAAACATCTAACAACATCCCATTGATTCGGGTCACGTCAGAGCGACCTTTTGATTATGGATAAACATGAAAATTTTGGCCAGTCAGATTCTAGCTTCTGTGTACAATTCTAAAATTAGTTCCACAGCTACATCTTAACATTATTGATGCTTAATAGTCTGTCTTATGTTGATAAGTAATTTTGGTATAAATTGAATGCAGGCACGGATCCAGGTATTTTTTCCGGGGGGGGGGGGGGGGGGGGGGTCCACCCAAGTCAAAAAAATTCCAACCCAGAAATTTCTTGACAAGCAAAAAATAAATAAATAAATAAATAAAACAATAAAAAAAAATAAAAAAATAAAAAACCTTAAACTCCTTTCCCAAACGTAAAAACCATTTCCCAAACCTGAAAAAACCCTATTTCATGGTGGTGGTTGTGGGGTCCACATTTTCTGGGGGGGGGTCCAAAGTCTTTTTTTATTTGCTTCAGTATATACTTTAAATAACTCTGCAAATTCCAGGGGGGGGGAGGGGGGGTCCGGACCCCGCCGATCCCCCCCCCCCCCCTCTAGATCTGCTCATAGAATGTATAGTCCATCAATTTGGCATTCTTACCTGAATAACGCAAATGAAAATGCACAAACTATACAAGATATCCCACACGTCACATACATAGCGTGGCCTTTGCCATGCATATTTTCTTTACTATGCAACTTCTCGGGCATTTAGGTTTGGCAGTGAAAAAAGAACGCATCCGAACTATAAGCCAAGATTTTGGAGGCAGTGATTTCATTGGCTAACCGAAAGCTCTGACGTGACTCTGAATGGGAGGTTGTTAGATGTTTGAGAAGTGGTAGCGGATTTGGAACGTACATCTAATTTTAATTAGATTGTGTCTCATGCTCTTCAAAATATCATAATTTTATGAAAAATATACCTACAACCTTGTTTAACAAAATACTGAATACATACTTTGAGAAAAACATTTTAAAAAAGGAGCATATGTCACACATGAATATATTTATGTACATATATACGTTTATAAGTCATTGAAAACTTCCATCATGTTTCACTCAAAATATTGGGTACCTGTAAACACTACAAAAAGATAGAAGCACCCCCCTCCCCCTCCATAAAAAAGGAGATGTATAGTTATAATTAATTTACCATAAGTTTTGGGGTATATGTCGATGGGGTGTATAGGTCGGAAGGCTCATTTTCAGCCGTAATTTTTTAAAAATCCTTAGATAGGACGAATTTGGAAGATAGGACGAGGCTTTGTTTATCGATTTTTAGAGATTCTTACGTAGATACTACGTATCAGAACATGTAACCGTCTTTAACTTAACCCGTGATATTAACGTATTGAGAAAATAAACTAGTATTTTTATGAGTACAGCATTTTAATAGTGTTTTATACAAACGTAGTTAAAACTTCCTTGAATTTTGATATATTTTCTTCAACTAGCCTGTTCAATGCCGTCGTAGTTTGACTCTGTCGTTAAACACATAAATACGGTAGTATACAACAGCTATAATTAGGGAAATACCCGAAATCAAACAATAATCATTTCCATTTTAGAACATCGTGGGCACATTCTTTTATTCCGACATTATTTACCGGGGTAAAAAATTAACTTCGATGACCGCCATTTTTATATTTCTTGTCCAGGGATTTGCTAAAACACGCAAATGACTATTACATGTAACAGTGCGCAATTGAAATTAATCATTAACGTGCTATAATTTTGCATGAGATATTGCTGTAAAAAATAAATTTAATTGAGAGTACATTCGCAATTTTACAGTCATCAAGAATTTCACAGTTTTGTTTGTTCAGTGATGTATAGCACTAATACCCCTGTAACGGCACGTGGATCTGTTAATCATGCCCCGCAGGTGTTTTAACCAACACAGGTGTTAACACCTTTGTGTACACAGTGTATATCCCTTTATCTGTCAGACAATTAAAATTCTATTAGAAGCCAATCTTTGTATAATTCAGTGTACCCCTTGGGTACGAGGAAGCTTTCAATTCTATCATTTAAAAAAAAAAAAAAAAATTATTTTGTAATGATTTCCAAGTCAACCTCATAATATCAGTTGAAATTATATTTCTGTCACCCGCATTTATTACTCATTTGTTGCTTGTAAAACTCCATATCAATAAAATTTCATAAAATATCACAAGACAATGAAAAAATATTTAGGTATTGCGATTGTGAAAACTCTTCCGTATTTTAAATTTTGATACGGCTGCGGTTTTCTTTTTAGTAAACGATTGCGACTTCCAACTTCACAAAATGGACACAGCATGTTGTAAATATACTTTGAGACATTAATTACTAGATGATATACCGGTATAAGTTTTTTTTGGTACATCGACGGATATTTAATGGAACTTATTTTGTAAGAAATCAATGGAATAAATATTCAATTCTTTATTGTTTATTATTTTTTTCTCGGTAAAAATTGACATAAATTTTACTGATTTGGGGGCATTTTTCGTAAACTTGAGCCTTAGATAGGTCGATTCGTTAAATAGGACGACCCCAGCGGTTTTGAGAAAAAAGTATCGTCCTATCTTCCAAAACTTATGGTATTAGTTCTGAATTTATTATAATATCGATTTCGGGGATCATTTGATAACACTTAAGTTTATAAACATAATATGATAGGTGTCGGAAGCAAATTAGAAAAGGAAGGGGGGGGGGGTTGTTAGTGGTGAGACTACATTGATCTGCTTGATCAGCCTGTATTAGGCCAAAAAAATAATAGTCTTGTTTCCTGCTCCCAGCCTGAAAAAAATAGGGTAGGTAGGTAGGAAAATTATTTTATTTTATATTTTCATTTTATTAAAATATTTTTTCCCGACAGCATTTTTTGGATATGAACTAATACAAGATGAAGTTAAACATGTCAAAGGTCAATATTGTGTCTTGAAATTAAATTTCATGTCTTTTTATGCACAACTCAAGTGATATTTTATGAAAGTCAGTATTTAAAACAAGAATTTCATGAAATGCTTGTTTTGTGTTAACGCAGAAACCAATTACGGTGACTGAACGATGAAATTCCAGAAATTCCCAATTTTTTTCTTCCAAAGCTTAAAAAAAAACTTCAGGGTCGGGTGCAAAAAAATAGGGTAGGTCGGGTAGCAGGAAACAAGACTATTATTTATTTTGGCCCTAATTTGCTCTTGATATGAAATCACGTGCATGCCTAAAGTGTACACTTTTGCACTTCATTATAGAAAAGTGTACACCAGGTGAACCTTGTAGTGTAGACAAGTCAAGCGCACTCATTGTGAAATTTCAGGTGAATTAACGGTGATGTAGATTTTTAATGGGGAATGTTTCAAAAGTTGGTGATAGAAATCGATGATTACTATAGGAAGTTATGGGATATTGCCAGTGTAGGGTATAAGAGTGATCATTGAAAAAAATCTGCTATAGAATTTTTATTCATATTAAAGGACAATGTTAACAAGACAATTTACCAGCAAATTATGCCGAAAAATAAATGGATCATCAGCTTAGATTTTTCAAGGGGGCATGTCAAACTTGGGTGTAGGGCACATTTTGGGGGAAATTTTCAATGAAATTACCTTGGCCAAATAAATCATCTATTTATAAATTACATATGAATATAAATCGAAATTTTTACAATATTTTTGAATTGAGAGGAAAAGTTTGAATATCTTTAAAAGATTTAAAAATGTATATTTTTGTCTTTTGCAATACATAATTAAGTCAATTTGATTCAAGGCATATGCACGGTTTTCTGCGCATTGGCGCAAAAATTCGAATTAGTTCCGTCGTCCTTAAGTGACATACTATTGAATCATCAGGGTTTTTTTTGTGTCATTAGAGCTATGTGTATTATTCAGTTATTATACTTTCAAATTAAATACAAAAACCTGATTGGTTTAGAAGCATTTAACAATTTGTATTCTTAGGCCAAAAAAATAATAGTCTTGTTTCCTGCTACCCGACTGACCCTATTTTTCTGCCCCTGACCCTAAAGTTTTTTTTTTTCAGTTTAAAATCGGGTATATCTGGAATTTCATCATTCTGTCACTGTAATCAGTTTCCATATTCAAACATAACAAGCATTTCATGAAATTCTATGTCTTAAATACGGACTTTCTTAAAATACCTTTTGAGTTGTGCATCAAAAGACATGAAATTTAATTTTAAAAGACAATATTGACCTGTGACATGTTTAATTTGATCTTGTATTTGTTCATATCAAAAAAATGCTGTTGGAAAAAATAAAATAAAAAAATAAAATAAAAATTTTCATAACCTACCTACTCTATTTTTTTAAGACTGGTAGCAGGAAAACAAGACTATTATTTTTTTTGGCCTTATACCTTTACTGTTATTACTCTGTATAAAATGAATACCATAAAACTGTCTATTTCCCTGAGAAGGCACTACTTCTCCCATCTGAGGACTACTCCTTTTAAAATTAGAGCTACTCCCTGGGACTACTCCTTCATTAATATTCATTAATATTTTTAACCAATCAAAATGCTCAGTGGGCGGAGGGTTCAAGGAATCTCAAGTCTGTGACATAATGTTATTAGCAATGACGTCAAAACATTTCGACAAACCATGTCAAAATCATACTGGAATTACAGCAAAATGACGAGTACAATAATTCTGTAAAAATATCTGTGAAATAATTTTGTTTTTTAAACATGTTACTATTTTCCTCAGGATTGATGCATTAGATATATATCTAACAAAATTTTAGTTACATGTATTTTGATTTATTTGAATGCCTCTATATTGCCTAAAATATGTCTGAGTATCTATGTTATTAAATCTTCATTAGATTATTTTGGTATAATAAAACAATTCTGGATTGGGTACTCGGGAAATAGCAAATTTATGGTTCCCCTCAGCAAGAAACTATTTCCCTCCCTCAGGGAACCATAAATTTGCTATTTCCCGAGTACCCATTTCATAACTGTATAATGTTACTCTCAGCATATTTTAGCAACACACTTGACAATATTAATGGGTAACACAACAATGTCACTTAATGCATGTAAATTATGCACTTAAGTATGTTTAAATCACATATAAAAACAATCATTCTCTATATTTTAAAATGAAATATGAAGATAACAAACGGTAATCATGTATGTGATGCTAAAAAGTCATTTTAAACAATACAAATCAGGAGCAGAGCAAACACACTTATATCATTTGTTATTTGTTAAGAGAATCATTGTATGCTTTGCATGTGTACATATAGGCCTATATAGCAGCATTTCTATTTTTAGCTCACCTGAGCTGAAAGCTCAAGTGAGCTTTTTTGATTGAAATTTGTCCGTTGTCTGTCATTGTCGTTGGCCTTGTCGGTGTCGTAAACTTTTCACATTTTCATCTTCTTCCCCAGAACTACTGGGCCAATTTCAATCAAACTTGGCACAAAGTGTCCTTGGGTGAAGGGGATTCAAGTTTGTTCAAATGAAGGGTCATGCCTTCCTCCAAGGGGAGATAATTACGAAATAGCAAAAAATTAATGGCATTATTGAAAAATCTTCTCCTCAAGAACCAATGGGCCAGGAAAGATGAAACTCGTGGAATTATTGTCAAGTAGTGTAGATTCAAATTTGTTCAAATCATGACCCCCAGGGGTAGGGTGGGGCCACAATGGACGATCAAAGTTTTACATAGGAATATTTAGGAAAAATCTTCAAAAATTTTCTTCTCAAGAACAGCAAAGCTATGATTGGTCATATTTAAATGGACGCATCCTCAGGTGGTGTAGATTCAAGTTTGTTCAAATCAGTCACTCACTTGACTTATTACCATCTTCAAATTCAAAAAGATCTTTTAAAATAGTTTTTCTTGTTCGACACCATTGAAGCCTTTCAGGCTTTTGATTTCTTTTTTCCTAGCCCCAGTGCTCAGGTAAGCGATGTGGCCCCTGGGCCTCTTGTTTTCTGATGTCATTATGTTTTCGTGGTATTTATAAAAATTAATAATCTAGTTGGGCAAAACACATATATATATAGACTTTACAGTGTCAAAAATACTTTATTTGTTGAAAAGATACATTTATTCACATATATTTACATCCACAAAATACAGGGTGTCTGAAAAGAAAGGTTACACTTTCATTGGGATGCTTACTTGATGTTGAAGAATATATGGTTCAAATCAGGACTGTGCGCAAGCCAAGGTTGTCCACAATCCTTCACTTCAGGGTGTCGTCGGGAAATCACCTTGCCACCGAAGATTTCATTGAGACAATCTGATACAATATTAGATGTATACGTGCCGTTGCACCATCTTGCATGAACCAGACATTTTGCATATTTGCTGTTTGCATTCGAAGTGCAGGAACAAATTTGTTTTTCATAAGATACAGATATCGTTGTGAATTAACAGTGTCCATAAACACATATGGGCCAATCACTTCATGTGACGATATAGCACACCAAAAAGTTAATTTTTCACTGTGCAGTGACCTCTCCATGTAACATTGAGGCTATCTCATTTCCCCAGAAACTCATGTTTTGTTTGCATATATATATGGCCAGATAGGAGGAAATGTGATTCGTCTGAAAACCAAACATTCTGAAATGTGTCTGCGTAATTGTCAGCAACGTCAGATGCCTACTGACAAAAATCAAAAAATCAAATCTTTGAACCTGATCTGAGATACTCAAACTCTGCATTATCTGAATTTTGTATGGAAAAAGTTTGAGATCCCTCCTAAATTAGCTGCAATAATGTAGCCCTTCCTGTTCTTTTGTTATCTGATGTTTTTAGGAGAGGGCTACAATTCTACAGGAACTCCTTAATGGTGCAAAAATTTTTTTTCACATGGGCGACTGCAGGCAAAAGAAATTGCTTATGCATTCGACTTCCTTCGAATAAGATTGAATTTTTATTCATTATGAACAACCTACTGGACTAGCCCTTTATATGCTAACTAATGTCAGAGACCAGAAGAGCTTATGCGATAATAAGGTGTCCATCATCCGTCCGTCAGTCTGTCTGTCCGTCTGTCTTTAAACAATTTTTCAAAATGCTACTCCTCCTACAGTATTATAACTTGGCACACAAGTAGACTACACTAAGATACATAATACTTCGGTTTTTGATTTTGATGAATGGTGTTGCCATGGTTACTAAAAATAGAAATATCTGGGGCTTGGTATTTTCCTTCCAATATTTATCTCTGATACATGTTCATTCTTGATATAAAAGACACTAAAGAGGAAGCAAATAATACTAAATTCCATTGTACCTAAAACACAGTCAAGTGGAATTATACAATGCACCTCAGTATGGCACACTTTCTTGGAGGACAAGAATGATTCACTCTGTGTTACTCGTTACAGGTATTCTTTTCTGCAATGAGCTGCGATGAATTTCTATTGTATATTAATGCCTTAGAATTTAATCAATTCAGAGAATTACATTGCTTTTAATCTGTCTGTATTATTAGTGTTGGTTATTTGCACTGGAAAGTATAAGTATTGCTTATATTATTTGTAATGAGCTGAATATATTTACAATTAAATACATTAATATATTTTAAATTTACTTTTTTAGTCAATGTTCTAAATTCAAATCTCAAGTTTTGAAAACAGTAGGACTACATGTCAGAAACTTCTCTCCCTTGGATTTTATTTATATAATTTGTATACATTTATTGCATGTTTTTATGATATCCACAGAAATTTGTTGAAAAAGAAACACACATTTACCATTAAAATGTACAATGAAATGTAAAGAAGAAAGAATATCAAATAAAATTTGAAGATAACAAACTCGAAATGCTTTGACAATATCATGCTTCATAATTAATATCAATGAAAAGGATCCTCCTATCTCGTACTGAAATAAAATGATTTATGAGAAACAAATTAGTACATGTATGTAGCCTGAAGTCATTTACCATAACGGAAATCGACAAGCTTTTTGTAAAGACTAAAAACAATCCCAGCCCTATAGGTCAGGTCCCCATTTACAGAGAAGTGTTTAATAACGGAATGGTTGCATTTATAAAAGCATCACACAAATTGGCAATACATGATTGGTAATTAAAAAAAAAAATTCTAAAGTGGAATGTCGCCCGTGTGGCGCAGTGGTAGAGCGTCTGCTCTAGAGTCGCGGAGGAAGGAGTTGATCCTTATGTCGCGGGTTGGAATCCCACTTTGGGATGTGGAGACCGGTCCTTCGGATGAGACCGTATAAACCGAGGTCCCGTGTCACAGTAGGTGCTGGCACGAAAAAGATCCCTCACTGCTCAATGGCCCTGAGTGACGAGCATAGGTCAAAATTTGCAGCTCTCCATCGGCAAGTGGTGGCTTCTCCATATGTCTTGAGTGAAGATTCAAGTTTGTTCAAATGATGACCCCAGGGATAGGGAGGTGCCACAATGGGGGATAAACTACTAATTAACTCAATGCTTATGACCCTGCATATTGTTGTCTGTTAACCATTCAATCAGCTAAAGAGGTCATGTAGCAATAAGTTGGAATTTTCTGCTTTTGATATTTTTTCTACAAAGGTTTAGTAATGTCATTTTTTATACAATTTGTAAAGAAAACATCAGGTGTGTAATAATTCTAAAACAAATAAAAGTTTGCAAAACACTGATGCCCCCGTATGGCAGCTGAAGGTCAATGTTAAAAGTTTTTTGAATATAGGTCAAACTCCAGGGTCACCGTCAAGAGTCAAACAAGAGGCCCATGGGCCACATCGCTCACTTGAGCACACTAGCTAGGCAAAAGTGCAAATAAGTTCAGTATTGAAAAGATTACAAGGGGTTGGGGGGGGGGGGGGCTTGAATTTTAAACTACCTGATGATGCTTCCATGTCAATATAACAAATGGCTTTGTTGTACAAATAGAAGATTTAAAAAAAAAAAGATTCCTATATATTCCTTTGTAAAAAAGATCAAAAACATGACGAGTAGATGTGTGTTAAGGGGAAGAAGGACCTTTGGGAAAAAATTGTCATTCATTTTTTTTCATATTTTGTATATTACTAATTTAGGATGTCCCACAATTTTCATTAGGTTACTTTCCTTTTTTTTTTTTAGAGATATTGATTGACATATACTGTGCCCTGCAGTGGCTAATTGGATTTTTAATTCTCCATGTTTACAGGCCCATTATTCTGTCCATTCCATTCCATTGTTGCCTTATCTTTTACAAATTGAGGATAAAAACAGATCCAGTTGAGAACTATGTGAATTATTATTTGTTCCAATTTATAACTACACTTGATAAACACACTACTAGGAGATGCACATCAAACATTAAGAATGGAAAAAAAAATCATTGAAATCTTTGTACAAAGGTTGACATTATTGTCTTCCTTGCATTCCAATCTGTTTATGATAATTAAGGCCAAAGTTTTTATTTTTTTTGGTTTACGATTTTCTGTCTCAAAAAAATGCATTGGGTGGTCGAAAAATAAAAATAAAAATAATTTAGGATTCAACAATTTCATTTTAAAATACCAGCAATGTTTATTTTAATAAAAATAATACACGTCAATAGTACTTTTAAGTTTTATTGTCTAGATCACATAACTCTTTTTATTCAATTTTAATTCATTTCTAACTTTAGACTGAATGTCATTTTCATTGACATATAGTTCTGATTTTTGTTTGTCAATCAGTGCTTGGTTCATGATGTTCAACATTTTGTGCTCTTCAGTGATATGTGATGTGTTATAAACCTTGGTATCCCCACAAACTAAAATATAAGGATCCAAATTCAAGTTAAATTTAGATTGAAGAAAAATACAATTTAAGTGTTTAACAACATTAAAAGTAATTGACGCTGAAATAAGTTTATAATAATTTGATCATGCAGCTATCAAATTTAATGTTCAACCTGCGGCAAAAAAGCCTAATAATTTCTCAATCGAGTCCTTCTTTAAATGTTTGTTATGTACCTGCACAGTAGGCAATGCTCATTATTTACTTAGTATTTCAAAGGGCTTTAATCTCAATTGAGTATGAAATTTGCAAAGATTTGTATATTGAATTTACTTCTATAAACTAACAAATGTTTTATACACATTTGAATTTATCCAGTGAAATACCAGTCAACGTTACTTCAACTAGGATGCATCTCTCAACACTAAATTGGCCTAACTATTATCCATGGATTTATCAGCCTTTTTTGGGAAACACCATTTTTGGGGAATTGGGAAAAAATTATCGGCTATTTGATGAAATTGCAAACTTTTTTTAAAATGTTGCTTAAATCATGTACTCAGGGGTAATTCATTTAACATTTCAGCACGAACTCTAATTTGGGCAACCAAATGACAATTAAATATGGACCATCTTATTCGTACAAAATCAATTTTGAATAATAGACTAATAAAAGTAAAATGGACTTCAATTAGTATAAAGCATTTATACAACTTAGGTAGTACATGTACATCATGTACATGTGTGTATGAGATTTCAATTTAGATCATTATAGTATCTGTTTCTGGAGATTATAAACCTCCTGCAAAAAATTATACGAAGTACACATTTTCTAAAAGTCCTCTTTTAATATGTATTAATGCATTGAAAATATATTTTTCTATCTGAAATAATGCCTTAAGTCCTTACCATTAACTCGCAGATCAAATGAGTAGGTGGAAATAACTTAATAAATCTATATAATTTCACAATATCATCATTTTTAGAAAAACAGAGGAAATTCGGATTAAAAGTTGGCGGTGTTTTTACAGTGTTTTTAAAAATGTGTTATGACTGTAGCTTTGCTAAATGAGTTAAATATATGAAAATTACAGACAATCTGACAATTTTACTTTGTGTTTTTCCAAGATAATTAAAAATAAAAGCATTGTTCACCAATTGAGAAAAAATACTGCCAAATTGGGAAAAAACTGAACTCATTTTCAATTGGGAATGGGCCGAACTTCGGCCCCTGAGAAGGCACTGATAAATCCTTATTATCTATAGGTGTATCCGTGTCTGCTAGGTCGATCAGGGTTGGGCATACACTCTCCAATATTACGGTATGAATTTAGCCAATTGAGACATTGCAATTTGAGAAAGGGATCATTTATCCAAGATTTTATTCACTTTTCCATGCAGAAAAAGTTCTTTAAGTGTGTGTCATTGCTTTCAGTGAGGAATTACCTTGTTACATGACAGAGCCGCCATTTTTGGTTTGCACGTGTTTATTTACGGTCACCTAAATGTTTGTAAAGGTCTCATAAATTTATAGGCGCTTATTTGACTAAGATGCATTCTAAAATTTAAAACCCACCAGTTCAGCTGAGAAAAACCCGGAAATATATGTCGGAAAAAGACATTATTTTTATTTTCATGATTTGTGAAAATTAGGGTCGGCGGAATCGTAAACCAAACGAAAAAAAAACTTTGGCCCAATTGAACAATATTTGATGGGTTTTATCATATACTGAGGCAGTGCAGTTTATTGTTGTTTTATTTTGTAGATTAAAAAATGGCCGCTGACGTACCTGAGCCCTTGGCAAATAGGAAAAGGAAATTAGAGGATCCTGAAGAGGATGACAGTTCAAACTCTGTAAGAATTGTAATCTTTTTAGGTTACTCAAGACAAAAGCTGTGGTGACAGGGACCAACCCAGAATTTAGGGAGACTTACTTCTCCATCAGAGAAAATTAGGGAGAAGTTTCCAATTTTAGGGAGATTTCTAAGCATGAGCAGCTACATTGATTATTAACATGATTAAGTTTCAATTATATTTTAAGCTCACCTGAGCTGAAAGCTCAAGTTAGCTTATCTGATCACAATTTATTAGTTCACCTGAGCCAAAGGCTCAAGTGAGCTTTTCTGATCAAAATTTGTTCATTGTCTGTCATTGTCATAAACTTTTTACAATTTCTTCATTTTTTCCAGAACCACAGGGCCAATTTTTACTAAATTTGGCACAGAGTATCCTTGGGAAAAGAGAATTGAAGTTTTTTTCAAATGAAGGGACACACTGTTTTCCAAGGGGAAATAATTAAGAAAAAGTAAATAATGAGTGAGATCATTTAAAGTCTTCTCGAGTACCACTTGGCCAGAAAAAGATGAAAATAATGTGAAAGCTTCTTAACATAGTGTAGATTCAAATTGGTTCAAATCATGACCCCTGGGGGTAGAGTGTGGCCACTGTGGGCAATTAAAGTTTTATATGGGTTTAAATAGGAAAAAATCTTTTTTCAAGAACAAAAAGCCATAATCCGTCATATTTATGTGGAAGCATTCATAGGTAGTGTAGATTCAAGTTTGATCAAATCCTGACCATCGGGGGTAGGGTGTAGCCACTATGGGCAATCAAAATTTTACATGGATATATATAGGAAAAAAATCTTTAAAAATCTTCTCAAGAATAGGAAAGCCATGATTGATCATATTTATATGAAAGCAGATCTGCATAGAGGCTTACCATAATTGCACAGAAAGTCTAGAGAGAACAAGTTTAGCATATTTTCTGACCTTTCTAGACATTCCACTCATTTCCGGGACGCATCTACACTTTACATAGTTAGAAAATGTCACTTCCTTCAGTTTCAGTGCTAGGTATTGAGGACATTTTGGTTTACTGCATGTTTTATACCGCAAGTGTGAATCTGTAGATGATAGAAGTGAGTGAACTTATCCACCCCATGGAATCCAAAATGGCAACTGTCGAACCTTTTGTCTTTTTATACGCCCTTCTGAATACGGGACGTATTATGTTATGGCGTTAATGTCCATCTGTTGGCTTTTTTGTGTCCAGCTCATAACCTAAATACTATTAGGCCAAGAATGATCAAACTATGTTATCTGATACTTCTTAGGCAGAAGGTGTGTCGCACATTAAAAGTAGGTAGCTCGACCTTTAATTTTATTACGTCACAACACTTCCGGAATCATATGAGATGCGTACTTCGAGCCCGATACGTCAGTGTACTTCCATTTGTTTTCGAGAGTGGACGTGGTCGACTCTCGGTGTCAGTTTCTAGTAACTTAGATAACTACGTGGTAGTTATCATATATATATAACTACGTGGTAGTTATAATATAATTAATTTAAATATTCGTTACGCGGTAACGAAGAAAAAATTCTCCAGTTTGCTGGTGAATTTTGTGACTTTGGTTTTGAGACTATAAGTGTGAAAAAATGGCGGGTGTCACGTCGGAACGGGACCGCGCCGAAAAAGAAAAAACTAAGACGAATGAATCGTCGAAACGTTCCTCTAAGAAGTCAATTGAGAAAAAGGTTACTAATGAAGAAAGTGGAAGCTCTGTTTTGTTGGAAAATAATGAGGAACGAGTTGTTACTGGAGGTAACATTGCGACTTCATCTGTCGTTACACCAGGAATGACAGAGGTAATGAATTTATTGAAGTCTATTAAAGAAAATCAAGATAACCAAGACCGGAAGATTGAGAAAATGAATAACAGAGTTAACGATATCTATTATGGTGATATTAATGAGTTGGAAGAAGAAGAGTTGTTGATGACTCCAATAAACCAGTTGTCTGATGTTGAGGGTGATAGGGATTCAGGTGAACCCCCTTGTAAAAAACGTAAGGAGGACGGTGAAACGTCAAGATTTAAACAACTGGGCGTAAAGTATAAAGTTAAGGAAGACTGTGATGAAAATGTAGACGAGGAGTTGGCCTCGATGATAAACGAACTGTTCAGAGAGGGGCTAAATGATGACTACTTTAATGAACTGTTGAAAAGTATTAAAAGGCCAGAAAATTGTACAGCTTTGATTAAAACAAGAGTAAACCAAGCTTTGTGGAGTATTTTAAATCCAGAAACACGAAGTTGTGATGCCAAATTTCAGATAATTCAATCGGCAGTGATAAAAGCCTCGGTAAACTTAACAAAATTAGCAAATAAACTGAATGAAATGGATTCCGAGGTCATTGAAGGATTACAGAGCTTGGTAACTTTGTCTACAGATGCTTTAGCCCTTCTGGGACACACGAACAAGCTGATTAATGTTAAGCGCAAGGAACTTCATAGACCTGATTTAGGTAGGGAGTACTACCATCTTAGTTCACCATCTCTGCCCTTCTCAGAATTTCTATATGGAGATGATGTTGCCAAATCTGTGAAAGAAATTCAAGATGTGAATAGAATAAGTAGTAAAGTACATGGAAAATTTCACAGAGGAAATTTTCGAGCAGGGGCATTCTTTAGGGCACGGGGACGTCCCTATGGTCGAGGAGCATTAGGAAGACCACGGAACCAAAGATCTACTAGTAGTTGGGGTCGATGGTCAAACAGCTCTACCTCTAAAGAGAGCTCAAAAAACTTGAAAGGGGAGCACAGCTCCAACAAATAGATAAAGAGGTAAGTGCTAAATCTAAAGCAGACATTAAAAATTTTTGTGCAGGAAGATTAAAAAAATTTTCCTCTGAATGGCAAAAGATTACAGAAGATAAGGTCATCTTAGATATTGTTGAAAATTGCCATATTGAATTTGATGAAGAATTAGGTTTACCATCTCAGAATAGTATACCTCATTCTGTTTTTGCAAAGTCTGAAATAGAAAAAATTAACACGCAAATAAATGAATTTTGTGAACAGGGTATCATTAAGGAATGTGATTTTGTAGAAGGACAGTTCTTATCTCCAATTTTTACCATACCTAAGAAAGATGGAGATTTGAGAGTGATATTGAATTTAAAAGAATTGAATAAGTACATTCCTTACCAACATTTCAAGATGGATTCTTTTGAAAGTGCTATAAAATTAGTAAAGAAAAATTGTTTCATGGCATCATTAGATCTTAAACATGCTTATTATTCAGTATCAATTGCAGAGGAACAAAGAAAATATTTAAGGTTTATTTGGCTTGGAAAATTTTTTGAATTTTCCTGCTTACCAATGGGCATTGCCTGTGCTCCCAGATTTTTTACAAAGTTAATGAAACCTGTGTATTCTACTCTTAGAATTATGGGTCATTTGAATGTTGGGTATATTGATGATTCTCTTCTGATTAGTGATACATTGGAAGAATGTTCGAAAAATGTATTAGATTCAAGATGTTTGATGGAAAGACTAGGTTTGGTCATAAATGAAAAGAAATCTGTATGTGTACCATCTCAATGTATTACCTTTCTTGGAAATATTATTGACTCAGTCAAAATGATTGTCACATTAAGTCCAAGTAGAGCAGACACTATTGTTGAGGAATGTAGGAAAGTGTGGAAAAAAGGAAGTTGTTCAATTCGTCTGCTAGCTAGAGTAATTGGTCTTATTGTGGCAAGTTTTTCTGCAGTAGAGTATGGTCCATTATTTTATAGAAATTTAGAGTTGGACAAAATAGAGGCGTTGAGGAAAAATAATGGAAATTTTGATGCCAATTCAAATTTGTCAGAAAAAGCTAAGAATGAGTTGTTTTGGTGGATAGAGAATGTTCACAGTCAGAAGAGAATCATAGATCATGGAAATCCAGACATTGTTATTACGACAGATGCTTCCACTATAGGGTGGGGAGCAGTCTGTGGTAAAAGTAGTGCAGGAGGAAGATGGAATGAAGATGAAAGTAAAAATCATATTAATTATTTAGAACTTCTTGCGATATATCTGGCACTTAAATCTTTTTGTAAAGATGCTTCTGATATACATGTAAAGATAATGACAGATAATACATGTGCAAAGGCATATTTAAATAACATAGGTGGCATAAAGTCAGAAAAATTGAATAGGTTATCACAAGAAACTTGGTTTTGGTGTATGAATAGGAAAGTCTGGATTTCTGCTGATCATGTACCTGGTGAAAATAATATAGCAGATAAATTTTCTCGAGAATTTAATGACTCTGTGGAGTGGAAGTTAGAAGTTGGAATTTTTGACAGAATTTCTGTTATTTTTGGACTCCCAGAGTTAGATCTGTTTGCATCTAGGCTGAACAAACAGTTGAAGCTATATTGTTCATGGAAACCTGATCCTGATGCAAAATTTATTAATGCATTTTCATTTCAATGGACAGGTTATTATTATGCTTTTCCTCCTTTCAGTCTAATCAGCAGAACATTACAGAAGGTGAGGACAGACCAAGCAGAGTGTTTGATTGTGGTTCCACTGTGGCCAACTCAGTGCTGGTATCCAGTGCTAATGGATTTGTTGATAAGAACTCCAGTGATTCTTCCGAAGGGGATTCTGTCTTTACCTCACTCGAGGGAGAAACATCCACTACACAAGAAACTAACTCTAGTAGCGTGTCGCTTATCAGGAAAACTTTGGAAATGCGAAAGATATCGCGAAAAGCTTCAAACATCATCTTGGCTTCCTGGAGATCAGGGACAAGACAACAATACTCAAGCTATATTCGAAAATGGATTTCGTTCACTAATAAAAGGAAAATTAGTACAATTCAAGTTCCTGTAAACTTTGTCCTTGACTTTATGACAGAACTTTTTGATTCAGGGCTTGGATACAGTGCGCTAAACACAGCAAGATCATCATTAAGTGCTCTAGGAATTTCATGTGATGGTTTTACAGTTGGAAAGCATCCACTTGTGATTAGATTTTTAAAGGGTGTTTTTAACTTGAGACCCAGTGTACCACGCTATTCTGTTATATGGGATGTTTCTTGTGTATTGTCTGTACTTAGAAAATTATCTCCATGTAAATATTTATCATTGAAAGATTTATCTCTCAAATTATGTATGTTAATTGCATTAACTACTACAGCAAGATGTCAATCTTTACATTTGTTGAGTATAGATGGAATTGAAAAAAGTTGCAATGTATATAAGTTGTGTTATAAAGGTCTTCTTAAACAAGATAGACCTGGGTGTCATACAAACTGTGTAGAATTGAAGGCTTATCCACCAGATCGAAGATTATGTGTGATTACTGTGTTAAAAGAATATTTGAAGAAAACAAGTATTATTAGAAAAGACTGTACTTTTTTGTTTATTAGTTATGTGAAGCCTCATAACAGAATTGGTAAGGATACTATTTCAAGATGGCTTAAAACTGTTATGACCAGGGCAGGTATTGACACTAAAAAGTTTTCAAGTCATAGTGTTAGAAGTGCTGCAGTGTCCAAAGCTAAATATGCTTCTGTACCTGTTGATGACATTTTGAAAGTTGCAGGGTGGAGTAATGCTGGAACTTTTGGAAAATTTTATGATAAGAGAATTGTACAATCGCAGTTTCATTCTGCAGTGTTGAGTTGAGGTGTTTTGTTGCATTAACTTTTGCAAAAATAAAAAATTTTGTACTTCATCAGCGGGCTTGTGCATTTTTGCTTTAAAGTCTCATATGATTCCGGAAGTGTTGTGACGTAATAAAATTCCCCAATTAAACAAGACTTACCTTGGTAAAAGTCGAAGTTTGATTGGAATTTTATGAGTCACATAAACACTGAAGGGATCAGATGCCCGCCACAATGTTGTCTTGATGTAGTACCCACCCTTGAGGAAGGGATGTTTTAATGAATATCTATGGTAATTTTTATTAAATGATGTAATCTGTTCGGAAATGCACAATCCCTTCCTTTCAAGACTGACGTATCGGGCTCGAAGTACGCATCTCATCTGATCCCTTCAGTGTTTATGTGACTCATAAAATTCCAATCAAACTTCGACTTTTACCAAGGTAAGTCTCGTTTAATTGGGGAATTAAGATGCTATGTCCAAATATGAAAAAATCCTGTCCGGCTCACAACTAGAAAATTATTAAACCTAGAATCATCAAACTTGGCCATTTAATGCATCAGGTAGAATGTGTGTTGCACTAGGGATGGGTATCGCCAAAAATTTTGTATCGCGATATATTATGATTTTTTCCCAAAATTTCATGATAATAACATGATTTTTTACAAGCAATTTTTATAATGATTTTAAATGAATACAGGTAACTCTTGATGGCTTGAACTTCGACCTCTCAAAGTTCTTGATCGCTCGAAGTGAGTCTCCGGTTCCGAATTTTTCCCCTACATAACTAACCAAATTTACTCTTGATTTTTCGAATTCTTGATCTCTCAAAACCCTTGATCCCTCGAAGTCAAAATGTGGTCCCGTTATGCATATTCTATTGGAATTTACCCTCGATACCTCGAAGTGGCTATGTGTATACAAGGTTATATAATTAGCACCTCTACCTGGACATTTAAATGGCCCCAGGCAGAAGTCACAGGTCTTGAGGAACGAGATGTTTATTCAGGTAACACTTATGCTGCGAGGTGATAATTGGTTTATAATTAATCATATTTAGCCTATATGCTGTTTAAATATTTATCAACGACTGTCTTACGATAATTTAGAAACGCAGTGTAGTGAAAAGTAGTAGTCGGTTAAAAAACGAAATACTAATTTAATTTTAATTTCGAGTCAGTGTCAAAGTTAAACAAAATATGAAAAAAGCAGAAACAGCCTCAATGTCAGTACGACGAGTATTAGACAAATACAGAATTGCGTTCAATGATCATGTTTGGAATATTCAGTGCTATGTATGACGCTGTAAAATGTAATTTTTATGTAACGAATGTGTAGTATGATGTCCGTATTACAAAGAATAAATAAATATATATGAAATGAAGATGTACATTTTTTGCTTTACTCAGTTTAATGAAATATTCATCTAAATTACGAAAAAATATCATTGTTTAATAAAAACCACATGTAAGAGGTTAGCACTGCATGAAAATCATTACATCCAGTAAGACTAATTTTAAAACCTGTCAACAAATCTGGAAAATTCCGGACTCTTGAACACTCGAATGCTTGATCTCTCGAAATTTTTCGTCAGTCCCACAGACTTTGAGGTATCGAGAGTTACCTGTATTCCTAATTTTTCCGAAATATCAGTTAAGGGCATCATGGAAACAAGTTATTTTTAAGTTATTAAATGTTATTATTTTGGGTTATCTTTCCCTGATTATGCTTTTCTTCAGTAACTTATTCCAGTTATTGATACTTTACTATTCATTGTTTTAAACCTACTGGTATCTGAAAAGCTTTATTCATGCTGTACTTGGGTTATTAAGTACATGGAAAAGGTTCATGACAGTAAAAGTAATCTATCTTTAAGATTTAACAAGTTGAAATTCAACAAATCATAACTTGTATCAGTTATTTCAACCTTAATCAACATCACTTTAGAACTCTTGCACAAAAATCTACAGCTTTGCACAAAAAATGCAAGACATAGAGATTGTACTGTAATATCCAAGGATTTTAGGAAAATTAGTCTCACTGTTGGCAAAATTGGCAGAAGTTGTGTAATTGACATCTGAAATGTTCATGAAATGGAATTATTTTCCCCTGAAAAATATCATGATATTTTGGTAAATATCATCATATATGCTCAGGAGATATGAAGTCTGTTGAGTCTATTAAAAGAAGTACATATATTTACAACTTTCTCAGCCTTACGTCATCTTAAATCAGCAGCAAACTCAAAATATTGATTTTTTTGGCAAAATTGATAGGCATTTTACATTTTAAGAATTAACTCAAATGAGTTATTTCTTTGTTTAGTAATGAATAAGTGCAGTAACCTAAAAAAGTTATTTTAAAAAATAACTTGATTCCATCATGCCCCTGAGTGATATGCTGGAAAAACATAACTTTTTAGGTCACCTGAGTCACTCAGGTGACTATTGCTATCTGTTTTTGTCTGTCGTCGTTCGTCGTACGTGGTTCGTCGTTCGTCGTCAATCGGTCATAAACTTTTAAACATTTTTAGCTTCTTCTGAACCACTGAACCAATTTTAACCAAATTTGGCATATAGCATCTATAGGTGAAGGGGAGTAAAAATTGTGAAATTCATGGCCCCTGCCCCCCTGGTGCCTGAGGGGTGGGGCTAAAACCATCAAAATTAATGCAGTCTTTAAAAATCTTCTTCTTTACTCCTGGACATCAAGCAGTCAAACTGTTGGCATGATTGTAATAGGCATTGAGCCCTCTACCAAAATTGTGAAATTCATGGCCCCAGGGTCAGGGGTTCTGGTGCTAGGGTGGGGCTCTAATGATTATGTAGTGAAAATGCGTTAATTCTTTAAAAATCTTCTCCTCTGCTCCTGGGTATTAAGCCGATGAATGAAGTACATAGTTATGATGAGCAAGGGTGCCTCTTCCAAAATTGTGAATTTCATGGCCCCAGGGTCAGGGGTTCTGGTGTTAGGGCGGGGCTCTAATGATGATGTAGTGAAAATGCATTAATTCTTTGAAAATCTTCTCCTCTGCTCCTGGGTATTAAGCCGATGAATGAAGTACATAGTTATGATGAGCAAGAGTGCCTCTTCCAAAATTGTGAATTTCATGGCCCCTGGGTCAGGGGTTCTGGTGTTAGGGCGGGGCTCTAATGAATATATAGTGAAAATGCATTAATTCTTTGAAAATCTTCTCCTCTCTCCTGGGTATTAAGCCGATGAATTAAGTACATAGTTATGATGAGCAAGAGTGTCTCTTCCGAAATTGTGAATTTCATGGCCCCTCTTGGTGAGGGGTTCCATGTGGGGGGGGGGGGGGGGGGGGCTTTTTTTCTATATATTGAAAATAAATTAATGCTTTGAAAATCTTCTCTGCTCCTGGGTATTGAGCTGATGAACTAAGTACATAGTTCTGATGAGCAAGAGTGTCTCTTCCAAAATTGTGAATTTCATGGCCCCTAGGTCAGGGGTTCCATGTTGGGGGGGGGGGGCTTATTTATTATATACTGAAAATAAATTAATGCTTTGAAAATCTCCTCCTCTGCCCCTTGGTATTAATTAAAACAAACTAAATACATAGTTATGATGAGAAAGGATGCCTCTTCCAAAATTTTGAATTTCATGGCCCCTGGGTCAGGGGTTCTTGAGCTTGGGTGGGTTCTATTGATTAATTAGCAAAATGCATTAATGTTTTGAAAAACTTCTCCTCTGCCCCTGAGTACTAAGCAAACAAGCTAAATACAATAATATCAATGTAAATACATGTATTAAATTTAATTATAAGTAAATTTATCTTTTGTTGGGTATCTAGGAGGCAGAGTACACAATTGTGATGTGAAGCAAATGAGAGTTACTCCCCTTTGCTAAGTATTATTAATCAAGAAATCCTTGTATATAATTTAATTAACAGGTTATTTGATTGAATGAGAATACAAGAAAGAATGTTATATATATATATACAGAAACAAAATAAAAATGAATGTTTAGTTTAAATGAGCAAAGTATGCTCAAAGTCAGATTCTTGCCTGGAAAGCAGTATAAAAGATTGACATAAAGATTATTTATATATTTAGCAAAAGTTGTAATTGTACGCAGTATGTATACTCTGTGGTGATCTAAGTTAGTGTCACTTGTAGAGGAGTTGTGGTTGACAGGAGACTGGATGTTGTTTTATACTTTATCAAAGTGAACAAAGAATCACAGAGAGCCAGAGTGACTTATTGTAATTAGTGACAAGTGGCAAATAACCACGTTGTATATATACCCAAGTCTGTGTGCACTGAATTGTAGCACTAGGCAAGTGACAAAAAAATATCTGTATATATTGAGTACCTTATACAATAGGCAAGTGTTCTTTGTATATTTTGCATTCATTATCATCCCTGTAAGACTTGGAAAAACCAAGTATGATCCAAAGGAGATCAATCGGGTCTAGCACATTACAATAAGCAAGGGTATTTTTACCAGATTTTTAGCTCACTTGGACGAAGTCAAGATGAGCTCATGCTATACCCCCGACGTCGGTGTCCCGGTTAAAGTTTTAGGAGCAAGTCCACTCCCAAATAACTATAAGCCCTACCTGAACCAAACTTGCATGGATGATGCATCTAGGGATGGACACTACCACACTTGCTTCGGATGCTGGATCTGACCTTGATTTTCCAGATGAGTGACCAGGTTAAAGTTTTGGAGCAGGTCTTTTTCCAAGTAACTATAAGTCCTACTTAAACCAAACTTGCATGGATATTGATCTTGGGATTTACACTAACTAGAAAAAAATGTGGTGTGAGATTTGCCTTACTTATAGATAACATTTGTCAAGGTGAGCTTTGTAATCTTTGATTACCTATGTTTGAAATTCTTGGGCAACATTGCTTCGTCTATCAGTTAATTTTGTTTTATACTTCCATGGATCCTTTAGTGTTGTATTATACTCAGGTGACCGTTAAGGCCCTTGGGCCTCTTGTTTCATTTTTTTAAATTTATTTAATATCAAGCAATTCTGGATGCTAGGATGCCGTTCTTTTACCATTTTCAACATTTTTTACAGTTCCTGGAATTATAATTTAAAAGATTGAACAAATAAAAAATAATTTAGTCTCCATATCATGATACGTATCATGCAATTAAAAATCACGATAAACCAGTATATCCATAAAATCGCACATCCCTATGTTGCACCCTACTTCAAGGTCATTTGTGACCTTTAATTAGGGCCCCACAAGGATTTGCGGGTGCTCTATAGTAATCACTCTGTCTGTCTGTCTGTCTGTCCGTCTGTCAGTCCGTCTGTCATTCTTCCATCCACAAATTTTCTGTTTTTTTTCTAATAACTTTTTTTAGGGTTGACCAATTAAGTTCAAATTTGGTATGTTGGTTCAGAATAGGCAGTAAGACATATTTTGATGCTAAGTTTGGTTCTCTATGTCATCTAGTTTGGAGCTGGGGTGGTGGGGTATATTTCCTTAACTTTATATAAGAGTGAATGGGCAAAGAGAGATAACTGCTGAGAATGTTCCTATTTTAAACTATATGAAAGGCTGCAATGAGTCTCTTGGGATTAATTAACTTTCCTCTTGAAGAAAATCGAAAGCATTTATCTTTATCTGCCACATTGAGATTAATTAACACCTCTGTCTGCAAATGAGTTTGTTTTGAAGTTAAGGTCAATTCTGAATGATGTTTACATTCTCTGAAATGTGGATTTAAATAATGTTCATAGTTTATTTTGTTAAAATACACAATGAGTTATGATTTTATTGAATTCTGAAAACAAGATATATAGATAAAGATATCATTTTTATTATTTTCTTTTTTCTTTTTTATGCCCCGCCATGAATATGGCTGGGGCATATAGTGTTTGTCATGTCCGTCTTCCGTCCTTCCGTCCTTCTGTCCTTCCGTCCTTCCGTCCTTCCGTCTGTCCTTCCGTCACACTTTGCGTTTAGCTCTGTTCAAAGCTCAGTTTCAAAGAAACTATCCAAGATATTTTTATCAAACTTCATATGCTGATAGATATTGATGAGGGCTATGCAACTGCATCAATATTTTTTGACCTTGACCTTTCCTTTGACCTTGACCTCACTTTTCTTAAATTAGTGTTTAGCTCAGTTTTAAAGATACCATTCAAGATAGTGTCATGAAACTTCATATGTTGATACCTACTGACGTAAGCTATTCAACTGCATCAACATTTTTTGACCTTGACCTTTCTTTTGACCTTGACCTCACTTTTCTTAAATTAGTGTTTAGCTCATTTTTAAAGATACCATTCAAGAAAGTGTTAATCAAACTTCATATGTTGATACATACTGATGTAAGCTATTCAACTGCATCAACATTTTTTGACCTTGACCTTACTTTTGACCTTGACCTCACTTTTCTTAAATTGGTGTTTAGCTCAGTTTTAAAGATATCATTCAAGGTAGTGTAATCAAACTTCATATGTTGATACATACTGATGTATGCTATTCAATTGCATCAACATTTTTTTGACCTTGACCTTTTCTTTGACCTTGACCTCACTTTCCTTAAATTAGTGTTAAGCTCAGTTTTAATGAAACCATTCAAGATATTTTTAACAAACTTCATATCCTGATACATACTGATGTAACCTTTTCAACTGCATCAACATTTTTTGACCTTGACCTTTCCTCTGACCTTGACCTCACTTTTCTTTAATTAGTGTCAAACTTCATATGCTGATACATACCGATAAGAGCTATTCAACTGCATCAATATATTTTGACCTTGACCTTTTCTTTGACCTTGACCTCACTTTTCTTAAATTAGTGTTTAGCTCATTTTTAAAGAAACCATTCATTATATTTTCATCAAACTTCATATGCTAATACATACTGATGTAACCTTTTCAACTGCATCAACATTTTTTTGACCTTGACCTTTCCTTTGACCTTGACCTCACTTTTTCTCAATTTGTGTTAAAATGTTGCATTACTAATATACCCTCGGCGGGGCATTCATGTCCTATGGACATATTTCTAGTTTTTCTTTTTTTCTGCCTTATGTAAATTCAAGAATATTAACTATTTTAACAGGTATTCAGATAATAACCTCATTCTATCATTGCTGAAAAAGTTCTTATTGTAAACTTAGAAGAAAAGGTTGAGAGAGCAGTATAATTAATCCCTTGTTGGGTCACCTGAGTCACTCAGGTGACCTATTGCTATCTCTTTTCGTCCATCGTCGTGCGTCGTCCGTCGGTTGTAAACTTTTGAACATTTTCAACTTCTTCTCTGGAACCAGCAAACCAATTTCAACCAATTTTGGCATATAGCATCTATGGGTGAAGGGGAACAAAAATTGTGAAATTCGTAGCCCCTGCCCCCCTGGGGCCTGAGGGGTGGGGCCAAAACCATCAAAATTAATGCAGTCTTTAAAAATCTTCTTCTGTACTCCTGGACATCAAGCAGTCAAACTGTTGGCATGATTGTAATAGGCATTGAGCCCTCTACCAAAATTGTGAAATTCATGGCCCCAGGGTCAGGGGTTCTGGTGCTAGGGCGGGGCTATATACAGACCCTGAAACGTGCTACTACCCCACACGCACGCTGCACGAACGGTACACGCTCGCTACACGGTTTGCACGAAACGCTGCAGGTTTACACGAAACGCTACACGGTTTGCACGAAACGCTACACGGTTTACACGAAACGCTTTGCACGAAAGGCTGCACGGTTTACACGAAAGGCTGCACGAAACGCTTTGTACACGTTTCTCACACGCTTTGTACACGATTCTCGCACGCTTTGGCCTCGATCTGGATTTTCTATTCGGAATCTCTCGGGCATTATTTTTTTACGGGTTAAATATAGATTAATTAAGAGTCGCAATCTTTCACAGTACGATTTAAATTAAAACTCGCTACTCCTGTACTACATGTTTATAAACTGATAGAAATATTCAAAGTTAGGTAGTTAATAATTCATGATTTTCTTTCTGTTTGTAATCCACTTGTTTTAAGGTGATATGCCCAACATCGTCAGTGTACATCCTTTTTTCTCTAAATTTTACACTGCAAGAGAAAGATTTATATTTGCCCCTCATTATTTCTTTCGGCATAAATTTTTTTAAGTATTATATTAAAAACTCGTTTATTAGCGAAATCTAACTTTAGTAATTAATTTTAATAAATATTATACTGTGTTTATTTCCGTGAACGGATCGATTTTCTTATGATTTAGCAGTTAATTTATTTTATTTAATTACGTCAGGTTCACCTCTTTAATATGCAGAATTAATAAGTACATTGCAGAAAAGAAGATGCATTTTCTTTCCGTCTCTCTTTTGGTCGGGAGCGAGAAGGGGGGGGGGGGGATTACCGAGATCTTACTTGTGTATCTGTAAATCTGACATGGCTAAAGACCACCGGCAGTCATTTCAGTAATTATACTATCGGGAAAAAATTATTAAAAAAACAAGTAACTGTGCTTAAGAATATTCATGTCTCCAGCGAGATTTAATAAAATAAAACATTTTATACCAAATGGTAGTTTTAACATTTAAACGTTTTATCATAGAGTTTAATTTAACATTAGAATTCTATATGGAAGAATGGAAGAAAAACCCGCGGGTAGGGGATATAAAGGATAATTATCTCTCTCTACATGTACCTAAAATGACAACAATATACATGTACCCATCACCTTGTAAATTCCTTCATTATAAAACTCGGTAGAGGGGAAATTTTATGTAATTTACAAAAAGTCACGGCACAACTTATCATGCAATATTCGTGTATACATGTCCAAGTACATTACATGAAAACTCCAATATTTTAAAAAATACAAATTAAAGCTGCCTGATTTATAAGACAACTGATATGTAATTGTTATTTATAATTTATTTCTAAACTCTTTTATATTGTGACTGCCGAACAATCCACTGATCACGGAAATTCGGGTCGATTAAAAATAAAATCCACGGGTATTATGTGTACCAATTAAATATAAAAAAAAACAAACAAAAAATAAGCATTTAATATCACAAATTTAAACTCAATCGTTATTCTCGGGTGTATTTTAGACATGATTGATAAAAGATAAAAGTAGAACAAGTTTTCAATTCCCTGCTCGTGGAGCCCATGGTTGCTGTCGTAAATGACCTTGATCACATTCGCACATTGCAAATGGGAAGTTGAAGATTTATTTTAAGTGGTGCATCCGATGCACCATATAAATTAAGTATTTATTTCTTTATACAAAACAAAGTCAATTATGCTTTTTAACACCCGGTACCGACAAATATTGAAATTTAAAGCTTGCGTTTTTGAAATGCGCCCCCCCCCCCCCCTCGGTAATTTCTAATCCTGCGTTCGTAAATGCATGTGAATTATACTCATATTTTTCAATTATTAATAAACCAATGCTTTGTGTTAGAAGACTATTAATGACACACAGTTTTGATTAAAATTATTTGATACAATCTGGTAATAAATAGACAAGAGCGGAGACCTGATAAAATTTCGTTTGAAATTTCGTTTGTTGCTTTCTTTGGAAAATAAAATAAAAAAGATATGATCACTCCGATTGTGCATTAAAATCAATTCATTAAAAATGTTGCACAAACACTGTAATTACATATAATTAATTTGAATAAATTTCCTGTCCATTTTTATTTTTGAGAGAAAAAATAAAGAAAAACAAATTAAATATACAATACCGTGTAATTTTATTTTGTTGTTCTCATACTTTTTTTTTTAATTTCACTCTTAAAATACATCCAGTATAATATCTCCGAATAATATTAGCTATAAACAACACTATTTGACATCCTGACCCATCGATAGCCATATTTAAAATGAAATGACTTCCGAATGAATCGTACACGTTTCTCACACGATTCTTGCACGAAAGTCGCACGTTTCTCACACGGTTCTTACACGAAAGTCGCACGTTTCTCACACGCTTCTCGCACGCTCGCTACACGGTTTGCACGAAACGCTTTGGAGCTTACACGAAACGCTGCACGGTTTACACGAAACGCTACACGGTTTGCACGAAACGCTGCACGGTTTACACGAAACGCTACACGGTTTGCACGAAACAAAAAGCGCACGAAAGTTACACGCTTTATTGGGGTAGTAGCACGTTTCAGGGTCTGTAGATCATATAGTGAAAGTGCATTATTTCTTTGAAAATCTTCTTCTCTACTCCTGGGTATTATTGAAACAAATTGAATACATAGTTATGATAAGCAAGGGTGACTCTACCAAAATTGTGAAATTCATGACCCCAGGGTCAGGGGTTCTGGTGCTAGGGTGGGGCTATATAGATCATATAGTGAAAGTGCATTATTTCTTAAAAAATCTTCTCTACTCCTGGGTATTATTAAAACAAATTGAATACATAGTTGTGATAAGCAAGAGTGACTATACCAAAATTGTGAAATTCATGGCCCCAGGGTCAGGGGTTCTGGTGCTAGGGTGGGGCTATATAGATCATATAGTGAAAGTGCATTTTTTCTTAAAAAATCTTCTTCTCTACTCCTGGGTATTATTGAAACAAATTGAATACATAGTTGTGATAAGCAAGGGTGACTCTACCAAAATTGTGAAATTCATGACCCCAGGGTCAGGGGTTCTGATGCTAGAGCAGGGCTATATAGATCATATAGTGAAAGTGTATTATTTCTTTGAAAATCTTCTTCTCTTCTCCTGGGTATTATTTAAACAAATTAAATACATAGTTATGATAAGCAAGGGTGACTCTACCAAAATTGTGAAATTCATGACCCCAGGGTCAGGGGTTCTGGTGCTAGGGTGGGGCTATATAGATCATATAGTGAAAGTGCATTATTTCTTTGAAAATCTTCTTCTCTACTCCTGGGTATTATTTAAACAAATTAAGGACCCTCTATACTAGAGGAAAATATTTTTTGGACATTTAGAAAATTATAATGTGTAAAGGTGTAAATATTGAGCTTATCTATCACATTTTCAATAAAGGGTGCTTTGCATTTACCCCCAGGAAAAATGTTCAAAGACAATGAAGTACTGAACATAAATCACTGTTGTTTACTTAAGTGGGCAAAATACCTGCAAATGAAGTGTTCTATCTATTCATCTTGGCCTATTAAAGTGTTATGAATGCTTGATTTGATCACAAATTAAGTAATAAACTGTCAATTTCAATTTATTTTATTCTTGATCAAAGAGCAGATCACTCTATCTGCATAAACATACAACAAAATCAGAACTCTCTAGTGTGCAGTGTATAGAGGGCTCTTAAATACATAGTTATGATAAGCAAGGGTGACTCTACCGAAATTGTGAAATTCATAGCTCCAGGGTCAGGGGTTCTGGTGCTAGGGCGGGGCTATATAAATCATATAGTGAAAGTGCATTATTTCTTTGAAAATCTTCTTTTCTCCTGGGTCTTATTTAAACAAATACATGGTTATGATAAGCAAGGATGCCTCTTCCAAAATTGTGAATTTCATGACCCCTGGATCAGAGGTTCTGATATTAGGGCGGGGCTCTATTTATTATATAGTGAAAATGCATTAATGCTTTAAAAATCTTCTCTGCACCTGGGCATATCAGAGGCAAAAAGAGTAAAAGTTTTAATAAGGAAGGGTATTTTTACCAGATTTTTGAACATCAGAACCATTTGGTCAAGTGTTCTGGTCCAGGCCAGGGCTCTATTAATTTGTATTCTACTGAGAGGAGTTATTCCCCTTTGCCATTTACTTGTGATAATTAATCACTGTAAATAATGTACTTGGAAGGTTAATAGAATAAGAGAATTATGCAAGAATTTTTATTGTATAATCCAAAAAGTACTTTCATAGTTTTAATGATCAGGTAGACTTGTAAGTAACAGATAAATAAAAATGAGACAAAAATAACTTGTCTTATTAAATGTTCATCAAAGACCAAGAGAGGCCAATGTAAGAGATTTCAACAAGGAATTAAAAGAGTACAGAAGCACTGATTATAAGTCTGTCTGGTGAGAGTGATAAATAGGGAACAGATTAGAACCTAATTTATGTACTGTTAATGAACACTAGTCTAATTATTTTGTTGATCCTGATCACCCTATTTTTCTTGCTTTTGGGCAACAAAGCTTCACCTTTCAGTTCATTTTATACTCTATGGATCCTCTAAATTGTTTTATTATACTCAGGTGACTGTTAAGGCCCTTGGGCCTCTTGTGTTTGATTATCTTGCTGGTTTGCAGAATATTTTAGAGGGTTATCTTTCTGTCACTTTAAGATTAATTAACACCTTTGTCTGCAACTGATATTTGTTTTGAAGTTAAAGGTGCTAAGACACAGATTTGAAATTAATATTTACTCAAATTTTTTGTATAATTTCATGACTTATATGTTGCTATAGCATTTCATACGAAAATTTGATAAAAATCTTATTTAATCTGGAAGTTATTGAAACTTCGAATTTCTGGACGCGTTTGATAGACACATCCTTGCACTTTCACAATTTTAACATTATCCTTATTACTTTAGAAAAGTAGCAATTTTATTTTTTATTAATGAAAAATATTTAAACTATAATGCAGAAATTTCAGAGTAGAAATGTAGAAAGCGAAATCCTCTCACCAGTATTGTCAGTCCGTGCTCAGTGGTGTGTGCAGAGTTTAACAATTGAACACACCCGGTGAAACGTAAACATTAATAACAACAGAGCTCGTGCCCTGTTTACAAAAACAGTTTACGTTTCACGGGTGTATTCAATTTGTTAAACTCTGTACACAACTACACAATACTGAGCACAGGCTGACAATACTTAAGTGAGTGGGTTTTGCTTTTGCACATTTTTAATCTGCATTTTCTGGATTATAGATGTAATATTATTCATTGATACACAACAAAATTGCTACTTTTCTTAAGTATTAAGGATAAAGTTAAAAATTGTGAAAGTGCAAGGATGTGTTAATCAAACACCTCCCGAAATTCGTAGTTTCAATAATTTCCAGATTAATTAAGTTTTTAATTTTATTTTCTTGTGAAATGCTATAGCAACATATAAGTTGTGATATTATACAGAAAAATTGAGAAAATATAAACTTCAAATCTGTGTCTAAGCACCTTTAAGGTAAATCCTGGGTGGTATTTGCATTCACTGAAGGCTGGCATTTTAGAAAACACATGCTTCATTCATTTTTAAATATTATATACATTTAATTGAGTTATTATAGATATGATGTTTTTTACTGCCTTATGTAAATACAGGGATACTATTTACAGATTGTTGGATATTTAGCAGTTGCTATTGCTTATTCTTTATATATTTTGAAATTTTTTGGAATCAAGTAAAATTCTCATGCCCTAATCTGCACCCTTATATTTCTACCCCTCAGCGGGACCCTTGCTGACTGGTCAGATTTCTAGTTTAAGTGAAATTTTAAAATTTAAAAAAAACTATGTCTTTTAACTTTTAAATTACACAATCCCAAAAAATGTAAGAGTATTGCAGTATCCATATTAAAAAAATGTTAAATCAAGAAAATACTGTAAACCAACTTTTATTCGCGTGCGAGAAATTTTCGTGAGGTTCGCGAGAGCCTCATCATTGTGAATATTTCTCGCCGCGAACCGGTCCTTAAAGTCTCTCTTTCTATTAACAACAGATAAAAAAAAGGCTTGATCGCGAAAAGTAATCATCGCAACTAGTTTGCCCCCGGTAAATCGCGAAATAAAGTCGTCGCGAATAAAAGTTGGTTTACAGTACTTATTTTTTTTTTCATTATATACTTTACAGCAATCTATAACAAATATAATGTTATAAGAGAAATTCCACCTCTTCCATGGGTGTAATTATCAAGCACTGGTCAAGGAGAATTTTGATAACAGAAAATTGCTTGTCAAATTAGACAGAAAATTAATGATTTTACTGTGAGGAGATAACTGCTAGAGCATCTCTGATCAAGCAGGTGTTATTAGCTCACCTGAGCTGAAAGCTGAAGTGAACTTTTCTGATCACCCGTTGTCCGTCGTCCGTCTGTCCATCCGTCTGTAAACTTTTCACATTTTCAACTTCTTCTCAAGAACCACTGGGCCAATTTTAACCAAACTTGGTACAAAGTGGGTGAAAGAGAGTTTAAATTGTTAAAATAAAGGGCAAAGTCCCCTTACAAGGGGAGATAATCAAGAAAAGACAAAAATAGGGTGGGATCATTAAAAAAACTTCTCAGGAACCACTGGGCCAGAAAAGCTGAAACTTTTGTGGAAGCATCCTGGGATAGTGTAGATTCTAAATTGTTAAATCATGACCCCCAGGAGTAGGGTGGAATACAAGTTTTACATTGAAATATATAGGAAAAACCTTTGAAAATCTTCTTCTCAAGAACCACTGAGCCAGAAAAGCTGAAACTTATGTGGAAGCATCCTGGGGTAGTGTAGATTTTAAATTGTCAAAATCATGACCCCAGGAGTAGGGCGGGGCCACAAAAGGGAATCCCAAGTTTTACATTGAAATATATAGGAAAAGGCTTTAAAAATCTTCTGCTCAAGAACCACTGGACCAGAAAAACTGAAACTTATGTGGAAGCATCCTGGGGTAGTGTAGATTCTAAATTGTTCAAATCATGGCCCCCCGGGGGTAGGACAGGGCCACAATAGGTATTACAAGGGGGAAGTCTGGTAATGAACAGCATGGCCAAAGTTACTCAGGTGAGCGATGTGGCCCATGGGCCTCTTGTCTATATCTCCTGAGAATTTGGCAAAGGAATCAGTCTCTTAATTGCTTGTGTTGGATTAAATTATAGTTCTTGTTGGCTAGCCTAACTTTCAAAGTAAATTTGGTGTAAAGTAGTTAAAACTAATTATACCCCCCGCAAACGAAGTTTAGGGGGGGTATATTGGAATCAGCATGTCCGTCTGTCTGTCCGTCTGTCCGTCTGTCTGTAGACGAGATTTTGTCCGGACCATTTCTTGGAAACTGTTGGAAGGATTTGTCTGAAAATTTGTACACTTATTATTCACCATATGAAGGTGTGCACCTGGTATTTTCATTATGATTGGATAATTATTTTGCATTTAACAGGTGTTTTTTTTTCATTTTTATTACCGTAAGTTTTGGGGTATAGGTCGATACTTTTTTTCTCAGAACCGTTGGGGTCGCCCAATTTAACGAATCGACCTTTCTAAGGCTCAAGTTTATGAAAAATGCCCCCCAAATTAGTGAAATTTACGTCAATTTCAAAACAAATCTGTGCCATTTTCGTAACTTTTTAAATTATTTTACCGAGAAAAAAGTACTAAACAATAAAAAAATTAAATATCTTCCATTGATTTCTTACAAAATAAGTTCCATTAAATATCCGTCGATGTACAAAAAAACATTATATCATCTAGTAAATAATGTCTCAACGTATATTTACAACATGCTGTGTCCATCTTGTGAAGTTGGAAGTCGCAATCGCTTACTAAAAATAAAACCGCAACCCTATCAAAGTTTAAAATACGGAAGCGTTTTCACAATCGCAGTTGTAATCTTTTTTTTTTCCATTTATTTGTAACAATTAATTGAAATAGTATACCTAAATATTTTTTCATTGTCTTGTGATATTTATTTAAATGTAAAATACGTGAAATAAATTGTTGCCAGTAAATTCCTAAAATTATTTACCAAATATACCGCTAGTAATAACTATTTTGTTTTATATCCCAAGGGGTACACTGAATTATACAAAGATTGGCTTCTAATAGAATTTTAATTGTCTGACAGATAAAGGGATATACACTGTGTACACAAAGGTGTTAACACCTGTGTTGGTTAAAACACCTGCGGGGCATGATTAAAAGATCCACGTGCCGTTACAGGGGTATTAGTGCTATACATCATTGAACAAACAAAACTGTGAAATTCATAATGACTGTTAAATTGCGAATGTACTCTCAATTAAATTTATTTTTTCAGCAATATCTCAAGCAAAATTATAGCATGTTAATATAACTAATTTCAATTGCTCACTGTTACATGTACTGGTAATAGTCATTTGCGGGTTTTAGCAAATCCCTGGACAAGAAATATAAAAATGGCGGTCATCGAAGTTAATATTGTACCCCGGTAAACAACGTCGGAATAAAAGAATGTGTCCAAGATGTTCTAAAATTGAAATGGTTATTGGTTGATTTCGGGTATTTCCCTAATAATAGCTGTTGTATACTACCGTATTTATGTGTTTAAGGACAGAGTCAAACTACGACGGCATTGAATAGGCAAGTTGGAGAAAATACGTTATATCACAATTCAAGGAAATTACGGTATGTGGTTTTGTCTGGATCTGTTCCCAGAGACTATTGCATAGATTTGTATGAAAATTTGTACACTTATTATTTACCATATGAAGATGTGCACCTGGTATTTTCAACATTATTTGATAATTTTTCTGCATTTTACAGGTGTTTTTTTTTTCAATTTAATTTATTGACTTAGTCATTTCAGGTTCATGTCTAAGGTTTGAGACATAGAATCTAGAACATCTGTACAAAAATGTGAACTACAGCTTAAAACTACTCATTAGAACTAAAAAAAAACCACAAAGTATTAAAGGTCATAGGAAACGATTCTTAACACTAGGATTTCAATTTTTAAACCTCAAGCTATGTATGAAAGAATGTTAAATTACGAGTAGTAATATTTTTTGGCCTTTGTTCTACTGAAAAATGAAGGTGAAAACTTTTCCACTTGTTACTCCTCTAACTCGCTTATCGTTCTTGATTTTGTGGTTTTATGACGTCACAAGAGCCCACTGATGTAAACGGAGCATTAGACTAATGTATTTCTACCATATTTTATCTAATTAATTTAAACTATTTTTGTAAATATAAATGTGTCTATGTTTTCAGGTGAGTTATCGGATTTCGTAGTTCAGTCAATTCAGTTTGAGCGAGTCGTTAATAAGGCACGGCAACTCAAAACGGGGGCTTTTTATCGGAGGATGATCCTGATGAATATCCTATATAAAACTACGCTTAAATTAAGCTACAACTTCGATTAACTTACTCTACCTTTAGAAACCTTTAGAAACAAAAAGATATTTTCCTAGCTGAATAGAGCAATTTATTAAAAGTGACCTTTTCTGCTTAGAATAAACATTTTGATTAAGCCTATAATATTATGTTAAAGAAAGATATATGACACGTATGTGGGGAATATCCCTAACGTGAATCCCCAAAATAAACATGGGGGGCCAGTGGTATTGAAGTCCATGATAAGCGCGAACCACTTGTCAGCGTCTTTGAAGTTTCATTTTCCCCGTATTACTGTAAAAACGATATAGCAGTAGAATCCCTAAGTTTATGACATGATCGTATACATTCATTGTTTAAACGGCGTTTGTACTAACTCGCATATAAATACAAGTTTACGTATAGTTCTTGCCAGAGTTGTTTTTAACCCATCTGCAGTGTGTTTAAAAATGACGCGATTAAGAACTTTCAATTACTAGAAGAAAGAAATAATAAGGGGGGGGGGGGGGGGGGGAGCGCCAGAGATCGGGCATTGGTGGTGATGTTGTACATGAGTAAGTGAATATAAAGACAGTGTCAAATGATAAGAATTGATAAAATTGTATGAAACAGTAACACAAGAAATTTTTTTCTTGTTTTTTTTTTTAAAGCCATGTGATATTACACAGCAGGTACGTATCGTTTGTCAAGAAAAGTGTCATACTGACAGTACGTGTTGGATTCTGTGTGAAAGTAAAACTAGGTTGTAAATAAATGATTTCATTAAAACAACTGCACTGGTCATGAAAAATGAATTCATTCTCACTCTCCTTCTTTCTCTCTTCCGATCGCTTTATTTTTCTCTCAATAGATCGAAGTGTAAAACAATGAAAATGATCACATTTTGACTGACAAAACATGCAAACATCTTGCAAATATGCAATGGAATTTTTAAAAAGGAATACTAGCCTGTTTGAAGATCGTATATTTACACAAGGTTTTCCCCATGATTATGATATTCTTTAAGATTAAGCTGCAAAATGACATGATAGTTTGTAAACATTGCATTGCTTTGAACAGCGACTGGGCCTTTCTGACGTCATATGCTAAGGGAGATAAGCAACGTTAGTCAAAGTGAATTTTCACGACTGAGTAATTTTGATTGACTGTGCTGTAGCTATCTTGCGTAAAAAATCCAAAAAATAATTTCAGTCTTATTTTACCAGCTCAGATGAACTTATTCCCGTATGCAACTCAATATGTTCAGGTAATTGTCTCCTATGACCTTTAAAAACAGTTTTTACGTTACACAGCAGATAGTGTAAATCCATTTGTCCCTTGGGAGTAATGAGTGGACATGCATCCAGTTAAAGATTAATTAATGAGTTCAGTGTGGGAAGCTGTTAGGGCATCTCTAATCAAGCAGGTCTTATCTATATCTCAGGGGAATTGGGCAGAAAGAAATAAAGATCTCTGTTGTCTAAGTCTCTTAATTGTAATTTATGTCTGTCAAAATACATAGTTACTAAAACCAGCCTTTTGTTTGAATGACATCTTAGCAAGACAAGGCAGTCTGCAATTTGTTGTAAAGATATAAAAATTCAAATAAAAAATGTACAATAAATAATTAGTTTAAATTATATTATACAATATCATATAACTTTTAATTATTATATACAATATCAAATTAGTTTTAATTACATCAAATTTATCTTGAAAGTAAGACTAGCCAACAAGAACAATTCAATACAACACAAACAATTAAGAGACTGATTCCTTTTGCCCAATTCCCAAGAGATGTAGATAACACCTGCTTGATCAGAGATGCTCTACCAGTTATCTCCTCACACTAAACTCATTAATTTCTCTCTAATTTGACATGAAATTTTCTGCTATCAAAATTTTTCTTGACCAGTGCCTGATCATTACACTCATGGGAGAGGTGGAATTTTTGTTGTTACAGATTGCTGTAAAGAACATAATGAAAAAAAATAAGACTAGTATTTTCTTGATTAAACACTTTTTTAATAAAGATACTGCAATACTCTGACATCTTTTGGGACTGTGTAATTTAAAAGTTAAAAGACATAGTTTTTTGATTCTAAGTCTAATGGTTTTCTAGTTATGATTTTTCCATATCTGGCCATAGCGTCTTTATTAAAGGTCAGAGCAACCTGGTTTTAATGTGCGACACACCTTCTACCCTAGATGTATCAGCTGACAAAGTTTGATAATTCTAGGCCTAATAGTATTAAAGTTATGAGCCGGACATGAAAAAGCTAATGGACGGACAAACATGAACGCTATAACATAATACGTCCCGTCGTAAGACGGACGTATAAAAATATATAATGAGTAATTAAATTTTCACTGTAAATGTTTAAGGAAATTGTGAACACCTCTCACATCTAGAAAACATTAGTGATTTGGTACTTTCTCTGAAAAACCCAGCGGGGGGTATTTGTCCCTTTTGGACAGTTTTAGTTTGATATTGTACAGTGGCGGATTTAAAGGAAGGGCGCACCCGGCGCGTGCCCCCTAAAATTGTCAAAGCGTAAATCTTAGTTTTGTCGAGAAAACGTAAAAATGTGAACTCGGTAGACCTCATTTTTACCCTAAAATTCTCTAGAATCCAGGAGCTTTCGGGGCTTTGCCCCTGGGTCCCCAGCAGGGCTTCGCTCTGGACCCACTGGGGGCCTGAAGGTGGCCCCCAGACCCCTGTCTACTTTTGGCACCCCCTCTAACTTCAATTCCTGGATCTGCACCTGCTGTATCAAATAATTAAAACTAATTATACCCCAGGGGAGCATGTCCTTATGAATTGCAGCTTAAAACCAGTTTTTAAATCTAAATAAAAAAATCAACAAGTATTAAAAAAATGTTTTATGGTATATAGTCCCTACAAATCTAAGAGTCATGCAGTAACCTTATTAAAAATGTTGCTTCAAGATTACACAAATTCAATTTTTTTAATTTTATAAATCTTTGTAACAAATTAAAAAAAACTTTTGTTTTCAACAGAATGGCAAAAATATGCATTTTTATTGTACTAAGACTAAAAATGCAGATAATGCATATCCATTCATCCCTTGGGAGTAATGAGTGGACATGCATCCAGTTAAAGATTAATTAATGAGTTCAATGTAGGAAGGCTATCTGTCTCAATCATTTATGTTAGAGCATCTCTGATCAAGCAGCTCTTATCTGTATCCTTTGGGAATTAGACAGAAGAACTGCTGGTCTCTTTCTGAATTGTAGTTTATAGCATATGTCACTTGATGGCCAGCCCTTTGTTTTCAAAATTAATTTGATATAGTTTGACATAGTTGTTAAGACTTATTTGATATTGTTTAATATGATATTTTTATTTAATTTAGCTTTTCTGAGCCAAAGGCTCAGAAGAGTATTAATTGGCTTAGAATCATCAAACTTTGTTGATGGGTCCTCAGAGAATGACAAGTGATAAGTAGGTCACTATAACCAACTCTCAGATACTAATTGGCTTAGAATCATCTTGGGTTCTCAGAGAGTGAATTGGAATTTCAAGGGTTTATCTAAATGTACAGGATACTTAGAGGCTTCAAATAGAAGTGATAGGTTGTACAGTTTATCAGAGGAGCGATTCAAGGCCCTTTTTATGCCCCGTCATGAATATGGCGGGGGCATATAGTGTTTGTCATGTGCGTCTTCCGTCCTTCCATCTCCTTCCATCTCCTTCCATCACACTTTGCATTTAGCTCAGTTCAAAGCTCAGTTTCAAAGAAACTATCCAAGATATTTTTATCAAACTTCATATGCTGAGCTATGCAACTGCATCAACATTTTTTAACCTTGGCCTTTCCTTTAACCTTGACCTCACATTTCTTAAATTAGTGTTTAGCTCAGTTTTAAAGAAACTATTCAATATAGTGTTATCAAACTTCACATGCTGATACATACTGATGAGAGCTATTCAACTGCATCAACATTTTTTTACCTTGACCTTTCCTTTGACCTTGACCTTACTTTTCTTGAATTAGTGTCAAACTTCATATGCTGATACATACTGATGTAAGCTATTCAATACATACTGATGTAACCTTTTCAACTGCATCAACATTTTTTGACCTTGACCTTTCCTTTGACCTTAACTTCATTTATTTTAAATTAGTGTTTAGCTTAGTTTTAAATAAACCATTCAAAATACTTTTTATCAAACTTAAAATGCTGATACGTATTTGTCAGAACTATTCAACTGCATCAAAAACATTTGACCTTGAACTTTCCTGTGACCTTGTCCTCACTTTTCTTAAATTTGCATTTTGCTTAAGGTATGTCACTCGTGAAATTTGTTATATCAAGGATTTTTTGAGAAGTATATTTTAGATAAGTACACATATAGCATGACTCAAAATTGCAAAGAAAATGGGGTGTCAGTGTGCATCTTACTGAGCTATGGTACAATTAAGTTGACCTTTTTGCACTTCAGCTGTAACTCTTTGGTTGATTACTTTAATCTTTATCATATTTAATCAGATGTAATTATGGCAATAAATATCTTATTTTACGTAAAATACTTTGAATAATATTTATGATTGAACAAATCATGCAAATTAATGTGCACAAATATTGTGTGACCTTTTTGCACTAAAAAAGTGTCATATTTGGGGTATAAAAATCTAAAGAGGCAATAAAATATTCACTTGTATCAAACTTTTTATGACTTAAGTGCAGACAGGTTGGAATTATCGTGTTGTTTGAAATAATGAAAGAAAAAGTTGGGGTCAGTGATGTACATTTTGAGATATTGGTCAAAATGTGCGATTTTCAGGCAAAAAACGGTGTAAATTTTAACTTGACTTCTTTAATATATCTTCATTTCTTGGCAAAGTCTGTTCAGTGAATGTGTAAAATCTGTTCTAAAAATATAAATTGGGACCTATATTTAATATTCCTAGCATATCATAACGGAAAATATTCTCTAAGTAAAAATATGAGGGGTTTAAGTTCCAAGATAATTAATTTGACAAATGTGTAGATTTGAAGAATTTTCTTCTAATTATCCTTCCACCACAAGAAATAGTCCCTCATAAATCTTGCTTCTTTATGAATTTGAGAGCAGTTTTTTAATTGAATGTTGAATAATTTGCACTGTTTAATCTAAATTTGTTATAAAAATTGAATTGTAATAAATAGTTTTGAAGTTAAAGGTTCTGACTGAACTTTTCTAAAAAGCTGACGAGTGACATACCTTAATTTCAAAGAAACCATTCAAGATATATTTATGTAAGCTTAAATGCACTTATACATAATTTGGTGAGAATTTATCATCTATATCCAACTTTTTAAATTTCAGTTTCAGTTTTAAAGAAACAATTCAAGATATTCTCATCAAATTTCATACACTAAAACAAATTTTCATGTTGCATTATTAATATACCACCAGCGGGCCATTCATTCCTGTGGACATATTTCTAGTTTTTAGCTCACAATTGAGCTGAAAGCTCAAGTGAGCTTTTCTGATCACATTTTGTCTGGTGTCCTTCTGTCTGTCTGTCTGTAAACTTTTCACATTTTCGACTTCTTTTCAAGAACCACTGGGCCAATTTTGACAAAACTTGCCACAAAGCATCCTTGGGTGAAGGGGATTCAAGTTTCTTCAAATAAAGGGCCAGGCCCCATTTCATGGGGAGATAATTAAGAATTAGTGAAAATTTGGTATCATCTTTCAAAAATCTTCTTCTCAAGAACCATTAAGCCAGAAAAGTTGAAACTCATGTGAAACCTTCATGACATAGTGTAGATTCAATTTTGTTCAAATCATGATCCCTGGGGGTAGGGTGGGGCCACAATAGGGGATCAAAATTTTACATAGGAATACATAGGAATTTTTTTAAAAAAATCTTCTTCTCAAGAACAACAAAGCTGTGGTCAGTCATATTGATATGGAAGCATCATCAGGTAGTGCAGATTCAAAATTGCTCAAATCATGACCCCTGAGGGTAGGGTGGGGCCACAATGGGGGATCAAAGTTTTACATAGGAATATACAGGAAAAAACTTCTTCTCAAGACCAGCAAAGCCATTATTAGTCATTTTGATTTGGAAGCATATTCAGGTAGGTAGTGATGTTTCAAGTTTGTTTAAATCATGACCCCCAGGGGGTAGGATGGGGCCATGATGGGGGATCAAAGTTTTACATAGGAATGCATAGGAAAAAAATTTAAAAATCTTATTCTCAAGAACAGCAAAGCCATGTTTAGTCTAATTGATATGGTAGCATACTCAGGTAGTGTAGACTCAAGTTAGTTCAAATGATGACCCCTAGGGGTAGGGTGGGGCCACAATGGGGGATCAAAGTTTTACAAAAGAATGTATGAAAAAATCTTTTTCTCAAGAATAGCAAAGCCATGTTTGGTCATATTGATGTAGGAGCATACTCGGGTAGTGAAGGTTCAAGTTTGTTCAAATCATGACCCCCAGGGGTAGAATGGGGCCACGATGGGGGATCAAAGTTTTACGTAGGAATATACAGGAAAAATTTTTCTCAGGAACAGAAGAGCCATGTTTAGTCTTATTCATATAGAAGCATCATCAGGTAGTGAAGATTCCAGTTTGTTCAAATGATGACCCCTGGGGGTAGGGTGGGGCCACAATGGGGGATCAGAGTTTTACATGGAAATATTTACGTGAAAATTTTTTTCTCAAGAACAGAAAAGCCATGGTTAGTCTAGTTGATATGGAAGCATCCTCAGGTAGTGTAGATTGAAGTTTGTACAAATGATGATAACCCCTGGGGATAGGGAGTGGCCACAATGGGGGATCAAATTTTTGCGAAGGAATAAATTACAAGAAAAATTCTTCTGCTCAAGAATAGCAAAGCCCTTTATTATACTGATATGGAAGCAATTTGTCAGGTAGTTTAAAATTCAAGTCCCCCCCCCCCTTTCTATGTAAACTTTTCAATACTGAACTGATTTGTGCCTTTTTCTTTGCCTATTTGCTCAGGTGAGCAATGTGGCCTATGGGCCTCTTGTTTTAATCACAGTACATTTTCTTTATATTGATACTCATCTTTAATATTTACAGTTACACTGCATGGAAACTATACATTTTTCTGTTTCTTGAAGGATAACTCAGAAAGTGCAAACAGCTCAAAACAGACAAGGACTTCAGATTATTCTACATATACTGTTGATGAAGGAGGAGAGGGTTCAAGAAAATTAAGTAGTCCACTTGCAAATAAGGATGAAGGGAAGTATTCTGCAAGTAAATGGAACAATGCAGATCTGAAGTATGTGCATATCTTTTATGAAGAATCACCAGTCACTTTGGAAGAATTTATGAAAGAAGTGAAAGATACTTTTAAGAATGTTAAAGGCTTTTGTCCTGATCCTTGCAAAATAATTGACACTTTGAAGAAACATCTTGAAAATTTGGCATTTTCATATGATATGGCAGGACTTAGAAATGACAGAAAGTATAGTAAACCTAAAATGGAGCTGCAGATAATGGAAAAGGAGATGAAAAAATACTTGCAGGAATGGAGTAAAAATTCAGAAAAAATGCTAGATAAGAACCAGTGAGTTTTTAGTTACATGTGTCTTTTAAGTCATATTTAGCTCTAATGGTCAGAGACCAAAAGAGCTGATGCAGCAGTGAAGTGTTCATTGTCCCTCTTTTTTGGTTTTAATATTTTAGAGTCAAAATCAGCAAGCATCGAGCATTTCATGGAAAGTCAAAAAATTATTTTTTTAAAAGCTTTTGGTATATAATTGATGTTGTCCTACCTCATGCTCAAACACAATTAAAAAAATATTTTGGACATCATAATTAAGGAAGCTCTAAACACTAATGAAAAATGTTTTTTGGACTTTAAGAAAAATACAGTAAAACTTGTCTAATCCGGCGATCAGTGGTTCCAAAATTTTTGGCCGGATTAGACAACATCCGGATTGGAGAAAATTGAATCGTTATAGCAAGTTAAAAATTACATAGATATAAACAAAGAGTGGTAAATAAATACTTGATCAAATGTGTCATTTTTTACGTTTCACTTGAAAAAATCGTCTATTTCCATTTGTTTTGAACTCTGTTTGTTCTTCAGAATTTTAATTTCTGTTAAGTTTTTTATTCAGTATCGAAATATAATATCTCTAGGTCATTTATCAAAAATCGTTAAGTGTTTAAAATACAATCAAAAACCTTATTGTAGCTGTAAATATTATTTTGTTAGGGACAGATTCCTAATTAATTTCTTTCTTTTAAAATTATTATGTTTGAATATTTAGATACTGTATTTGTTAATTTCAAATATTCTACATGTAATGAATATTGAACAAAAATCTTCTGTCGCTTTGGTCGTTGTAAACTAGCGACACAAAGGGAAGTAATTCGAATTGCACGTCGTGCACGCAAAACGAAAGTAGAAAAGAGGTCATGAATAAGTCTCTAAGTTTTTCTACAGACATGCTACACACAACATTCCTCGCCTTACTTGAGCCATTAATGATTCTTTTATCACGTTTGTTAGAATCTAAACTGTCGATACAGGTTAGATCATTAACGGGACAATAATTACCCCACGCGAGACTTCTCTAATGACCAGCGGGCACAGGTAAAAATAAGTGGCCGGATTAGAGGAGATAATTTGTACTAATTATGAGCAGTAAGTTCTTTAAATAGCGGCCGGTTTACAGAATAGGCAAGATCCGGATTGCACAACATTTATTAAACATAAATTATAAAGAAAATTCAAGGGACTAAAATATTACGCCGGACTGAACAACATGCCGGAATGCACAACATCCGGATTCAACAAGTTTTACTGTATATCATATAAAGGTGCACATATTCAGTATATCTAGTTCATTTTCAACATAGGGTACCTGCCTTATTTCTGCAGAAAAAAATGTTCAAAGGCAATGAACTATTTGTGAACAGAAATCACTGTTTACTTGCATCGGGAAAATTAATGGAATTAATATATTCAATTACTTAATCTTGGTCAAACATAACATTAAGAATACTTTAATTCATAAGAAATTGTGTCATTAACTGTAGATTCCCATTTATTCTATTTTTCTTCTAAGGGCTGATCACTCTCACTTAATAAAGCAACCCTACAAGGCTAAAATAAAAAATACCTTTGTTTCCCCTAACGCGACCGACCCACTTAAATCGTGCTGAGTGAAAAGTTTTTTATACCCTGCGCAACAAGTTGCGGGGGGTATAATGTTTTTGACCTGTCCGTCAGTAAGTCAGTGTGTCAGTCAGTCAGTCAGTGTGTCAGTCAGTCAGTCCGTCAGTCCTGTTTTTTTGTCAGCGCAACTCCTCATAAACCGCTGCACAGAATTTGGTTAAACTTTGCAGATATTTAGGACACAATGTGTAGATGTGCCTTTTACCAGGAAATTCCGATTCCTTTATTTTTCTGGGAATTTCGGCACTTTCAACTTAGATTTTGCCATATCTTGAATATAGAGATGAACAGTTTGTCAGCGCAACTCCTCTTAAACCGCTGCACAGAATTTTGTCAAATTTTGCAGATATTTAGTACACATTGTGGAGATGTGCATATTACCAGGAAATTCCGATTCCATTATTTCTGTGGGAATTTCGGCATTTTTCATCTTAGATTTTTGGCCATATCTTGAATATAGAGATGAACAGTTTGTTAGTGCAACACAAAATCTTGGATAGTTCTCAACCCTCCTCCCCCCTCAATTTGGTGCTTTGCCTTAAATAATTTCATAAGTACAGTATATAAACAAATTCATATGACTACATCATAATTTTGTTTCCATCAATTATTTAAATGTGTAAATTGTCATGTGTTGGACATGGACTTACACTCATTAACAAATGGAAATCACTGAGGAATTTAAATAACAGTTTGTCAGCATAACTCCTAGACTGAATTTCCTGAAACTTTGTAGGTATTTCAGACATAATGTATGGATTTGTATATTACCAAGAAATTTTGATTCCATTATTTATCTAGAAACTTCAGCCCAATTAAATTTGTAACATACAAAGATTTGAATCTCCTTATACATGTATGCAAGAACTTTTGATGTGATGATTTTTTGCAAGTAATGCCCCTTTTTAGCTCTTCTGAGCCAAAGGCTCAAAGAGCTAATGCTATGGCCATTTGTGCGGTGTGCGGTGTGCGTAAACTTTTTAGAATATGGGCCATAACTCAAGAACCCCTTGGCCAATTATTGTCAAATTTGTCACAGGGTATCCTTGGCCCAAGGGCTCCCTTTAATACTAAAACTGGGGTTGTGACCCTTTAACAAGGGGAGATAATTAGGAAAATAGAAAAAAAAGTACTGGTTGCTAAAAAATCTTCTTCTCAAGAACCACTGGGCAGATTATCACCAAACTTACACAAAAGGATGAGGATATGTTGTAGATTAAAATTTGCACGGGGATTTACCCTGGGGCAAAGGGCGTGGTCTCAAGGTCACTTCAAAGTTGACCAAAAATTACATTTTATTAAAATGTTGATATTTTGCTTACTATAAGGACTAGGATCATCAAATCTTGTCAGTTGGTGCATCTAAGGACCTCATATCATGTTGACTCAAAAGTAGGTCACGGTGACCTACTTTTTAAATTTTGCGGCCATTCTTTTTCAAAATGATTTAGAGGCATATTTTGAACAATTTAAGGCCTATGATCATCAAACTTTGTCAGTTGATGCATCTTGGGTCCTCAAAGTACGTAAACTAAAAAGTAGGTCACCTTGACCTACTTTTTGAATTTTATGGCTAATCTTTTTTAAAACAATTAAGGTCATTAATTTGAATACGGGGAGGCTTAGAATCATTAAATCTTGTAAGATGATGCATCTTGGGGCCATAAAACATATTTATTAAAAAGTAGGTCACAGTGACCTACTTTTTGAACTTTGCAGGCATTCGATTTCAAAGCGTTTTAGAGGCATAATTTGGACATTTTAAGTCCTATGATCATAAAACTTTGTAAGTTGATGCATCTTGGGTCCTCAAAAAAGGTCAATTAAAAAGTAGGTCACCGTGACCTACTTTTCAATTTATATGACTATTATTAAATATTTCAAGTACTAATTGGCTTAGAATCATCAAACTTTGTCAGTTGATGCATCTTGGGTCTTCGGAGTAGGTCGACTAAAAAGTAGGTCACTGTGACCTACCTTTGAAAATTTATGGCTTTAATTAAATATTTCGGGTACTAATTGGCTTAGAATCATCAAACTTTGTCAGTTGATGCGTCATGGGTCTTCAGAGTAGGTCGACTAAAAAGTAGGTCACCGTGACCTACTTTCGGAAAATTTATGGCTTTAATAAAATATTTCGGGTACTAATTGGCTTAGAATCATAAAACTTTGTCAGTTTATGCGTCATGGGTCCTCGGAGTACAACAACTGAAAAGTAGGTCACAGTGACCTACTTTTGAAAATTTATGGCTTTAATAAAATATTTCGGGTACTAATTGGCTTAGAATCATTAAACTTTGTCAGTTAATGTGTCTTGGGTCCTGGAGTACAACAACTGAAAAGTAGGTCACGGTGACCTACTTTTGAAAATTTATGGCTTTAATCAAATATTTCGGGTACTAATTGGCTTAGAATCATTAAACTTTGTCAGTTGATGTGTCTTGGGTCCTCGGAGTACAACAACTGAAAAGTAGGTCACGGTGACCTACTTTTGAAATTTTATGGCTGTATTTAATATTTTCAGGAATTATTTGGCTTAGAATCGTCAAAATTTGTCAGTTGATGCATCTTTGGTCCTCGGAGTAGGTTGACTGAAAAGTAGATCACGGTGACCTACTTTTGAAAATTTATGGCTTTAATTAAATATTACAGGTACTAATTGGCTTAGAATCATCAAAGTTTGTCAGTTGATGCATCTTGGGTCCTTGGAATAAAACAATTGAAAAGTAGGTCACTTTGACCTACTTATAAAATTTTATGATTATAATTTTAAAAAACATTTTAGGTATTAATTGGCTTAGAATCATCAAACTTAGTTGATGGGTCCTCAGAGAGTGACAAGTGATAAGTAGGTCACCATGACCAACTCTCAGGTACTAATTGGCATAGAATCATCTTGGGTTCTCAGAGTGTGAATTGGAATTTCAAGGGTTTATGTAAATATACAGGATACTCCAAAGCTTCAAATAGAAGTGATAGGTTGTACAGTTTATCAGAAGAGCGATTCAAGGCCCATGGGCCTCTTGTTGAATTATTATACTGTGTATTTAAAACATGTTGCAATGTTGAGTTTTGGGGGAGCGTGCGGTTTGTGAGCTTGCTCACTTTTTCTTTCATTTAATAAGATTATTCAAATATTTTTTTTATTGTTTATCAACTTTATAAAATAAAATTTCATCAAAATTCGTTTTTATCAGAACAACGGCTTTTGTTTTACTCTCCTTTGGCGCCCACAACATGTGGCCACAGAGGGTTAGTTCATGTTATAAAACATATCAATCTTATGATACATCTTTAACTTATAAGAATCCTTCACTTTTGAAACATTTTGTGAATTAAATGACTAAGGAGTGTTAAGATGGTATTTACAAATGTGTCTTCTAAAAACAACGTAACATAGTAGTAAGCATGGCAAAGCCTGCCTCATGAGCAGATGAGGGGCCCACCTTGTGTATGCATATCAATAAAGTTCACTGCATTTCATTCGTTTTGATCTAATAAGCAGTTCCTATTGACTCTATTTTTACAATATAGGGCCAGAGGTGTTGTAAACATGTCGTAGTATAATTATTTTATCTTGATAAATATAATTCAGATATCATTTCTTCATTCCTTTTATTTATAGGGTAAACTTCATGACTATAACATTAGATTTATGAAACTTTTATCATTTTAGATATGGTTTGGTTAGATTAAATATTGTTTATACATCATGTACAAGTACACTCTTTCTAAATAGTGTTGAAATCTTTAAAATTGACTCCTGAGACGTACAGTGTATTTTTCTTTAGTTAGGCCCTTGAAAAGAGGTTATTTCTTTGCTTTAAAATATACCTTTAGAAATTGTTGGGGCGACAACATTTGAACACCTGCCTGGTGGAGGGCTCCTAATATTCAGTTGTGTTCATTTTATTTAATTCCGTGTAAATGCTTATATATAAGAGGCATTTGTATACATGTATACATATTATATAAACAATTATATACATGTATGTCGGTTGGTCCGTCACAAGCCTACCCCCATCAAATGGGTTTTTCCACTTTTGAGAGTGTTGGAAAAATTTTTGGTTATAAAAATTACAGTCCAGTCCATTACGAAATATCGTAATATTACGAATTTTCGTAATATTACGAAAAATCGTAATATTACGAAAAACCATAATATAAGAACTGTATTACGAGATTTGATAATATAGCTGAATTACGAATTTTCGTAATATAACTGAAAGAAGGGAACTACATTACGAATTATCGTAATATAAAACAAAAACGCCTCAGAAACAAAGATGCACCATGGGTGGCTGCCAGTGACGTCAGCAATGTATCTGGTTCCATTCGCTCTGATAACGTTCGGTCAGTTTGGTCAGATTATATTGCGAAGCAACATGGCATCACCGGAAGAAAGTAGTATGGATGAAGGGTAAGTCGATATTTTGTATCATACATCATTTAAAAGAATTTTCCTAGCATTCTTTATAATTTTTTATAAAGGTTTGATATGTTGTTAAACTATTCTGACCAATAGATCCTTCCCGTCCGTCCTCGTTTTCTTCCGACCGTCGGTGTAAAAATCGCACCCCCTGTCCGACGACATAAGAAATCGAGGGAAGTAACTCGAACGACGTTATTACATCTCTTATTTGAGCAATATATGCGAATAAGACATGCCTATACATTTATTTGGAAAGTCTACATAAGAATAAAACTAATTTCTTAACAAGATCGATTGAAGATCACCCTCGCTTTGTTTGAGCATGATAAACGGTCTCAAACTTGTAGAATAAAAAAAGCTTTGCAAATTAGTATAATGCATTTTATCGTATTTATCGTATTTACCCAACTAAAGAAGTAAATACATGTAATACACATGTATGTTTAATTTTTGTTTGCAGAGATATATCAATTATTTTGTTCATACCTGGTATAGATAATTGAATAGCCAAAGTTAGAATAATTATATTATGTGTAAAAATTTTTATTATTATTTTTTTTTTTATATTTTCTAATAATGTCATTTAATCTATGGATTTTTTATGTATACATATTTTAAAAAGAAAACAAAAGGCATAAAATTGAGTATTTGAACAATTAACGAAGATCTACAATTCGTTATCAATTTAATGTATCGGGAACAAATAAAACAAAAAAATAATACAACTAATGCAAAAAAAAAAAAAAAAAGAAATGTTTACTGTTCCCAAACAGTTGAGAAAAGAATATTCAAATATTTTTTTCTACGTTTAATTTATTTACACGTTTTAGAAAAATTAAAAAAATATATATATATATATTTTTTGATATAAGAAATAGAAATTGATTTCCTGAATTTCAATTCGATCCAAGGCGTAATTGTTTCTACTTCGTTCTTTTGTACAACAGGACGCTTTTCATCACGAAACATCGTAATATTACAAAAAATCGTAAGATTACGAAAACCCATAATATTACAAGATATCGTAATATAAGAAATGTATTATGGGATCTCATAGTATAATTGAATTACGATTTTTCATAATATAGAAGATAGGAGAAGGGAACTACAAGTAGATGACTTTCTTTCATATTTTATAACGTATGACAAATCAAAACACCGAAATATTAATTTGTGTGAATTACCTTTAATGTTGGTGCATTTTCCCCCATATTAGTTGTGTTCATTTATTATTTCCATAACTTAAATAAAATATTATTCTTTAAGGTTTATGAAATATGCATTGATGAACATAAATGATGAATAGACATCGGGGAAAAACTGTACACTGTATATCTACCGCATCGATCTCCATAATACCATAGCAACTTTTAAATTTGAAAACTTAATACAATGTACATTTTTCATGTACAAAGAATAGAATAGAATGTACAAAGATACACGGAAGGGTTTCAGACTGCTTTGGTGTTTGGGAACTGAAATACATTTTTCAAAAATCTAAAATATGTAGAAATAATGTCATTATTAATTGGGAAGCGGATGGAATCCATTTTATGAATCACCAATATAATGGAAGAGAAAAAAAAGGGGGGGTTAATTTTTAAAACGTGTGATGAAGGGCTGGATTCATCACAATTAAATAAATATTCACTTAATTTTACATGATTATGAGAAATCATGCTTTAAAAAAGAGTTCGTATGTGTTATAATAACCGAGAAACAGCAAGTTGATATAGCATAATTTAGGTGGTTTGAAAGTGCAGGAAAACGTATAATCTTCCTTAATCTGTGTCCGCTGTAAATGTTAACAACGTACAAACAAATATAAATACCGGGGGTAAATAAAGAACAATTACAGAGTGCATATTTCAAATTGTATTTATATCCAGATGTCGATAACGAGAAAATTTACTTTCTTCTCAGCTGGACCTTCAGTTGAAATGAGTTTTCACAGTATGTGTCCCGATCTTCTTTCGATTGATCCCTTGTTTAACACATGTAATACCTTATCGATTTCCTGTGATATAAAGTGCCCAAGTGCCAGTCTTTTGTCCCGCAGAGGTGCCATTTTGCATTTATGTACATGTGGTGTACATAAAACTAGACATTTATTACATGATAACAAGTTGAATTTAGAGACTGTACATGTAAATTTCGTTTTTCCCCAGATACAGTGTACTAGAATTTTTCCTTGCATTTGGATAGTTTAATTTGCATAGAATGAAGCAGAGTGTCGATGGACAAAAAACAACGAACCACAAATTTCTTGAAAAATAAACATGACAAAATGCATGAATAACTTGCGATTCAAAGAGGAAAACGTGTTTCCAGTTTACAATTAGTTTAAGTCATTCCCTTTCTTAGATAAAATATAATGTACAGCGTCGAAATTAAAAAAAAATTGTTGAACATTGTATCCCAAACTATAGTACATTCTAGACAGAAACTAGTAAATTGGCAATTATAAACATCATATTTACACGGTGTCTATTACATATGAACGATATGTAGAAAACAGCCAGTTCTCAATAAGTCATTTTTGTTAGGGAAGTGCCAATCAAATCAACGTCCTGTATAGTAAGACAGTCCATATGCAAAACCCTATCAAATTTTTTGTAAGACAGATCAAAAGTTATACAGGTCATTATATCTTTGAAAAAGGCGGATCAAGGTTTCTTTTGACCCCCTTATGCTTAACCCTTGGTCCTTTGACTCAGCATTAGTCGAAAAAATTAATCTTTTGACGATGACCCGGGATCACATAACTGTCTTAGGCTTAAAGTCCTATATGACATGTTTTTGATAAGTTCAGATACCAAAGCTTAAAAATATCTTTCTTTCTGTTTTATTACTTTAATATAAAATGATTGGACGCTCCTGTAAACTTCACTATTTGAATCAATCCGTTTCAATATATCAAAAATTTTAAACAACTGATTGCGATTTATTTACCGACTCCACATTTAGATAAAGAATTGTTATAATTACAATTTTAAATTTGAACGTAAATAACATACATCATATATTTCAACACTCAATTTCTTATTATTATTTAATACATATGCAACAGCAGTTTTTTTGATGCAGAGTGAAAAAAAAATATTTAGACTGCTTGAGTTCTAAATCATTTCGACGTAGAATACAGTATTTGGCTTATGGCTGCTTAATGATCCCGGGCCAGATTATCAGCATTGAATTTTCCAATCTTAATATATGTCAAGCATATAGACGACTGTCAAGTTCCTCCATAGGGACATACTGTTCTAAAATGTGCATAACAGACTCAAAGTTATTCCTAGAAACAGTTAGCATGTAATCACATTCAATGTCAACACCTCCACCAGGCCGATCTCGAGCATTGATATTGCGCTGGTATCTCTGCTGAACCGGCGGGTTCCTGCTGTGACCAATCACTCCGGTGTATTTACACTGGATTCTTTCTGTGAGGTTTCGCTCCAAAACGAAGAAAAACGCCTTGCTTAGATTTGCTGGAACTCGGCCCACTTGCCGGCCTATAATTTTACATATAAATTGAAAAATCAGTCTTTGCAAAATGCATTTTTTTTTATCATTCATTCTCTACTAGATAAGTATATTCTAATTTGAAAAAACTTGGGACAAATCAGAGAAAGTAACTGTATGAATATATTTTAAAAATTATTTTTTACACACAGTACGCAATTATGATAAGTACTTATTTATATTCCGTTATTCCATATCACTTCAATTCATTCAAATATCAACATATTTCTATTGTATGAAATATATATCGCATGAAAATATAGGCTGAATGTTTTCATTAGAAAACTAAGATGCGTTCCATAATGTATAAACGGAAAAAATGACAGGGTTCACATATTTATCAGGTAGAAAAGAGGGATAAGAGTAGCAAGTTTCAAAAATTACTTAACAACAGCAAATCCATTTTAACATTTTTTTTTCAAATAAAAATATATATATATCCGATTCGTAATTCAATTGGTTTTTATTTTCTCAAAATTTCGCAACCATTATATAACACGTTTATATATAGAAGTGTGTATAGAAGGTTTTAATATCATTCATAACTAAGTGGTCTCTTCATGTTCATAATTTCTCTGACCCTTGCGTCGAATAACGGGAGAACAGCAGGATTAACAAACTTGTTAATATCCTTATCAAGTTATCAGATTCTCTGCCTTCACGCCACTCTTCTAACCTATTTATTACATGTATTTGATTATGTTAATGAGCGCCAATAGATCTTCAGGGAAGAGAACAGGGAAGGAAAATTCATCTCCATAAATGTGTAAATTTATTTCGTATATACAAACAGAATGCCGTTAAATTTGCAAAATATAGGTCATTATACAGTGTATTTTGGAAAGGAGGTCTTGTTCTACGAATGATTTATGAATCGTTTTATATTTAAAATGATTTATAGCCTTTTTAAAATAAGAAAAAATGGATAAACATAAGATAGGATTGCACCAAAACCCCATTCTTATAAGTACGTACTACTTTTTTTTTTTTACTGACAAATTTCAAACATGTCAAATATTATATCATTCAACTTTGATTACAAATTAACACAAACATGTAACATCCCCCCTCCCCCTTTCATCAATTCGTGGCCAAACGACAAAACTACATGCACACCGTCTTTGAATAAATATAATTCTGCACTTAATGCAGTACGAAAAAGAACGTTTGGTGTCAAAACCCCAATTTTCAATGCATATATTATGTTTACCTTTGCAAAAAGGGGGGTGAGTCTCCCTAACCAACCAACCCCCCCCCCCCCCACATCCGTTCCGACGCCTATGCAGTATTATAAACACTTTCTTGTGTAAAGTTTTTGTTTTCAGTAAATATGAGTATAATTATTATCGACCGGAAAAGTACTGTTTGTTTTACTAGTAATTCGGATGTGCAAGGCAAATTGAGAATTAAAAATTGTCTTTATTTAAGAGTTAACCTATTAGCAAATTAATAAAATGAAATGCCCGAGAAGTATATTCCAATATTTTTCACTTCAATATGTTTTCATAAAATTACAAAAAAAAAAAAAATATGTATATATTGAAACATTCTTTCTTCCTGAAGACAGATGACAACTGAAGAAAACTTATTATGAAACAAAGAGTTCAATAAACTTTATAAATAATAAATTACACAAAGACATTATTTAAATCAATTAAAAAAAAATAAATAAATAAACGACTGATCTCAACATTTTCAAAATAGCAAGTCAATTCTAGTTGTAAGTTGTTTAATTTTTCAACAAGGGGCAAATACATATTTATACAAATTTTTGATCTGCAGATAAATTAATAAAAATATAAGGTGCTCTGTTGTTACCTTATGCATAATAATAGTGCGACTTTTTTTTACGCATAAAAACATTTTAAAATTTGAGAACAAGAGCGGTTTAATTTATTTTCAAGGGTGTAGTGTAAAATCAAGATTCGGAGAAGACATCACCAACAATAACACCCTCTTAACACAAAACAATATCTGAAGACGCCGTATAATTTTTCATACTAATTTAATTACTATGTTTTTTGGGGTTTAATAGCTCAACGTTTTGTAGTCTAGAACTCAGACTAAAACTGTTAAAATATTAAAAAAAAAATTGTTAGAAAAAAAAATAGGTCTGGCCGCCAATGTATGACAAATACATTCATTCATATGCTTACCAGCTATCTGCCTAACAGTTTGCCTGGGACGCGACGGAGTTCCATCTCTTGTTATGTCATCATGGTACTGTGGGGGAATCTCTTCGAGTGCAGGCATAGAAACTTTAACAGCATATGGGTCGCGTGGATTGATCAGTTCTCGTTCCACTTTCATATTTATTTCAGCGTGTGGTCGTATATGAAAGTAATGGTATCCTTTGATACTCCATTTAATTCGAATTAAATTTGGCATGAGGAACGGTTAAAACTTGTATGCCTTAAATAGTTGTTAGCATTTAAAAAAAATGAATGCCTACTGTCCACTACGGAGGCTGGCGCGTAAATTATGCAGAAAGTAATCAGCTGATCTATTTATGATAATTGCAAAACAATCCTGACCCCATTCACTTCAAGCAGAGTTCAACTGACAGAATTTGTGTTATAAAATGGAATAATGAACATATGCACCACATACATATATTTCCAATTTAGTAAAAAATGAACGTTTTGTATGTTTTTATTATTTCATGTGTAGAAAAATAATATAAAATAAAATTCTAATATTGATGTAAAAAAAAAAAAAAGAAGTCGAGATTGAAGTGTTTAACTCATAGGCAAAATGTATATACAAAGTAATTGAGTGGGGACTGATTTAAGAAAGTTAATTATTAAGGGAATGTATTTTTTACAGAACAAATCTCGATCTTCACGTATCGAAACTTCAGAAATCGTGTCGAGTATGTGGGAGTACAGACTTGCAGCATGCTTCTCGTAAAAAAGCCGAATTTTTACAGGAATTTCAAGAAATGTTTGGTATTGATGTATCAATGGATGATGTAAATATACACCCAGAGGGTTTATGTCGTGCACATGAAAAACTCCTCCTGAAATGCAGAGACCATAGGCTTTCCGGAAAGACATTTACCACCAGCGTAATGCCCATAGTTTTCAAAAAACATGATGAAAAATGCAGCATTTGCAGCGTTCCAAAAGCGAAAGGGAGAAAAAGAAAGAAGCCAACAAGAACAAAGCAACAAATTTTCAAAGAAATCATTCCTGACACTGGGGCTGAGGCACATTCAGAAGACGTCGTCAGAAATACAAATGATGACCTTCGTAACTCAGAACAAAATCAGGTATCCTTCTCAGTGGAAGATGAAACCCTTACATGCTCAGACACTCCATTTCAGTCGAGCAGCAAATCTTGTCTAAAGACCCTGCTTGAAAACTTTACGACCCTTTCCTCACAAGAAAAAAGGACATTTTTTTCTACTGTATTGAAATCATTAACGTCGGAAGAGATTTCAAATTTAGCATTTGATCTGGGAAATAGAGAAGAGAAAAACATAAGGGAAGACATCGAAGGAGTGTCCAAAGAATACCTGAGTCATTCTGAGCTACTAAATTTCGAGAGTAACTCTTGGATAACACAAAGAAACAATACATTGGTTAGCTTTATCAGCGGATTGACTGCCTTTAATATTGAAACTTCGACAGAACAAGACAAAATTACTCTTTGCAGGGCAATAGAACAGATTTACTCACTCCGTTTTCAAAAACTGGTCGCTCCTATGTCTTTCCTACTGTCATTAAATATCTACACTAAAACAAGCAGTAGACAGGTTGTTGATATGCTGAGCAAATCATCACCGAGTGGTTCTTATTCCACATTATCAAGCTGGATAGCCAAGTCTGGATCGTCAATTCCTAAATGCCCGTCTGGATCCGTAATTGCTGGTTTTGACAACGAACAAGTTATCGGTTACAAAAGGGGTATTGGTCCACACCAAAAATCTCGATCATCAATTATCACAACTCAAGTATTTGTTCCCTTGTCAACTCCAGAAAACACAGAGACAACTGACAGAATGCAAATGCGGGAAGATTTGAAACCTCCCAACTGCTTTTCCAGCCAGTATTTCGATTTCAGAATACGGCATGCAGAACAACATCAAATGAATAGTGTCAGAGAAGAAATCCTTAATGAAAAGCAAAATTTTGAAAGAGAAATAACCAAAATCCGAGACCAAGCATCACCTGATTACGAAAAACTAGAACAAATTCACTATCAACAACTTCACCATTTCATACAAAATGCACTAGACACAGTTATTTCAGAACAGTTTTCCGATTCAAGCCCATTCACTGACAACATAGATGAAACAATCCATACAGAGGAAAGAAAGAAGGATGTTTTAATCTGTACTTCATGTGGAACTGAGAATGCAAGAAGAAAACTAATCTGCACAGGCTGTCAAAAACGAGATGGTTTGAAAGAAGCACGGGGAAGAAAAGAAAAACAGCCGTCGGGAAATAAGCAAAGAAATGTTAAAGCTGTGCACATTAATGTAGAACAAGGTCCAAAGGAAAACACATACGAGTCAAGTCAGCGATATTCATATGTGCCAACTAATCACACGTCTGCAGCTGATGTTACTGTAGGGATGCCGACCTTTGTCAACCCCAACAGCAACGAAACAGTAGCGTTGGTTCTTCGGCACATTGGTATCCACGGAGGAATTAAAAGATACAGCGGAGAGGAAAGACAGTGGATGTTTGTGTGTTGTGATGGTAGACCTCACAGCCTTTATCAACGCCTGTTAGAGGACGCCGTGATCTGTGACCTGTGCAAAGCATCCTTTATGACCTTGTCTGCCTACAGAGAACACCACAGAAATCTCCATAAAGATTCCTCACCATCATGTTCAAGGGAGTTTGATTGGCTATATATGAGAATAGGCGCGGGGCATTACGAAATGAATGCAGTCAAAGCATTTTTTGAACTCAACTGGATTCCATTTTTAGAGAAGATGTGCGAGTTGATGGGATTTGTTTCAGAAAATGCAAAACAATTTGCAAAATCTTGCAAAGATCATCACGTCGCTTGGCAACTTCTGCTGACATTCCACACAACTGCATTACAAGAAATGGTCGTCCCATATGTTAGATACGCAAAAGGCAATAGTCAGCCAATATCTGTAGAATCCTTTATTACATTCTACAAAGAAAAAATGGCAGAAAACCCGAATTGCGCTTATCTTAATATGCAAGTATTTAGATTCTCTCAAGCAATAATTAACTTCAGAATGGGAATCAGAAGAAACAATGCTGAACTTGTCCGAAGTGCCAAATTTCACATCAAAGAATTGTTTTATGGCCGTTTCCATCCTCATTATCAAAAGATTGAATTATTCGACGCAATTCAATATCAGTTCATGCCCAAAGAAGTCAGAGAAGTGTGGGATAAGAATGCCTCATTTACTGTTAGCGGAGACAAATCAAAGGGCCAGGATCTCGACTTCATTTTAGAAGAAAAGAACAGAGCAATAAAACAGTATTTACCAAGTGGCACAGTACCCTCAGATGAAACATGGAAGTCAATATGCTGCAATCTTAAATTTTTTGAAACCCTCCAAGAAAAAACAAACCAGCTATTAGGAATGAAAAAGCCCACTGAATATGGATCAAAAACTATAGATGTAGACAGTGCAGTGCGCGTATTTAGACCAACTATTAGAAAGTACCTTGCCGCATCACCAGCATCATTCGTAGGACTTAATGGATCAAAACTGCATCCGGGGCTTCTAGAGTTCTTGAAAATATCAACACAGAAGAGAATGGCGAAAATTAATATAGACGTTCTTGGACAGCCATGCAATGTATCTTCAGAACCAGTGTTTGTCACGGAAAATGAAGAACACAGTTATCAACATAAACTTACAAAAGCCGAACTTTCTGGAAAGATAAAAACTTTCATCAATTACTTGACATCTGATGAACTTCTTCGTGGGCACTACGCAGAAATCCTGAAAAGCTTAGAGGACCAAAATGCAAATAAAGCAACATACGCAACGCTTTACTTTGAGTTGAAAGATCTAACGTCTTCACTCATAGATGAGGAACAAGAATCAGACGAATAGTGGCTGAAGAATGATGTATAATTTTGGACACTGAAATTTACAGATTTAAGGGGGGAGGGATTACAATGGTGGACAATTATTTAATAGGAAATGTAAAGCTCACTTTGACTGAAGTATAAAATAACACTTGAAGGAATCTGAGCCTGATCGATTAACAGAATTTTAAAGATGACTTGTAATATGCAACTCCAATCCAGTCCATTTTTTTTTTTATCTGAAAGAATATTCACCGAAATGGTAAATATTTTTTTTTCTTTTTCACCTGGAAAAAGTTGTTCAGAAATAATAGTCATACTTAAAAAAATATTTAATCCAACATGATAAATAATTTAAACAAATTAAAGTAAAAAAAAATATAAGCTGGACTTTGATAAATAGGTATTTCTCTGATTTGCATCAATACCATATATATATTTCTAATTTCCACAGTTTTTTTTTTAAATTGTTTTACCATGATCATGATGTTAACTTGTCTATGTACTTATCAAATCCTGATAATATCCGTAATGAAGAAAATTAAATGGTTGATATTCAGCCATGAACATATACATGTATGACATTGATGTATATTTTTTCAGAAAAAATACAAATATTGTAAAGAAGCATCAATATCAGTAAAAGTGTCCTGACTTCAATAATTTAAAAATGGAAGTATATCATTAACAATAAATGTTTTTTTTTTTTTTTTTTTGTAGATCAACCAGTCAATTAAAAAATAATAGTGTTTGCCAGTCCAAATCTTACAAAACGGAAGAAGAGGAAGTTAAAGCAGTAATCTCAAATGAAAGGCGCATAAAATCAGCAGCGATAATGCAGATTTTTAAGCAAATGAAGAGACTGACTTCCCTCTCAAGACTTCAGATGTCCTTCCTATTTGTTTATAAGGATGAGGGTCAGCAGAGACAATTAGTAAAATTCGCAGGATCTGGTGAATTTTTAACAAAATTTGAAAGAGCAGAACCTCTTCTGTCAGGAAAGGAACTAAAGAGATCAAAGAACGTCGATGAAAAATACTTTCCAAAACTTAAAGAGCCAAAGGAAGTCCATATGGCCACGCCTTCTAAAATGCCATGTGGGCCCGGCGTGTCTAAAACAATTGCGGAGGAACAGAGGGAAATGCTGTCTACCCCCGCAATTCAGACATTGTCGACTGACGATTCCATTGTCATTGGTAGGTAAAACTTCGAGCACATACATTAGATATATATACAGTAGTAAATTTTATATTCTACCATTAGTTGCATGTTGTTTTTTTGTGGTTTAAGACTAAGCCCCAAAGGCCATCTCGGGATCATGCTACGATAGTTCAATTTTGCTCCTGAGAATTTCAATCCCTGTTATCAAAACATACCCCAAATTTCGTTACTGAATAAACATATGAAAATGTTAAATGGCATGAAATTGAATTAAGGAATAATACATTAAAGATTTAGATATCAGTTCTTTTACTTACTAGTAATCTTTAAAAGAAATGCGTTAAATTAAAAAAAAACTATCTGATTTCTTCTTTACTGTAGATGTGTCCACCCCTAAACGAACACGAAGAGGGCGCGTAAAGAAAACAGTCGAAGCAGGACGTAAACACGGTAAAGGTAATAACTAACTTAAAGATAAAAATATACATCCTAAATATGGTAATAATAATATAGAAAATCACAGAAGGGCCGTTAGGTAAGACTGTATCAATGTCTCGTCTTTTTTTTCTTAGACAAGAAAAAAACACGAAAAAGACGGAGGAAAGCCAGTTCCAGCGAAACATCAAGCGAAGGAGCTGCGAGTGACGAATTAGTTTTTGTGAGTTTCCCTTGTCACATATATATATATATATATATATATATATATATATATATATATATATATATATTAAAAATAAAAATCCAAAAAATCACAAAATATTTTCTGCAAGCGCTTTCGCCATGTTAGGCTCTTCAGGCAGTTATACAAATGTCATAAATGTTATACATTTGTATAACTGCCTGAAGAGCCTAACATGGCGAAAGCGCTTGCAGAAAATATTTTGTGATTTTTTGGATTTTTATTTTTAATACACCCAGCAAAACTGTACCGGTTCTTCATTTTGTTTTTGAAATTATATATATATAGTTGACTCATATGAAGGAAGATGACAAGCAATTGATTTCAATACCATGCAGAATCCTGAATTTATCGTTTAATAGCAAAATATCTCTTTTTACATTACACCTGGTAGCTACATGTGCAATGTAAATTGTTATTCGTTTACCTAGTAATTTGATTACAGTTTTTTTTTTTTTTTTCTGAAGGAAAAGTTGCGTGAAAGTGAAGACAATGATGAAGAGGAAGACCCTGAATCAGCGACAACAACGGTGAATACTAATTTATTTAAATCTTGTAAATGAAAAGATTTTTTTCCAAACATTTACCTGTATAATTTATGCTCTCAGAGCTAGAATAACTGGAATAGTATATAATTAAAGTATATCATTGAGGGAGTCAGCAAGATTCCAGTTCCCCAAGAGCAAGTTTATTTCCCGAGGCGCAGCCGATTTCATATGATTAAAAGAATATGTTAGGTGTTCCTAATAGGTGTATCAGTTCATCAAACTGTCACACCTTTTTGCAGGGAATCAGTCCATTTACGGTGATTTTCAGGGAATCAGCAAAATATATCGATTTACTCTTATATAGTGAAAAAAACAGTAGAGGTATAATAATATATTTTAAGTACTTTTAAACTATCTATGAATAATTCAAATTATTATGCAAGGAAAAATTATGATCAATGCTACTATTTTTTTTTGCATGTGATAAATTAGGCAGTCAAAGAGACGGAAAAAAAGAAGCCAAAAGAGGACAAGACACGGCAAAGAAGTAAAGGTACGATGGCCAATGATTCTTTTGATTACCATTAAATCAAAACATTTTACTCTAATTCCTTGAAATAGTTTTTCACAGCACATTTATAATTACAGGTAATGAAAAACAAATTGCGCCATGCAAAGAGGGAGAAAATCTGTCGCAAGTCGAGGACAGGGCATTACAGCCCAATATACAGGAGGGAGAGAACGCGGAAGAGGAACAAGATAGTTCCGAAGGTCAGTTTGAGGTACTGGCCAGCCTATTATTAGAACCGGGATGGCAGGCCCCGGAAAATGTGAACTTAGAAGAGATGCTGCAAACTGATACCGATGTGGGGACGATGGAGGAGAGACTGGAGGAAAGACCTGACATGACAATCGATAATGTACAGCAGCAACAAACCGAAGAAGCGGAATCGGGTAAGATGAAAAGCTATAAAAAGAGCAGTTGCATTGCTTTTATTAGGAAAAGAGTTTTGTCAAAAGTGATCTTGCATAGGTAAAATAATTGTTATTTATAAACTGAAACTAAATAAAAGAAAGCAGTCCAGATTTATATAATCTGTGATTCTCTTCCATGACATTAACGAGTCTGGTGCAAACAAAAAAGAAAGGTTTTTTTCCCATTTTACTCTGTTTGATTTCTGAAGTGTTTTTTATCATCTACCTATATCAGAAAACCATGACACACTCATGCAAGATCACACACAATCACGCAGAACAGTTCTACAGATCATAATCGTTTTTGTGCCGTTATACATGTAACCCGCTTATAAGCTGGCGTATGTGCATATCTTGAATAAAATTATTTAGCAAGAGTATTAATGAGAGTTTGATGTATTATCATATAGGAATAAAATTTGTAACTCTTCATGACTTTTCGTGAAAATTTTTACAGAGAAACACACTACAAGTACACCAATACACTAATCCACATCTAATTTTATGACGGAATTCGCGTACCTAAACGAACCTAAATGTACGAGGGCTGTTCGGAAATAAGTGAGACATTTACTTTTACTCCATAAAAGACAGAGATAAATTCATGAAAATTCATCAACATTTTATAAAGAACGAATAAAACAGTTATGCAAAATTTCTAATTTCCAGGATAATCAGATAAGTTCCGGTGAAATTATAAACATGCATATGTCAATCGACAATGATCTCCATATTTCTGAACAAAATTCTAACAAACTTGCACAACATGAAGTAAAAATAAAATTGAAAAATTATATTTATAAATTGAATTATTTTCGCTTTTATTTTGGGTCCACGGGGAGTTTGAACGTTGGTGTTACATATTTTCAATATCTGATTTCGTGACTGCGCCGGGTACCCCCTACCATTGGCACAATTATATACCATTGAAAAGAAGAAATGTAATATTATTAAAATATTTCTTGCTTTTATTAATTCTTAGTGTTTGTCAAACGTAAGTGCAAATTTTCATTTGGAACGTTCATTAGAAAGAAAAATATACACAATGTCTCAATAATTTCCGAACAGCCCTCGTACATTTACGTACCATGACCAAAACCCAATGCGTTATTGATAATTTTTAGATATTGAGAATAATATTTATATATTTAATCATTTAATTTTTATATATATATATATTGTATAGAAAATTTATGCTGGGAAATTGGAAGGTACTATGCTGTTGGCTTTGAGGATCGATGGTACCCTGGGTTAGTCCTCGAAATCAAGGACGAAAACACTGCCGCTATGAAATTTCTGCACCCAGCAGGAAAATCTTTCAAGTGGCCGTCAAAGGATGACATAATTGATGTAAACATTAAGACTGTTTTATGTGAAACAGATGTTGCACCAAATCCAACTGGAAGGTTATGGTCAGTAGCAAACCCTCAGGCCATTCAAGATCTGTTTGATCAGGGTGTTGCTGAGTAAATTAAGCATATTATTGTTCGTTTCAAGCAAAACATGTATAAATTTTCCGAATTTCATTTTTAAAGCATATTTTTTTTACACATGTATTATAGAAATATTGCGTTTTTGAAAAAGGTAACATGTGAAATTGATATCCCGCAAAAACTACCGCGTACTGTTGACTCAAATATGACAATTTAACATGAAACTATAGCTAAATTCATCTTTAATCTATTAGCTTTTAAATCGGATTCTTGCAATTTTTTAGTAGATATACATGGATAATATTGGTGTAATTTCAAATCTTGAACATAACTATAATTTTTTTTTAAATATGTGCTTAATTTCTTTTTTCAATTTGGTTTTTAACTGACATTGACGTTGCCACAAATTATGGTCATTTGAGGTAGACTATATAAGTTTTTTTTTGTTTTGTTTTGTTTTGTTTTAAGGGTTAATCAATTTATTGATCATGTCTCCCTCATTCAGCTTTAACTTTGCTTGTGATATTTACTATTTTTGAAATGTAACTTGTATGTAATTATTTTTGTTGGTGAAGAGGCCAATGTTATCTATTAGTGCCAATGCGTTTTTCTCCGCAATATTGTAATTGTTATTAATTATATATGAATACATGTCTTTTTTTTGCTGAATATAAAATGTGAAGTTTCAATTTTTGTACATATTAATGTTTGTGTGCATGATTTATATGGATTTTGTTTTCTATACTTTACATACTGTAGTTTGTTCAGAAATATAGGTCTGTAATACATGCTAAAAATGTTAATTGTTATTCTTTTTAATCTATTATTTTCATTGGTACAAATTGGAGCCATATGCTGAGAAATGTAGCTCATTTAACGTGTAAAAAGAGTGCGTTAAGCATATTAATAACCTCCAAGCAAATTAAAAATTAATGAGGTTTCCTCCTATGAATCTTCTTACTAAATTGATTTTCTAAGGTATCGGAGTTGAATATGAACAAACTAAAGTTAGAAAGAGAAATCCAGGCACAAAGCATCGGGGGGAGCCCCCCCCCCCCCCCTTTTTTTTCCAGACATAACTTTACTATAGCAAATGTTAATTGACCCCCCCCCCCCCCCATTTTTCGCTGCAGCATACAAATAAGGGTTATGTATATGTAGTACGTATGTGTAAAATAATTTGATATTGAAAGAAGTTGGAAACTATCCCATCCCCCTCAAATTGGATTTTTTTTCAAAATTTCAGACAAGTTGAATTTCTTTTCTCTGTGCTGCACCCCCACCCCCAACTTTCATAAACGATGCTACGTCCCTGTCGCCAACCAAAATTGATATGAGATGAACACTGTATAAAAAGGGGGTATGAATTAGGTAAATTTTATGGAGGTTTTATGGAGGTTCCAATCGAATGACTAAATGTTTATAGAAACATGAGAAATGTTACCGTTTTCGATAATACTGCTATTACGTTTGTACATTCGATTTTTCAACGCACGCGTGTGTGTGGAATGTGGTGAAAGGGGTGGGGGTAAGCGGGTTACAAAATGTATAACTGAAATGCATAGTGCCTATGGCGGTAGTAGGAACCCAATTATTTATATTTTTCCTATTTTTTAGATATGTATAAGTAAAAGGTCAGAAGTGTTACCGACAAATCACATATTTAAACATTACGATAAATGTACTCTATACACACAGGCTTGTATTAATTCGGTTATATTTTATATATATTGTTTCGGTAATATTTTTTTTTAACCCATGGTATAATACATGTAAGTGTTATTATTATACTATGGGTTAACACTTTAATACCGAAACAGGTGCCTGTGATTATACATCAAAAAAAACACGATGGTTTAGATGAAGCCGACAAAGACTAAAGCGATGAAAATTTATCCCCCCCCCCGTTTTTTTATCACCTGAACGTAGCAGTCAAGGTGGTTTTGAGTAATACGTTATTTATAGTTGGTGCACGAGCTAAGCATGGCAGGTGACACGTCTGCTAAACCCCGAGGTTATATTGTAGAACTCTCGTGGGAATGCGAATCAAAAGAGTGTGTGTTTTTATTTTCCAAGTCATGTGTATATAGAGGCCAGATACTATTCGTGATCGCAATCAAATAAACAATATACTTTTCATTAAAACTGACCATGTTCATTTTCCAAGCCATGTGTAGAGGCCAGAACTATTCGTGAGAACGTGACCGCAATCATATTATTTCTTACCTATTTTTAATACATGGCCCTAATGCAGTGAATTTCCGTTTTAAAAAAGGAAAAAGATCTTGCTCATTGAATGCTACATGTAAATTAGCTATAGTTTGTCGACAATGTTGATGCAAGTCATTTAGTTCGTTTTACGTCACCGCTACGTTTTACGTTTTTTAGGTTACAATTAAAAAATAAAACATTTACCTCATTATTTATTTATTCATTTCATTTTATAATTATTATGCTTTATTTTGTTAAACACATCTAATAACTTTTTTTCAACTCTACGAAAAACATTTATTTCATACTCCCCCCCCCCCCCCCCATCATTTAACCGTTCTGGCGGCCGGTAATCAGCCTTGATGGAGAGAGAGAGAGAGAGATCTGATCAAGTTATCAACTAAGTAGGTCAATCATTTGAATAACCTCTCATCACCTCTGAGGTTCACTATGTTACATACATGTGTAAATCCATTCGGATAACCGCACAAAATCGCTCATTAAAGGACCAGGTTGTTAATTTACACAATTATATACAAGTAATTGTAGGAAAACAAACAACACTGCTACACTATACAGTGTATCATGCAACTTCTGTTCACAAACATCGAACACAAGAGAAAGGGAGATAACCGTTATTGATAAATAGAAATCTGTAATATTACGAAAATTCGTAATATTACGATATTTCGTAATGGACTGGACTGAATTATGAGCCGTTTCTTTTGCAGCAGTAAATTTGATTTTCTTATGGTATAGGCAAAATTCCCTGGATCCATCCTTGTCATAAACATATTACATGTTAAAAGAAAAATGTAAATGAAGTTTATAAATTCTTTTTTCATCATTGTTACATGTAATACATGAAAACTTTAAACATATGGAATTGTTATAAATTATGAACTCATAACATGCAGAATGGGGAAGGGGGGGGGGCCTTTTCACATTCTGCGTATCCCCCATCATTATGCAGGTTATAAATAAAAATACCACAGAAAAAATAAACTTAAAAGTAGATATACATGTATTGATTTTAAACTGTATTACAACTGTAAAAATTAAATATTTTTGGTTCAGATACCTTAACTTTAGAAAGTAGATGTTGGTTTTCTGTTTAGCGCGTATTGGTGACGTCATAATGAAAAATTATGTCAATTTTGTACCTGTGGAACTTAGTTCGCATCTTACTTACTTCAATGCTCAACATAAAAAGATGAAAAAGAAAAGTTTAAAATATTGAAAATTATGCGGCAAATTACTGCTAATACCGTACTTTGTTCTTTGTAACTGTGTCCAATTTTTTTTACCTTGACCTTCCCAATAACATTTGACTTTACTATTTATTGTTAATTAAACTCAGTTTTATAGAAACTAATGAAGATGTTTTTCTTAATCAAACTTTATTCATTTATACAAATTTTCATGTTGCAATCCTCATGAACCCTGGGCATGGCATTAAAATTATGTCCTTTGACATATTTGAAGTTCAAAATGCTACTCCTCCTACAGTTTTGGTCTGAGTTTAATACAACATAGCACACAAGTAGACTATGCTCAGACACATAATTCTGTATATCAGTTTTTAGCTCACCTCGACGAAGTCGAGATGAGCTTATGCTATACCCCCGGTGTCGGCGTCGGCGTCGGTGTCGGCGTCGGCGTTAGCGTCGGCGTCCCAGGTTAAAGTTTTAGGAGCAAGTCCCATTCCCAAGTAACTATAAGCCCTACCTGGACCAAACTTGCATGGATGATGCATCTAGGGATGGACACTACCACACTTGCTTCGGATGCTGGATCTGACCTAGATTTTCCAGATGAGTGACCAGGTTAAAGTTTTAGGAGCAGGTCCATTCCCAAGTAACTATAAGCCCTACCTAGACCAAACTTGCATGGATGATGCATCTAGGGATGGACACTACCACACTTGCTTCGGATGCTGGATCTGACCTAGATTTTCTGGATGAGTGACCAGGTTAAAGTTTTAGGAGCAGGTCCATTCCCAAGTAACTATAAGCCCTACCTGGACCAAACTTGCATGAATGATGCATCTAGGGATGGGCACTACCACACTTGCTTCGGATGCTGGATCTGACCTAGATTTTCTGGATGAGTGACCAGGTTAAAGTTTTAGGAGCAGGTCCATTCCCAAGTAACTATAAGCCCTACCTGGACCAAACTTGCATGGATGATGCATCTAGGGATGGACACTACCACACTTGCTTCGGATGCTGGATCTGACCTAGATTTTCCGGATGAGTGACCAGGTTAAAGTTTTAGGAGCAGGTCCATTCCCAAGTAACTATAAGCCCTACCTGGACCAAACTTGCATGGATGATGCATCTAGGGATGGACACTACCACACTTGCTTCGGATGCTGGATCTGACCTAGATTTTCCGGATGAGTGACCAGGTTAAAGTTTTAGGAGCAGGTCCATTCCCAAGTAACTATAAGCCCTACCTGGACCAAACTTGCATGAATGATGCATCTAGGGATGGACACTACCACACCTGCTTCGGATGCTGGATCTGACCTAGATTTTCCGGATGAGTGACCAGGTTAAAGTTTTAGGAGCAGGTCCATTCCCAAGTAACTATAAGCCCTACCTGGACCAAACTTGCATGGATGATGCATCCAGGGATGGACACTACCACACTTGCTTCGGATGCTGGATCTGACCTAGATTTTCCACTTGTGAGACCAGGTTTAGATTTAGGAGTAGTCTCGTTTCCAAGTAACTATAAGCCCTACCTGGACCAAACTTTCATGGATGATGCATCTAGGGATGTACACTAACCAACCTGCTTCGAATGCTGGATCTGACCTAGATTTTCCACATGAGTGAATTTTAGCCATATTTTAACCAAATTAGCATGGATGATGTATCTAGGGATGGACACTTCCAGACTTGCCTTGGATTCTGAATCTGATGTACATATTCCAGATGAGTGACCAGGGTAATTTTTTGGAGTAGCTATATAATATTATGGCCTGTTATGATTAAACTTGCATAGATGGTGCATCTAAGGATGAAAACTTCCAGACTTGCTTTGGATGTTGGAAGTGACCAAAATTTACTTGATTACTAAACAGGTCAAAAGTTTTTTGAGCAGGTCTATAATTAAATCAAACTTGCATGGACATTGATCTTGGGATGTACCCTAACTAGAAAAAAAATATGATGTGAAATTTGCCTTACATGTAGATAACATTCGTCGAGGTGAGCTTCGTAATCTTTGATTACCTATGTTTAAATTTGTTGAACAGTGTTGCCATGGTAACTAAAAATAGAAATTTCTCTGAAATACCGTCAAAATGCTTCCTCCCCCCCCCCCCCCCCCCCAGTTTTGGTCTGGTTTTATTATAACTTGGCACACAAGTAGACTATATTAAGATACATAATACTCTATAACAGTTTTTGATTTGATGAAGAGTGCTTCCATGGTTATTATGAATCAAAGTTTTTGTAAAATTCTAGCAAAAGGCTACTACCCCTACAGTTTTAATCTGATTGCATTCAATTTTACCACAAAAAGAAACTTAACCAAGGATCATTATTCTGTTCACTGTTGTTTCAAGTCCAGTGCTACTTTTCTCTTCCTTTGTTTTAAGTGCAAACCAGTAGGGCTACAATCTAGCCAGATACTTCTGGTTGGAAGAAGGTACGCCACTCTTAAAAAAGTTATATCAATGTGACATTTAATTAAAACAACAGGATGGCCAAATAAGACAAAACCCTGTCCAGCTGTTAACTGATAACCCCCCCCCCCCTCCAAAAAACCCCCCAGATATTAAAAACATAGCAAATAAGGAAAATAAATGTGATATTTCTCTTCTAATTCAGATCTTATGAAGCTTTGGATTCATCTTTGAAGAAAAGTGCTCAGAAGCTGATAATTGCAATGGATTTGGCTGTGCAAACATTTGCAGGGGAGACTATGCAACTTGTCAGGAAGGTACTACTTGGAAATCCATCCTCTTCTTCAAATGAAAAGGAGAGAGGAAAAGGGAAAAGGAGAGGTGGAAGAGCTAGAGCAAGGTACAGAGGGTTGCATGGTGGCCGTGAGAGTACTGGATATTCACATATAGCAACCACTGAAAATTTTTTCCAGAATTACTGTGACATATTTGGAAGGATGTTCTTTTTAGCAACAGGGTTAGTATTCAGACAAGTCTTGCCTTGAGTAGCCGTTTTTCTCATAATTCTCATAAAAATTATTTGAAATTTTATTCCTAAGAACTGCTATCAGGGATAAGCAATTTAATCGGTTTATTGTGATTTTTTACTTTTTGATATGTTGAGATACAGAGACTTAAAGGACTTATCGCATGATCTTTCAAAAATCGTAATTTTATGAAAAATATTATCTACAGCCTTGTTTATTAAAATACTGAATACAAAAAACGTTGATGAAGTCATATTTTAAGAGATATTGAGAGTTGAAATTCAAATAGGCAATATGCATATTTCAGTCGGATTTCGGCGAAATACTGCTCTGATGTCATAGGCGACAATTCAGTGATAGAGAGATGAGAATATGCACACTATTTACGAAGTTAAATGCAGCTTAATTATGAAAAATGCTGAAAAAAAAAATTCCTAACATGCTTTTTATTAACTATAGAAACATTTACTAGTTCTAAGGTTTAAGGCTTTTGAGATATTTTCGTTTTTTTTTTATTCCAAACATTTAGAATCTGTAGCTCTGATTACGGCAATGTTTCGTAATTGGAAAATTATTTTGCAAGACCGCCATCCTTTACAAAACATAATTATTTAAATTAATGTTATGCTAAAAATGAAGAATAACAAAGTTACATAATATTAAATGTGTGAATCAAGTAAGTTTATACATGTGATAAGATGACAAATCAAATTGTATTGTGATGGCGACTTTCTTCGTCTTGGTCGCATCTCCCTTGCTATCTTCGCTGCTATTTTTACAATGTTAACAGATTTTTCAGATTTTTTTTTTTGCTGACAGTTCTAAAATATAAGGTTAGATATTCAATTTCATATCGATAAAATCGGTGATTTGGTCATCCACAATGCAGAAAATTTAGGTTGTATCACGTATATTTTAGTAAGAAGAGCTGATCAGCCATTGTCGCCTTTGACATCACAAGGTCACGTGATCGCTATCGAATTAACTTAGATTTTTAATTCAGGGGTTTTCATTTGAGTCAATAATTGGTTAATTACAGCGGTTTATCGGCAGTAAAAACACTTAGTTTATAAACAGTGGTCATAAGGAACGTTTTACGCTATTAATTTCAAATAATTAAGAAACATGCGATAAGTTCTTTAAAAACTAGTATTTAGTATGTAATTATAAATTATTTTTAATTATTTATTATTATTTCGTTATAACTCTTCATTTATAGTTAAATGATTTGTTTAAAAAAAGTGTAAAACAACTGCATCCTAACATCCAAGCATGCTTTATTTATATATAATTAAAGAATGAAAAAAGGAAAGTTATGTTTCATTTAAAATCCTAGTAAAATATCATGATATTATTGTATATATATAAATTTGGGGGGGGGGGGGATCATGATGTTTCACGATACAAAGTTTTAAGTGATATCCATCCCTAATTGTTTTGCCAAGAAAAACCCCTGAAAATTGCTATACTGATCAGAAATACAACAAGCCTTTATTATAAATGTGAAATGTGGAGATATCGAACAGTAATCAAGCTCATAACAGGCCCGTAGGAAGCAATTTCACTTTGAGGGGGCACAACCATACATTTTCAGTTGAGGGGGCACTATCGACTACCAAAATTCCTTGACAAGCAATAAAAAAAAAAAAAAAAAAAAAAAAAAAAAAAAAAAAAAAGTCTTCAAACATTATTATAGAAGGGCCACAAGCATGTAGTACCTATGTTTTCTATAGTATTCTATATATCGGCAAAATTATTGGGGGGGGGGGCATGCCCCCCCCCCCCCCCCAGCCATGCATGAGTCCATTCAAACAATACAAATCAGTAGCAGAGCAAACAGACCTCTAAAACATCAGAGGTGGGATCAGCTGCCATGGAGGAGTGAGCATTACCTGTCAAATGGTCACACCCACTGTGCGCTCCTTAATTGTCATGATCGGCCAAACGAAAAATCTGTTGAAGTCGTCACATTTATCATGAAGCTTTGTTGTTAGGTTAACATTGTCTTTTCTAGTAAAATATCCAAATATGAAACAGATGTGTCAGACTTACGGTATCTTTTATTTCAAGCTTACTGGGATGTATCAAGTGGAAATATGAATGGAAGTAACTATTGTTTAAAAAATAAAGTTTGCATTTTAGTGAATGTCGCAGAATAACCTCGGTCTTGAAATGTTGTTTGAAATATAAAAGCCGAAGTGTTAGCCAAGGCTTTTATATTTTGAACAACATTTCAAGACTGAGGAGGTAATCGTGCATCATTCACGACAAGAACTTTATTAGCTCACCTGAGCTTTTCTGATTGAAATTTGTCCGTTGTCATCGTCGTTATTGTCATAATTTTTTTCAAATTTTCATCTTCTTCTCCATAACCATTGGACCAATATCAACCAAACTTGGCACAAAGTATCCTTGGGTAAAGGGGATTTTAGTTTGTTCAAATGAAGAGCCACACCCTCTTTTAAGGGGAGAAAATAAAGATAAAAGTAAAAATTGGTTGGGGTCATTTAAAAATCTTCTCAAGAACCACCAGAAAAGAAGAAATGAAAGCTTCCTGACATAGTGTAGATTCAAGTTTGTTCAAATTTTTACATGGGTATAAATAGGAAAAATCTTTAAAAATCTTCTCAGGAACAGCAAGCCTTGATTAGTCATATTTATATGGAAGCATCCATAAGTAGTGTAGATTCAAATTGTTCAAATCATGACCCTTGGGTTTAGGGTGTGGCCACTATGAGCGATTTCGTCCCAGTTCCCAAGTAACTATAAGCCCTACCTGGACCAAACTTGCCTGGATATGCATCTAGGGATGGACGCTACCACACTTTCTTCGGATGCTGGATCTGACCTAGATTTTCCAGATGAGTGACCAGGTTAAAGTTTTTGGAGCAGGTCCATTCCCAAGTAACTATAAGCCCTACCTGGACTAAACTTGATGGATGATGCATATAGAGATGTTCACAACGTTACCACACTTGCTTCAGATGCTGGATCTGAGCCAGATTTTCCAGATGAATGACTAGGTTAAGATTTTGGAACAAATCCATTCGAAAGTAACTATAAACCCTACCTGGACCAAACTTTAATGGATGATGCATCTAGGGATGTACACTAACCAACCTGCTTCAGATGCTAAATCCGACCTGGATTTTCCACATGAGTGAATTTTAGCCTAAGGATGGAAACTTCCAGACTTGCTTTGGATGTTGGAACTGATCAAAATTTCTTGATTAGTAAACAGTTTAAAAGTTATTTTGAGCAGGTCTTTTTCCAAGTAACTATAAGTCCTACTTAAACCAGACTTGCATGGATATTGATCTTGGGATGTACACTAACTAGAAAAAAATATGTGAGATTTGCCTTACTTATAGATAACATTCGTCGAGGTGAGCTTCGTAATCTTTGGTTACCTGTGTTTGAAATTTTTGGGCAACATTGCTTCGTCTATCAGTTAATTCTGTTTTATACTTCCATGGATCCTTTACAGTGTTGTATTATACTCAGTTGACCGTTAGGGCCCTTGGGCCTCTTGTTTGATGATGTTCATGATTTATTGGAGAATAAAGTCTGTGGCATTTCTTTGATCTTGGCAATTACTGGAGTAGAATACTGTATAATGGGTATTTTTTACGTGCTGCTAATTTTTACTCATTTTTACAAGTTTTATAAATCCGTGAAGTTTAAACGCGTAAAATTTCACAGAAGAAAAAAATGCCTCACGTAAATTTTCAACATCCTATGTATGAGAGTGATGGTAATTACAGTCCCTGAAACATTCTACTTTCCCACTTGAATGGTGAGCGAACGCTGAACGAACGGTGAACGAACGCAGAGCGAACGGTGAATGAACGATGTTTGAACGCTGAACGCAACTTGGTGAACGATGTGTGAACGGTGAGCGGTGAGCAAACGCAGAATGCAGAATGCGAACGGAGCAGGAATGCAAAGTGAAAGGTGAACGAACGGTGAACGCAAGATGAACGATATATTCGGAGTGCCTCTGGTCTTTTCCTTGCATTGAAACTATTTTATTGTATTATAATGTCAGGTGCCAAAAATAAATAAATAATAAATAGGTAAACCAATAAATGAATGAATAAATAAGTCAATAAAATAAATTCTCCAAAATTGTCCTAAGAAAAATGATGCATGCACATTAAGTTTTTAATCACACGGTTTTTATTGCATTTAAACATTGCAATCGTTGCCGAATGCTGAAGTATAAACAAATCGGAGAAAACTTCTGACTTATAGAATGAATTAAAGCGGTTGTAACATCCATTCATATATCTCCGTGTCAGGGCGATTTCGTGTAAAGTAATGAAAAAAAATTAATTACAAAGGTCAGTGGACGTTTTGCATTTATACGCTCGTATTTTAAATTTTTAATACAATAAAATATTTCGTGTCATTTCTATTTTTCATGATGATTTATTTAGCAGACTTCTACATGTATATGTAGATGGCCTTGGTTATACTCGGACAAGATAATACAAAGATACATATTCATATTATGTGTTATAAATTCAATTTTCAGAACTTGATATTTAAGTAATATGCTGTTATAGTTTTTATTAAACAGACAAATGAGAGAGAGAGAGAAATATTCCGTTTTAGCCCCCCCCCCCCCTCCTTTCAGGCTTCACTAAATGTTTGTACCTATATCAAACAAAAACTGAATTTTTTTTCTAAATATATCAGACAGTGAAAGTAACTTTTTTTATCAAATCATATCCATTTGTTTGACAGTCATACTCGTTTTTATTTTCCTGCTTCAAGTTCACACGAAGTCCACGTGATTGTCCTGTGAAGCAAAATCATTTGACACTGTGCAGGTGTGAAAGTTTCGTCACATCGAAGACGAAGTGCAAGTATTTCCAACAAGTTATAACATTTATTTTTATCATTTCTAGATTTGATCCCAACATTTGTATAATAAATGAATAAAATACATTGGGCATTAACACTTGAATTTGAAACATACTCTCTGCCAATTTCAAATACCACCGCCGACACGTGCATATTTTGAACTACTATTGTTTTGTGACTTTTTTTAGATGCATGTTTGTTTTGAGACTGAAAATTTTGTTCTAAAAAAGACCTTAACTTTTTATGCCCCGCCATGAATATGGCCGGGGCATATAGTGTTTGTCATGTCCGTCTTCCGTCCTTCTGTCTGTCCTTCCGTCACACTTTGCGTTTAGCTCTGTTCAAAGCTCAGTTTCAGAGAAACTATCCAAGATGTTTTTATCAAACTTCATATGCTGATAGATATTGATGAGGGCTATGCAACTGCATCAACATTTTTAGCTCACCTCGACGGAGTCGAGATGAGCTTATGCTATACCCCCGGCGTCGGCGTCGGCGTCGGTGTCGGCGTCGGCGTTAGCGTCGGCGTCCCGGTTAAAGTTTTAGGAGCAAGTCCATTCCCAAGTAACTATAAGCCCTACCTGGACCAAACTTGCATGGATGATGCATCTAGGGATGGACACTACCACACTTGCTTCGGATGCTGGATCTGACCTAGATTTTCCAGTTGAGTGACCAGGTTAAAGTTTTTGGAGCAGGTCCATTCCCAAGTAACTATAAACCCTACATTGACCAAACTTATATGGATGATGCATCTAGAGATGAACACTACCACACTTGCTTCGGATGCTGGATCTGACCTAGATTTTCCAGATGAGTGACCAGGTTAAAGTTTTTGGAGCAAGTCCATTCCCAAGTAACTATAAGCCCTACCTGGACCAAACTTGCATGGATCATGCATCTAGGGATGGACACTACCACACTTGCTTCGGATGCTGGATCTGACCTAGATTTTCCAGTTGAGTGACCAGGTTAAAGTTTTTGGAGCAGGTCCATTCCCAAGTAACTATAAACCCTACATTGACCAAACTTGCATGGATGATGCATCTAGGGATGAACACTACCACACTTGCTTCGGATGCTGGATCTGACCTAGATTTTCCAGATGAGTGACCAGGTTAAAGTTTTTGGAGCAGGTCCATTCCCAGGTAACTATAAACCCTACATTGACCAAACTTGCATGGATGATGCATCTAGGGATGGACACTACCACACTTGCTTCGGATGCTGGATCTGACCTAGATTTTTCAGATGAGTGACCAGGTTAAAGTTTTTGAAGTAAGTCCATTCCCAAGTAACTATAAGCCCTACCTGGACCAAACTTGCATGGATGATGCATCTAGGGATGGACACTACCACACTTGCTTCGGATGCTGGATCTGACCTAGATTTTCCAGATGAGTGACCAGGTTAAAGTTTTTGGAGCAAGTCCATACCCAAGTAACTATAAGCCCTATCTGGACCAAACTTGCATGGATGATGCATCTAGAGATGAACACTACCACACTTGCTTCGGATGCTAGATCTGACCTACATTTTCCGGATGAGTGACCAGGTTAAAGTTTTTGGAGCAAGTCCATTCCCATGTAACTGTAAGCTCTACATGGACCAAACTTGCATGGATCATGCATCTAGGGATGGACACTACCACACTTGATTCGGATGCTGGATCTGACCTAAATTTTCGGATGAGTGACCAGGTTAAAGTTTTTGGAGCAAGTCCATTCCCATGTAACTGTAAGCCCTACCTTGACCAAACTTGCATGGATGATGCATCTAGGGATGGACACTACCATACTTGCTTCGGATGCTGGATCTGACGTACATTTTCCAGATGAGTGAGTAGGTTAAAGTTCTTGGAGCAAGTCCATTCCCTAGTAACTATAAGCCCTATCTGGACCAAACTTGCATGGATGATGCATCTAGGGATGAACACTACCACATTTGCTTCGGATGCTGGATCTGACCTACATTTTCTGGATGAGTGACCAGGTTAAAGTTTTTGGAGCAGGTCCATTCCCAAGTAACTATAAGCCCTACCTGGACCAAACTTGCATGGATGATGCATCTAGGGATGGACACTACCACACTTGCTTCGGATGCTGGAACTGACCTACATTTTCCAGATGAGTGAGTAGATTAAAGTTTTTGGATTAAGTCCATTACCAAGTAACTGTAAGGCCTATCTGGACCAAACTTGCATTGATGATGCATCTAGGGACTCATAAATATTGCTAGTATTATATTTTGCTACCTTTGACTGACACCATATTCTTGGATTTTTAATTTAAGTGAAGAAAAAGAAATTGAATTAAAAAATTATTTATTTTCTAAGACCATTGTAATCTTTAAAAATACTCATCAATAGCAATAATTATTACATGATGACTTTGTAAATAAACAATCAAAAGCATTGAAACAGTTAAAGCAAGTTCATCGTTGTTAATCACTAATATGCACAGACTGCTTTAAAATTGTTCTTGCTCTTTGTTTTGTAATATTAATGTCAATATAATTGGGAAATGGTCAGAAAAGTATGTCTGTAAAACATCACACTTTACACACTCAATATGTTCATTTTTGATGTATACATGGTCCAGAAGAGAGTTGTTGTCTGTCGTAGGGTTGGATACAATTTGTTGATACTTGTATGAGTTCAGAAGTTTTAGAATCTTATGATTAGGTTTCATATGAATGTCTATGTTGAAATCTCCTAAAAGAATGTCTGTTTCTTTACTGCTTTTCATACATTCATTAAGAAGAAAGTGTTGAAGAGTGTTAAACATTGTTTTTGGTGATGAATAAAGGACTGCCAGTTGTAGACATTTGGAAGGTAGTTGTGGATCTTCAATGTTTATAATAACAGACTGTACAAATTCTTGATTGATTTTCTTTGATTTTTGTTGGCATTTAATTTGGAATTGAAGATTTGAGCTGGTGAAAACTATAATTCCATATGGTGATCTGGATCCATCTCCAGAGAGAATACATGTATCAAATCTCTGCATGCTGTAGTCTGGAATTTGAAACTGTTCATCAGGATCCCTTGAACAAAGTTTTGATTCCACAAATGTCATGATGTCAGGTTGGTAAAGGGCAACATCTTGAAGAACATCAGCATGGTGCTTGTGAAAAGATCTCACATTTTGATAATAAATTTTAAAGTTTAATTTTTCCTTCTGAGCCAGTGGTATGCATGCAAATTCTAGTTTCATGCTGCTCTCCAATCTCTGCATTTCTTGTTTCACAGAATGATCAATGTGAATTTTATTTTCATTTAGTTCTCTTATAAATAGGTTATTTATGCTCTTGACTCTACTGAGGGATACATAATGGCAGTGTGGAAAACATCTTCCATTAAAATCAACCACAACTGATTCCATGGTATCTCCTTGACATCTGTGACAAGTTTTAGCTGCAGCTGGACGGAGTGGAAACTGCTCCCTGATGACTTGTACAGATTTGTACCTTCCAACCATAAATGCTCTCTTGACTTTTGTTACAGGTGTCCATTTTTTATCAATTTTTGATGTATAAAATTTTCTTCCATTCTTTCTACAGGTTTTTCCTATAATGTCATTGTCAAATAATATCCATAGTATATCAGATTGTGTTGAATTGATAGAAAAGTTTGTGACATCCTTAAGAAAACCAGAGGCACCATTTGCTAACCCATCTTCAACATCTATGTTTACAGAAATTTCACATCTCATATTTTTGCATAAATTTAAGGTTTTCTCTAGCCCCATTGTCTTACTTGTGTCTTCTGGTATACTTTTCTTTACTTTTTCTTTTATATCCTTATCAACATCTCCTATGATATAGTCATTAGCTTGAAGAGTAAATTTTTCTTGATGTGAAAGAGCAAATATTCTTGAATTGAAGCTTCTGACATCTTTATTTTTTAGGAAGATGTGCGGAACTAACAGTGGATAATCTTGTTGAGTTTCATCTTTGTTGATTTTTCTTTCTTTCAAGATAGCAATATCCTTTTCTGTGTATTTGCATTCACGAATGCGATTCAGAATAGCAGCAAATTCCTTTGATTCACTCTGACGCATTATTTGAATTAACTGAGAAACCTTGAAGTTTTCTGTCCACAGGTTGGTTGCTAGTGGTCCATAATCTTCCTTGAGATTCTCAAATATCCAGCCATCAAATACAGGTTTTAGTTGGAATAAATCCCCCACAGCCAAAACAGAAATACCCCCAAATATCTTTGATGATCCTGTTATTTGTTGTAAACGCAAATGAATATATTGAAACATCCTGTTTCCAACCATTGAAATTTCATCAATGATGATCATTTTCACCTTTTGGAATTTACATCTTAAAGTGTTTAGACGGTCACTTTTCAGTGGTTTATAAGAGAATCCCTGGTTTGCTGGTATTTGGAACAGATTATGGATGGTGTTGCCATTAATAAGAAAAGCTGCTTTTCCTGTTGGGGCTGCTAACAGAACCTTTGGCTCATCAGGATTACTTCCAGGTTGGTTATTAAAGTGACGGTTTAGAGCCTGGTAAATGGACTTAACAACTACTGTTTTGCCAACTCCAGCCCCACCCGTTAGGAAAACATATACTGGTTTATTTTCACTTTTCATGTGATGAAGAATTTCAATGAAAAAAAGGTACTGTTCTTTGTTTAAAGATTGGACCAGTGAAAAATATTCATCATCGTTCATATATTTTGTAACTATTTCTTGCAAGTCATTCACAGTATTTTCTGGAGATGTAACATTTAAAGAACCATCATAGGAAGGATATTCTAAAATTTCTCTTGTACCTTCATTGATGTCTTCCTTGTCATAAGCTTCTGAGCATGGGGCAACAATGTTCCACTGATCTTCCAGTATATCTTCATTGACTTTTTTGATGTCCTCCATTGCCTGATCTAATTCTCTCCATGTATGATTATATTCCTGCATTTTTTCTAAGATATCTGAACTATCAAGAAGGTCAACAAATCTCTGATAGTATGTTTCCCTTTGTCCAATAATTCTTTTCTCTAACCTCCATGGATGATACAAAAACAAGCATTCACGGTAAAAATTTTCTGGATCATTCTTTTCATTGTATCCCACACAGCGTATCACAGCTTGTTGTCGTCTCTTTGTCACAGATGTACATTTGACCCTTTTTGTTTTAGCTTGACAGTTTTCTTCAGTTTGATCCATATCATTTTCTTCTCTTTCATTATCACTTAAATCTTGAAGTTGGTTGTTAGTTTTTGATTCAGTTGTTGATGTCCTATAAAGGGATACATAATCAGCCAGACAAATGTTTTCCATCTCTTTTGGTCTATCCTTATATCTGGAAATGTTGTTGCTTTCTTCTATGTCAGTTGACTCATCTGGTAGGCTTTGAATTTGTTCTGTACTCTTTAACATAATAATTCTTTCATTTTCTGGAGAAGTATTGATAAAGATTACTTCTCGTGATGATTTTCTTAAAGGCATTTGAAGAATATAGTAAACAGCCTCCTGAGCAGAAACTTCCACATGGCTTAAGAATTTGTTACCAATCATTTTTACTTGCTGTCTGATGTCCAGGTTTCCCTCTCTTGCCTCTTTACAAGCATTATACAGCAAGGTACTCATTCCTCTTTGTGCTTTTGAAATATAACTGACAATATACATAACACATGCATATGCATCAAGGATGAACTGAATGTCCATGTTGGCTCTCCAGGCTTTAATAAGAATAGGGTTATAATTATTTATCCTTATTTCATCCAATTGTCTTTTCAAAAAGATTGTTGTAGTTTTAATAGATGATCTAATTGCATTGATGTATTGGTCATCAGAAAGTCTCATTTCATTAAGGAATTCCTCAAGTGTTAAATTCTTTCCTTTTTTCATGTTGTCTAAACATTTCTTTATGCGTTCCCAGTTCTTTTTGTTTTGTTCTTTGTCTTTTTCAGGTATGCTATCATCTAATGGATTCAGGATGCATGTTTCTTTCATAGGAGGCTGAGGAAAATTAAATCTGCAGTCATTTTTGTTCCTTTTCTTACATGTTCTGCCATGAGCGTGGTATTGGTATTGCACTAATTCTTCTATTTCACTGTTCTTTGCACATGAGACATGTGAATTGATAAAATTCACAATATCACTTTCTTCACTTTCTCCAAATTTTGGAGCACTTTCTATCCAGAGCACCATGTGAATATGTGGGGAACCTCGCATTTGAAATTCAACTTTATAAAAATAATCTGTCACTTTTCCAACAGGGCAGAGGGAAGACTTCAGTACTTGGTTTATGAAAATTTGAACCTGATGATCAAAATGCCTGGCACAAGTTACTGGGTCTTTTCTAAGCAGTTCTGCCTTCTTAAAGAAGCTGAACAATTTTACATCATCTTCAGAATATCTTTTCTTCTCAACTGTCCATCCTAATATTTGTAATAAATGTGTCCAGTGAGTTTCAGCTGCAGAGAATGATGTAAACCATGTTGGAATGCCAAGTTGCCTGATGAGTGCAAAAATGTCTTTTTTTGCTTTCTCCCAGTATGGAGGAGAACCTCTGAGATCGCGAAATATTCGAAATCCTTCATTCAGTCTGCAGAGTTTTTCAAGGTTTTCAGGATGTTTCAAGTACCCTGCAGAGATATTTTCATTTTTCTTTGTTTTTCTAAGGCAGATGTTTGCTTTGTCTAAAACAGTTTTAACTTGAAGCTTTTTAAATTTAAAAAATATGTTTGGAATATGGCTAGCAACCCTTCTATCCATATTTCGTAGCTCTGATCTACATATGTCACTGTATGTAACCTTTACTTCCCGCTGGCTGTTTTCTGGTCTAGCATGTCCACAAAATATGGTTGGAAAACTCATCTCTTCAGCATTTTTGTCAAAGAAAAGATTTAAAGGAGTATTACCTTCACCTGGGGCAAATGAAATAACTTTTGCTCTCTCAGTTTCAAGATCCTGAGGTTGAAGAAGAGTGTCAAGAGTACCACAAGGTAAATCCTCTTCTGGTACCTCATTCCAGTCATCTTCTTTGTGTTCTTCTTTCTCAGTACAATCTGATTCCAGTTCTTTACACTTCCAAGAGTGGTCCAATGTGATTCCCGCTTCCTTATAAAAATTACTGTTAGACATTAACCATTCTACTGCTCTGATGACTTTTTCAGGTCTCACTGTTTGATAGTTAACATGATGCTTATACGAAAGTCTTCTTTTAAGTTTCATGGGTATTGTAAAATTTTCATCAAGTACTCGTGGTAATTTTGCTACTGTTTGATTCAAATTTGAAGGGACATTGACAACATTTCCATGAAGACTTATTTGTTTTCCTCGTGGGAGCTCATGGAGCTGCATGAATGGGATCCTCAGGGATACTAATTTTTCTTCCACTTCTGTCAAATCTAGCTCGGTTGGTCTATCTGTAAAGCACATCCCATTACATTTGGAGCATGGTGGTAGTTTGTCATTAGCAACATATCTACAGCAGGTCTGGCATATCCATTCTTTTTCATCAAAACTTTTTAAAGAATTCAATATTTTAAATCTTAAGTTTTCAGATACCTGCAAACTTGCAGCTAGCCTTACACCATCTCTATACCACATTTGGAAGCAACATGTACAGATGTAGGATGGACCTTCCTTCACTGCATTATAAAAACTTGTAATCAAATTCTCCACAGTGCCCTCTTTCTTATGTTTTTTAGCACACTTTTCCTTGATTCTGAAATCCAAATCTTTTCTTTTATTCTGTTTATGTAATTTTTCGTTTTCACGATTTGCTAGTGACGAACGTTTCCTTTCATTTTCTTTTGCCTTCAGCTCACCATGCATTCTTAAATATTGTTTATGATTTCGTTCTTTCTGTCTGTTCGTGATGGAGGAGCGTTTTGCCGCATTCTCCTTTTCTCTTTGTTCAGTATTAAGTCTTACATGTACTTTATGGTTTCGTTCTTTCTGTCTGTTTGTGATGGAGGAGCGTTTTGCTGCATTCTCCTTTTCTCTTTGTTCAGTATTAAGTCTTACATGTACTTTATGGTTTCGTTCTTTCTGTCTGTTTGTGATGGAGGAGCGTTTTGCCACATTCTCCTTTTCTCTTTGTTCAGTATTAAGTCTTACATGTACTTTATGATTTCTTTCTCTCTGTCTGTTCGTGATAGAGGAGCGTTTTGCCGCATTCTCCTTTTCTCTTTCCTCACTTTTTCTGCGTATAACCTGCATATGTAAACATGCATTCTTCTTTCTTGTCTCTGAGTTGCGCTTTGCCATGTTTTCTTTAATTCGCTGTTCATTGTTTTCCCTCTTCTGTTGTTTATGGAGTTTTTCCTTCAGTCTGTTTATCAAAGATGATTTTTTTCGCTTGTTTTCCTTTTCTCTGTACCTGGGGTCCATTCTTTGAATTCTTTTCCTTTCTCTTTCTTTTTTTCTGGTACTGTGCACTATGGCATCTCTATTTTCAGAATCGATTCTACTTTGTTGTATTTGCTGAAACTTGAAATAGTCAAATAAAAGTTTTTCATCTTTTGTTTTTTCACAATTTTGGCCATCTGTTCCCTGTTGATTGTTTGGTTCTGAAGTCATGCTTAAAACTACATCATAATGATTTAGATTTTTGTGATAAAGATATATGTTTCCATCATGCAGTTGAAATTCTGGTTCTATGAATTGTCCTGAGAATTTTAGCCATGCCCACCTTGGTCCACTTTTGGTATATGTGTATACAGTCCCTGAAACGTTCTACTTTCCCATTTTTCCGTTCGCTCACCGTTCGTTCATCGTTCGTTCAGCGTGCGTTCACCGTTCGTTCACCGTGCGTTCACCGTTCGCTCTCCGTTCACAGTTTTGCGTTCACCGTTCACCGTGCGCTCGCGTTCACCGTTCACAAAGCGTTCAGCGTTCGCTCTTCGTTCCGTTCACTTTGCGTTCACCTTGCGTTCAGCGTTCACCTATCGTTCAGTTTTCATTGTCATTCGGAACTCCGAAGTGAAAGGACTTATCTTTTTGTAGTTAAGGAGTTACAGGTTTTTTTTTTTAATTTATTAACTAACATATCGTGTTTGAAGAATCATTATTTCATGAGGAAAAATATCTACGATATATATTTTTATTATTCTAACTTAGCTGTTAGGTTATTTATTAAATTACTCTGGAAAATAAATGTTGTTACAAAATATAATAGAACTAGTTCTGAGAGTTATACATAGTACTGCGGATATCCTGTTAATTTATTATCTTTAGAACGAATTAAATTGATAGTGTGGTTAAAGGAAATATTTATTTCAAATGTAATGCACTACAAAATTTCTCTACTGTAATATGTAAAGTCTATAGTTATAGAGAAAAAAATCTTTCTTCAGCGTTACTTTATATGTTTGCCATTCGATATGATTAATACCCCCCCCCCCCTTTCCCCCTAAATCGGTGACTTAGTCAGTACCGTATTTCCAGAATATTTTAATTAACATTTAAAAAAAAAGCTACGGTCTTATTTAGAACAAAAATTTAAGTCTCAAAACAAACATGCATCTAAAAAAGTCACAAAACAATAGTAGATCAAAATGTACACGTGTCGGCGGTGGTATTTGAAATTGGCAGAGAGTATGTTTCACATTCAAGTGTTAATGCTGAATGTATTTTACTAATTTATCATTCAAATGTTGGAATCAAATCTAGAAATGATAAAAATAAATGTTATAACTTGTTGGAAATACTCGCACTTCCTCTTCGATGTGACGAAACTTTCACACCTGCACAGTGTCGAATGATTTTGATTGACAGGACAAGCACGTGGACTTCGTGTGAACTTGAAACAGGAAAATAAAAACGAGTATGACTGTCAAACAAATGGATATGATTTGTTGATATAAAAAAAAGTTACTTTCACTGTCTGATATATTTAGAAAAAAATTTCAGAGTTTTTGTTTGATATTGGTACAAACATTTGGTGAAGCCTGACAGGAGGGGGGGGGGGCTAAAACTGAATATTACTCTCTCTCTCTCTCTCTCTCTCTCTCTCTCTCTCTCTCATTTGTCTGTCTAATAAAAACTATAACACCATATTGCTTAATTATCAAGTTCTGAAAATTGAATTTATAACAAATAATATGAATATGTATCTTTGTATCATCTTGTCCGAGTATAATCACGGCCATCTAGAGATACATGTAGACGTCTGCTCAATAAATCATGATGAAAAATAGAAATGACACATAATATGTTATTGTATTAAAAATTTAAAATACGAGCGTATAAATGTAATTAATTTTTTTTTCATTACTTTACACGAAATCGCCTTGACACGGAGATATATATATGAGTATAAGTTACACCCGCTTTAATTCATTCTATAAATCATAAGTTTTCTCTGATTTGTTATCAACTAAGAATAAACATTTTTATTTTCCAACTAAAAATAATATCTTTTATACTTCAGCGTTCGGCAACAATTGCAATGTTTTAATGCGATAAAAATCGTGTGATTAAAAACTTAATGTGCATGCAGAATTTATTTTATTATTTGACTTATTTATTCATTCATTTATTTGTTTACTTATTTATTTATTTATTTATTTATTTATTTATTTTTTTTTTTGGCACCTGACATTATAATACAATAAAATAGTTTCAATGCAAGGAAAAGATCAGAGGCATTCCGAATATATTGTTCATCTTGCGTTCACCGTTCGTTCACCGTTCACTTTGCGTTCGCGTTTTGCGCTCCGTTCGCGTTCTGCGTTCGCTCACCGTTCACCGTTCACACATCGTTCACCAAGTTGCGTTCAGCGTTCACACATCGTTCACTCACCGTTCGCTCTGCGTTCGTTCAGCGTTCGTTCACCGTTCGTTCAGCGTTCGCTCACCGTTCAAGTGGGAAAGTAGAACGTTTCAGGGACTGTATATCAGTCTGTAGAAGATGTGCCATAGCAAAAATTTCAACTTGAGAAGCCCATGTTTTGTTCTTATCCATTTTGGTCTTTCTTATGTATTCACTTATGGATATATTTCCTATCAAAGATTCTAATTTTGCTTCGATATGTCTCATGTAGTTACATACATACTGTCTTATATAGAGATGATGGCCTTCAGTTCCTGATATTGAATACGATATTGCCCGAAAAAAGCAGTTTCCATCTGGAATTGTAGAGTATGTTTGACCAGGCTTAACCAGCTGTTGCTCATTGGTTGATGGAAAAAAGGGGTACATTTGGTTGTCAATGGAAAAAATTGCACACAGGTGACATTGCCAGTCAATAGATATTGGTTTAAAAATTAGAACAGAAGGTGGTTCATTATAAATGTGTTCAACTTTGCTGGTTTTACTGGTAGTTGCCAGGGACTTCTGCTTGATTTCCTTTTTTTCAACATTGATATATTGTTCTTCTGGATTCAGGGATAGGCTCTGTTTGCAACATATATGCTGTTTAAACTTTTGAAAAGAGCTGTATAATACATTGCATGTTGTACAATATGGGCAACTGTGTTTCTTAAGATTTGCTTCACTTTTGTAAATCCTTGCGCATTGGTTACATTTATGTACAGATGCTGAGAGAAATTGGCATTTATGCCTTTGCAAATTATATTTTGAGCAGAAGACCTGTCCACACGATTCACACTTTGCACATTGGTGTTTTTTTAAGCCAATTTTTGTTTTATATGGCTTTCCACATTTTTTGCACATGAAATCTGCTTCATTTCCTATGTAGTTCTGTGAAGCCATGTTTATTGATTATCTTCTGAAAGAGATAATGAAGGACTCAAATACCTTTCTCAAGTAATTTGCATACTTGTATATAAAGTACTCTTATTTGTCTTTGCATATTTGAAAACCAGAAAAGTGCCACCAACATCATATTAAAACATGCTAATTTTTTTCCAAGTGAAAAAGAACAAACAACACCAAAGGACTTTAAAATTAATGTTATTTATTAGATATATTGAAATGCACTTTGAGAGATTCATTTTAATTGTTGGTCCATAGTTTCTAATTTATTCTGAATCTGTAGAGGGTCTAGCAGAACCTTCAAATAACACAATCTGTGATTCGTCTACTTCTTTTATTTGTGTTCCAGGAGGATGTGTATCATCTACATCTTCAAAAATGTCATCTTGGGTAAAGTTCTGTAGCTCTGACTGAGTTTCATCCAATTTTGATTTTAGTGAGGCCATCTCAAGTTTACATTTCTTGAGCTGAGGCTCTGTTGCCTCCAGTTTTCTTTTCAATGAAATGTTTTCTTTGGTACTTTTTTCTAGTTTACCATTGACTTTTTCAATGTCTTGTTCAATTTTCTTTAGCTTAAAAGATATGCTTCTGCTGATGGCCTTAATTTTTCTGGCTGTTGTCTGTAAATCTGCCTCCCAATCCTTATCCCCTCTCTTTATTTTCAATATGCAACCAAGAATCAGGAGTTCTGACTCAGAAATTACATTCAAATTTTTTCTCACATCTTCTAATGTTTTCTTTGCTTCTTCCATTTTGTTCTGAAAGGAGAATTATATCTAAATAATTTTATATATACATTGTTTGGGTTATTTATTTTGTACTTTTCAGAATGAACTGTAGGGTTGTATAGTAATCATGATTTTCAATCACACTTAGTGTCTTTCCATAAAATTTTATCGGAGTAAAAAGCTAATCGTAGGTACAAATATTATCTAATATGTTTAGCAGGTTTATTTTAATTCCTATCCAATATCTTTGGACATGGACATGTGGAACAAAAGTGTAATGTTCATTTCTGGAACATATCTTCACAGATATTTGGGAGTTGTGCTCAAAAAAAGTTTCTATGACCTAATAATATAACAGTACTGAAGTCAAGGTCATTTGGACAAGGTCAAATTGGCAGAGATTGAAAATGTAAACTTTCCTGGGCTGTAATGTGTCTCCACAAAGGAGGGATTGTAGAAGCTTGTACACATGTACATATGCATCAACTACTTGACAAAGATTATGGGTCAGTTTTGATTTTTTTTTTGCATATTTTTTTTTTTGAAAAGACTAAAACTTAACATTTGATGCTTGTGAACTTGTCACCAGAGCCAGTGTCTTTTAAAACAACACAGTGTCATGGCTATACAATGGTATATGTTCAATTTTTGGACTTCAGAAGTTAAAATTTGTCAGACTTGTTGTTTATTACCAAATTGAATGTGTTGTAACGAGCCATTTTAATTTGGTTATAACCATCTGATATGGTGCTGAACTGAACAAGTAATGAAATTTTTATTTTGTTTTGTTTTCTCCTTTTTCTTCATCTTTTTTCAAGTGGTTCTTGTGTTGAATGGTAGTGGTTCCTTTTAGACAGTCTTAGTAAGTTAAAGATGGGAAGACATCATATCAAGACTTTTCTTTTATGTTTTATAAGATGTTGGTGTCACATTGTTTCAAATTCATATGTGAAAAATAAAAAAGTAAGTACTTACCTTTTCTGCTGCTTTTACAATCTGGTTCAATTTGATGAAAATTCAAATCTGTGTGGATATTTGTTGATTGTTGTTTTCTTGAGATTTTTTTTAAACAGAGATATCCATGAATGAAGGCAAATGCTTTATATATGAAATGTGATAATATCCAGAATAATCCATAATTCTTTAAACAATACTTTTCTAGACTGATCTACTAATTTTCTTATTAAAGAAATATAATTTAAACATCTAGAACATCTAGATTTCTCTAATTATGCCTTCAGGCAATTTGTCCACATAAAGGTTAAATGGTCACTGCTCCTGAATATCAGTCATGCTTCATTAACCTCAATATTTACCATTTATAAAATTTTATAAAAACTACTAACAGCTTATTAACCTGATTATTCCCTCCACTTTTAAGGGAATGCTACCCAATTTATAGATTTTCAAATATTTCCAATGTCATACATTTTTTCAATGTTGATAACAATGAGAGAACAAAGATGACATAACATATCAGACACAAAATTTAGTTTAAGTGAAAATTTTAAGAAATAGGTAATCTGATGGCTGATTCAGTTAACAAATCTTCTAGACCCACCTAACCTGACGGTATATATATATATATTGAGGTGTGAGATTTTGTTTTACATGAACATAACATTTGTCGAGGTGAGCTTCGTAATCTTTGATTACCTATGTTTTGATCTTGACCTTTCTTTTGACCTTGACCTCACTTTTCTTAAATTAGTGTTTAGCTCAGTTTTAAAGATACCATTTAAGAAAGTGTAATCAAACTTCATATGTTGATACATACTGATGTAAGCTATTCAACTGCATCAACATTTTTTGACCTTGACCTTTCCTTTTGACCTTGACCTCACTTTTCTTAAATTAGTGTTTACCTCAGTTTTAATGAAACCATTCAAGATATTTTTAACAAACTTCATATGCTGATACATACTGATGAGAGCTATTCAACTGCATCAATATTTTTTACCTTGACCTTTCCTTTGACCTTGACCCCACTTTTCTTAAATAAGTTTTTAGCTCAGTTTTAAAGAAACCATTCAAGATAGTGTTATCAAACTTCATATGCTGATACATACTGATAAGAGCTATTCAACTGCATCAACATTTTTTGACCTTGACCTTTCCTTTGACCTTGACCTCACTTTTGTTAAATTAGTGTTTAGCTCAATTTTAAAGAAACCATTCAAAATATTTTTATTAAACTTCATATGGTAAAACATACTGATGTAACCTTTTCAACTGCATCAATATTTTTTGACCTTGACCTTTCCTTTGACTGACCTCACTTTTCTTAAATTAGTGTCAAACGTCATATGCTGATACATACTGATGTAAGCTATTCAACTGCATCAATATTTTTTCACCTTGACCTTTCCTTTGACCTCACTTTTCTCAATTTGTGTTAAAATGTTGCATTATTAATATATCCTCGGCGGGGCATTCATGTCCTATGGACATATTCCTAGTTTAAAAAAATGTTAATTAAAATATTCTGGAAATACAGTACTGACTAAGTAACCAATCTAGGGGGAAAAGGGGGGGTATTAATCGTATCTAAAGGCAAACATATAAAGTTACGGTGAAGAAAGAATTTTTTTCTCTATAAATATAGACTTTACATATTATAGTGGAGAAAATTCTGTAGTGCAGTACATTTCAAATAAATATTTCCTTTAACCACACTATCAATTAAATTCGCTCCAAAGATAATAAATTAACAGGATATCCGCAGTACTATGTATAACTCTCAGAACTAGTTCTGTCATATTTTCTGTAGTAATTGAAAAAGAAAAACATGTTAGAAATAAATATTTTCGTAATTTTGCTGCGTAATTATTTGACTTGGATAATTATATCACCATTAACGATTTGTCGTCTTTAACAAAACAACAAAATGTTGCAGTGCTTGAAGTATTTGCACATTGCCCTTAGTTAAATTTGATATTTCAGCATCCTTCTACATAGGTACAGAATGTGCTTATAACAACATTTATTTTCCAGAGTAATTTAATAAATTACCTAACAGCTAAGTTAGAATAATAAAAATATACATCGTAGATATTTTTTCAACATGAAATAATGATTCTTCAAACACGATATGTTAGTTATTAAAATAAAAAACCTGTAACTCTTTCCCTACAAAAAGATAAGTCCTTTCACTTCAGAGTTCCGAATGACAATGAAAACTGAAGGATAGGTGAACGCTGAATGCAAGGTGAACACAAAGTGAACAGAAGGAAGAGCGAACGCTGAACACTTTGTGAACGGTGAACGCGAGCGCACGGTGAATGCAAAACTGTGAACGGAAAGCGAACGGTGAACGAACAGTGAACGCACGCTGAACGAACGGTGAGCAAATGGAAAAATGGGAAAGTAGAACGTTTCAGGGACTGTACCATTCAGCTCAGTCCTTGGAGATTATAGAATTAGATACTGTTTGTGTTTTTGAGCACTTTTATGCCACGTGCTGTTAGTAGTTAAATTACTTTTATTCAGTCTTGAGCACTTTTTAAATCATGCAATGTTAGTTGATAGATTTTTAATCATTGAGTCAAGATTTATGGAGGGAATACGAAACCATTTCAAACCAGTATTTATATTACCATCCAAACGGATCTCTTAGTGAAACGATTCTAAAGAGGTGATTAATGCCGCTAATAAATCTGTTACCACAGTTTCCTCTTCTCCAAAAAACTCCAAAACGGGGCAAATACATGAAATATAGTGATAACGATTGTGCTGTAATGAGTTGAGCAATATGTATTGAAAAAAACAGAATAAATGAAGGGCATATCGTATCTATGGGTAAATGAACAAACATATTATAATTTAATGAATCGTTATCACGGGAACAATTTCTTTTTTACATCAGGTTTTCCAGACACATTTATTTTTAGCTCACCTGAGCCGAAGGCTCAAGTGAGTTTTTCTGATCACATTTTGTCCGTCGTCCGTCCGTCCGTCTGTCCGTCTGTCTGTCCGTCTGTCTGTCTGTCTGTCCGTCCGTCTGTAAACTTTTCACATTTTTGACTTCTTCTCAAGAACCACTGGGCCAATTTTGACCAAACTTAATACAAAGCATCCTTGGGTGAAGGGGAATTTAAATTGTTAAAATGAAGGGCCAAGTCCCCTCACAAGGGGAGATAATCAAGAGAAGACAAAAATAGGGTGGGATCATTAAAAAATCTTCTCAGGAACCACTGGGCCAGAAAAGCTGAAACTTATATGGAAGCATCCTGGGGTAGTGTAGATTCTAAATTGTTCAAATCATGACCCCTCGGGGTAGGGCGGGGCCACAATGTGGAATCAATGTTTTACATAGAAATATATAGGAAAAATCTTTAAAAATCTTCTTCTCAAGAACCACTGGGCCAGAAAAGCTGAAACTTATGTGGAAGCATCCTGGGGTAGTGTGGATTCTAAATTGTTCAAATCATGACCCCCCCGGGGTAGGGCGGGGCCACAATAGAGAATCCAAGTTTTACATTGAAATATATAGGAAAAATCTTTAAAAATCTTCTTCTCAAGAACCACTGGGCCAGAAAAGCTGAAACTTATGTGGAAGCATCCTTGGGTAGTGTAGATTCTAAATTATTAAAATCATTACCCCCCGGGGTAGGGCGGGGCCACAATGGGGAATCCAAGTTTTACATTGAAATATGTAGTAAAGATCTTTAAAAATCTTCTTCTCAAGAACCAGTGGGGCAGAAAAGCTGAAACTTATGTGGAAGCATCCTTGGGTAGTGTAGATTCTAAATTGTTCAAATCATGACCCCCGGGGGTAGGGCGGGGCCACAATAGGGAATCCAATGTTTACATTGAAATATATAGTAAAAATCTTTAAAAATCTTCTTCTCAAGAACCACTGAGCCAGAAAAGGTGAAACTTATGTGTAAGCATTCTGAGTTAGTGTAGATTCTAAATTGTTCAAATCATGACCCCCGGGGTAGGGCGGGGCCACAATAGGATATCCAAGTTTTACATTGAAAAATATAGTAAAAATCTTTATAAATCTTCTTCTCAAGAACCACTGGGCCAGAAAGGCTGAAACTTATGTGGAAGCATCCTTGGGTAGTGTAGATTCTAAGTTGTTCAAATCATGACCCCTGGGGGTAGGGCGGGGCCACAATAGGGAATCCAAGTTTTACATTGAAATATGCAGAAGAAATCTTCTTCTCAAGAACCAGTGAGCCAGAAAGGCTGAAACTTATATAGAAGCTTCCTAAGATATTGTATTTTCTAAATCGTTCAAATCATGACCCTTGGGGGTAGGGCGGGGCCACAATAAGTACTACAAGGGGGGAGAAATCAGGTGAAAAACGGCAAGGCCAAAGTTACTCAGGTGAGCGTTGTGGCCCATGGGCCTCTTGTTTCTGTTCATGTACAAGATTTTGAATAAATTCTCTTCATATGAATATAAAATAGTTCTGTAACAACGGGGTACAACTATACCCATGGAAATTTTGAAAAGCTAGTCTCCAAAAACTTCATAAATATTGTCAACCAGTAACTCAAGCATCTTTTTAATAACAACTTCAGAGTATAGTCAGAGTATTTTTAACAAAATAACTTTGCAAATGATCAGTGCCTAATTTTTTTTTCAAATGATATTCACAATTAAGCACAAATTTCAACAGTAAGATAAAATTTGATTTAAAATCTTCAGAGATTTGATAGAAGCATTCATTTTTATCACTTAGTCATATAAAGAAAACGGATAACTGTGACCCCCCCCCCCCTTCCACATACACACACACACACACACTATTCAGGTAAAGCATGAAAGTCTACCACACAAAGCAATTGCAGTTTGGATTTTTGGATTCTATAAAGTGTAAAACTCATTAGTCTCTTTGTCTACAGTCTTAAATGATTAGCTATATAGCTTTATTTTGCTACTTACTTGAAGTAGCTTAAGTTAGCTATGTCTTAATTGTTTTTTTGCAACTAAGTCTTTCTTTCTTTTAGTGAAATACTTCAGGGTTCCTTTTATTTTGGGAAACAAATAGTGAGGAACACACCTGATTTGGTATATCATTACCTTACTGATAATGAAGATGAAGATGAACTCTTTTTTATTATAGAGGTAAGTTTGATAATACAATCATGTCATACTAAAAACAGAAGGTGTGAAATAGTTTAATGACTCTTGTCACAAAGAGCTTGTGGCTCCAGGTAAAAAATTGACCCCAAAGATAGATTATAGATTTTGTTTAAAAATAGTTGAAATATTCAACCCCACTTACTTTTAGTTCACTTGAGCTGAAAGCTTGAGCAGTTTAGCTCATCAGAGACAAGGGTTAAAGTGAGCATTTCTGATCACATTTTAAACTGTGTCCATCTGTCTATTTGTCTGTCTAGCTGTCTGTCTGTAAACTTTTCACATTTTTGACTTCTTCTCAAGAACCACTGGGCTAATACCAACCAAACTTGTCAAAAAGTACAAGTATCCTTGGAAAAAGGGGATTCAATTTTGTTCAAATGATGGGCTATACTTTTTTTCAAAGAGATAATTCAGTGAAAATGGCATTTTTTTAAAACCTTCTCAAAACAACCACTGGGCCAGAAAAAAAACCTTTTGCGGAAGCATACTTCGGTAGTGTAGATTCAAATTTATTCAAATCATGATCCCCAGCATGGGGTAGTGTGGGATCACAATGGTCAGTCAAAGTTTTGTATAGGAATTTTAAGAAATACATAGGAAAAATATTTCATAATCTTTTTCTCTAGAACAGCAAAGTCTTGAATGGTCATATTTATGTAGAAGCATACTCAGAAAGTGTAGAATCAAGTTTGTTCAACTCATGACCCTAGGGTAGGGTAGGTCCACAATGAGCAATCAAGAGTTTAACAATGGAATAAATAGAGAAAAATCTTCTCAAGAACAACAAAGCCATGATTGTTCATATTTATATGGAAGCATCCTCAGGTAGAGTAGATTCAATTTAGTGCAAATCAGGGGAGGGATTATGGTGGGACTACAATGGGTGATCAAAGATTAAATTTGGAATACGTAGGAAAAATCTTCAGAAATTCTTTTTCTCAAGAAGAGCAAAGTTCAAGTTTATTTAAAGGATTCAAATTTGTTCAAATGAAGGGTTCATGTTATTTGGTAACAAGAGAAATCTTCCATGTTTTATTCATGTGCATCTTTTTTTACAAGCTAATCCTGCAATGATTTCAAAGATAAACAGGGAATTATTTAATCTTAGACTAATTATAAATCCTGGATTTTCAGAAAATTTTGAAATCAGGTGTAGTGCCTGAAAACTAACTTAGTTTTGCTTGAAATATCAGTTTTCACTGTAGAAGATACTGTCTAAATGGGTAAGTGTGTATATAAGAAGCTAATATAATTGAATTATTGTTTATTTTTATTCTTTCATGTTTTCATTGTGTTCCAATTTCATATTTTTATTGCTTATTTCCAGTCATAATTATTATTTCTAGGGTAAATGTCTTTTAAGCAGTGTATCTGGTGTTCTAATGTTGTATCTGTAGAAAATAATGACGCATGCACAAATGGGGGTTAGTCGATGCCTGGCATCAAAAATCGACTAACCCCCATCTGCACATGCGTCATTATTTTCTCGCTAAATTCTGCAGTTTTCTGCAATCAAACGGCGATATTAAACTAATCCATCGAATGTCCGTCAGTAAATTATCCTACGACTCCACTGTTATCGCAAAACGTTCCTTCCGAGTTGTAGATATCCATTAAACATTGCCAACAACGCACGGCTTCATAGTCCCCATGAATGAAGACCCGACTAAAGAAATGACTCGCAGCAAATGAAAATACATACCGATGCTTATTCAGCACGACAACTGCAAACACCTACATATGTTTTCACAACCGTAACAACTTTTAAATCCAACGAAACGCCCAGAAAAACGCAGCGATGTAAACACTACCAAATTTACAGCAGCTTCCTAATGCAGACAACCACTACTCAACATCACAGTAGTAAAATACGACATCACAGGTACACTCTTTTTCCCGAACTTTTCTAAAGCAAAATGGCGATTAAGCATTGTACGTAATATAAGGCAGTCTTTGTTGTTCAGCACACGTACTTTTAATTGTTTGCAAAAAGTTCTTCGCTGCATTTTTCTGGGCGTTTCGTTGTCGTGCTGAATACACATCGGTATGTATTTTTGTTTGCTGCGAGTCATTTCTTTAGTCGGGTCTTCATTCATGGGGACTATGAAGCCGTGCGTTGTTGGCAATGTTTAATGGATATCTACAACTCGGAAGGAACGTTTTGCGATAACAGTGGAGTCGTAGGATAATTTAATGACGGACATTTGATGGATTATTTTAATATCGCCGTTTGATTGCAGAAAACTGCAGAATTTAGCGAGAAAATAATGACGCATGCGCAGATGGGGGTTAGTCGATTTTTGATGCCAGGCATCGACTTACCCCCATCTGCGCATGCATCATTATTTTCTACAGATACAACACTAGAACACCAGATACACTGCTTAAAAGACATTTACCCTAGAAATAATAATTATGACTGAAAATAAACAATAAAATATGAAATTGGAACACAATAAAAACATGAATGAATAAAAATAAACAATAATTCAATTATATTAGCTTCTTATATACACACTTACCCATTTAGACAGTATCTACTATGTGTAAAGTGAAAACTGATATTTCAAGCAAAACTAAGTTAGTTTTCAGGCACTACACCTGATTTCAAAATTTTCTGAAAATCCAGGATTTATAATTAGTCTAAGATTAAATAATTCCCTGTTGATAATGGAAAAATTACGACTGGAATATTGTCAAACATTGCTTAGAGCTTTTTAACTTTTGAAACGTTTTATAAATAAACTGAAGTTTAAAAAAAACTCTAAAATCATATAATCCTGGGCGGCTCCAGGATTTGAAGTTGTTGGATTCTAGAGGTTAGTATGGCAAAAATGAAGTCTTCTAGGAAGATACTTTTTTAATATCTTGTCATTATTAATGATAAAAACTCATAAATCTGCTGTCACCTGCGTGACGCAGTTGTTAAAGCCTCTGCTTTAGAGTCGCGGAGTAAGGATTTGATCCTTACATTGCAGGTTTGAATCCACTGCGGGACGTGGAGACCGGTCCTTCAGATGTGACCATATAAACTGAGGTCCCGTGTCGCAGTAGGTGTTGGCACGAAAAAGATCCCTCACTGCTCAATGGCCCCGAGTGCCCAGTATGGGTATAAAATTTGCAGCCCTCCACTGGCAGTGGTGGTGTCTCCATATGAGTGAAAAATTCTCAAGAGCTCACCTGAGCTGAAAGCTCAAGTGAGCTTTTCTGATCACATTTTGTCTGTCTGTCCGTTTGTCTGTCTGTCCGTCTGTCTGTAAACTTTTCACATTTTCGACTTCTTCTCAAGAACCACTGGGCCAATTTCAACCAAACTTGCCACAAAGTATCCTTGGGTAAAGGGGATTCAAATTTATTCAAATGAAGGGCCACATCCTCTTTTAAGGGGAGATAATTAGGAATTAGTGAAAAAATAATGGCATCATTTAAAAATCTTCTTCTCAAGAACCATAGGGCCAGGAAAGATGAAACTCATGTGGAAGCATGCTCAGGTAGTGTAGATTCAAGTTTGTTCAAATCATGACCCCCAGGGGTAGGGCGGGGCGGCAATGGAGGATCAAAGTTTGACATAGAAATATATAGGAAAAATCTTTAAAAATCTTCTTCTCAAGAACAGCAAAGCCATGATGAGTCATATTTATATGGAAGCATCCTCAGGTAGTGTAGATTCAAGTTTGTTCAAACCATGACCCCCGGGGTAGGGCAGGGCCACAATGGAGGATCAAAGTTTGACATAGAAATATAAAGGAAAATATCTTCTTCTGAAGAACTGCAAACCATGATTAGTCATTTTGATATGGAAGCATCCTCAGGTAGTGTAGATTCAATTTTGTTCAAATGATGACCCCCAGGGGCAGGGCTCGACATTAACTTTTTTTCCTACTTGTCCATTCGGACAAGTGACCAAGACATTTACTTGTCCAAACTTCAACTTCACTTGTCCGAAAAAATTTTCAATAAAGATCTAATACTGTCAACTTGAAAACTAAAATGAATTCCATTACATGTGCTTGATTGATTCATGATGTTATTGATAAATACAACAAACACATAACACAAAATTTTATCTAGACTTTCTGTCCTAACAACAACATAAATGGGACTGTCAACATCAAACAGAATCCAAACTTCATAAATTCCATGCCTTTGCAGTAGTATGCAATTAGTAAACTTCGATCCCAATCAAGTGTGAACTCAACTACATAGTGATCCATATTGGAATCTAAGTTCGGTATTAGGAACATACTACTTCCGTCTTTGAACTTCAGTACTGGTAACGTTCGACAGTCGTTCTTTTTTTATTATTTTGAGACATCTTTACATTTAAATGCACTTGTCCAATCGGACAAGTGCTTAGCAATATTCACTTGTCCATAATTTTTTTTCACTGGTACCGGACAAGCGGACAAGCGTTAATGTCGAGCCCTGCAGGGTAGGGTGGGGCCCAATGGGGGATGAAAAGTTTTACATAAGAACATATAGAAAAAAAAAATTTCTTCTCAAGAACAGAAAAGCTATGTTTAGTCATTTGATATGGAAGCATCCTCAGGTAGTGTAAATTCAAGTTTGTTCAAATGATGACCCCTGGGATAGGGAGGAGCCACAATGGGGGATCGAATTTTTACAAAGAAATATATGGGAATTTTTTTTTTAAATCCTCTCAAGTACAACAAAGCCATTTGTTATATTGACATGGAAGCATCATCAGGTAGTTTAAAATTCAAGCCCCCCCCCCAGTAATTTTTTCAATACTGAACTGATTTGTGCTTTTGCCTTGCCAATGTGCTCAGGTGAGCTATGTGGCCCATGGGCCTCTTGTTTTACGGGAAAAATATTTAAGAATCATACTTTCCTGTGACCTTGACCTCACTCTTCTTAAATCTGCATTTTGCAAAACCATTTAAGATATTTCTTTGTAAACTTATGCACTTGTACATAATTTTGTGAAAATTTATCATCTATATCCAATTTTTTAAGATTTCAATTTCAATTTTAAAGAAACTATTCAAGATATTATCATCAAACTTCATACCTTAATACAAATTTTCATGTTGCATTACTAATATACCCTCAGTGGGGCATTCATGTCCTATGGACATATTTCTAGTTTATTGTATAATTAGCAGCAATCTATAAAATGTTTCTTTTCTGTCAATGATAAGAGAAATTCCACTTCTCTAATGGGTGTAATTTTCTAGCACTGGTCAAGAAGAATTTTTATGATTATAGAAAATTGTATGTCAAATTATAGATTAATTTATGAGTTTATTGTGAAGAGATTCTCTGATCAGGCAGGTGTTATCTACTGTATATAGGGAAATTTTTGCTCCCGTTTTATTTACGGCCCTTTCATTTACCCTCAGAGCAAATTTAAAACAGGGTGAATTCAGAAAAAAACAGCATAATTTCTTAAGCATAACTGTCACTGGGCAAATTTAGAATGGAACAAAATTGTTTTCAGGTGTGAAAGGGCGAAAATAACCTGGTATTCAGCATATCTCTTTGGATTTGGCAAAGGAATCAGCCTCTTAATTGCTTGTGTTGGATTAAATACTGTAGAAGCACAAATTTTCATGGGGATAAAATTTTGTTGAATTGTCATTTAAAAAGGGTTCGTGGGCATTAAATTTCGTAGTTTTGAAGCAAATCCTATTCAATATCTAATCATATAAAATTTCGTGTTGGATTTAATTTCGTTGATTATTGTTAACAATGAAATAAACGAGATTTAATCCCCAACAAATATGTCTGATTTTACAGAGGTTCTTGTTGGCTAGCCTAATTTCAAATAAAGAACAAGGTTCACTAGGGACCTTTTTGGCCCTGTGAACTTATGAAAAATCAAAACTGCTCAGTTTTAGTAAAAAAATACGTAAAATTTCACTTGGACCAATGGTGACTGCCTATCTATTCAAAATTACATAATGTTCTCTCTAGTCCATGTATTATGACGTCATAAATTGCTTCAATCTCCTCAAATCCTGAAAATTTCTTTGCAAAGACCAAAAAATTTCAGCGGTTTTTCAATATTTTGCATATACCCCAACCTCTAATATAAATGATTTATGATCATATAATGAAAGAACTGTTTCAGAAGATTATAATCCATGATTTATTTTTTGGATTGCAGGGTGGGCTCATATTTTAATTCTTTGCTGAAGATGCTCATTTTCTCCGAAATTAAGAACATTGCAATTTCAAAAAAGATGCTTTGCAATACTTTGACTTTTTTTTTTTATAGGAAATGAAAACACTAAGCTTGTACTTTATATTGTTGTTTGAAATTGGACTTTTGGACTTGCTCAGTTAATTGGTATGTGAACAGGGCCATTTTATGGATAAAGTGAATGTAAAGTGTAATTTTTATATCTTTACAACAATTTGCAGAGTGTCGTGTCTCACTAAGATGACAATTTTATAGTCTGAAGAATAAACATAGTGATAAGTGTTTTGATGTTTTATTAGGCTGTAGGATGTTTAAATCGTGCATAAAAAATACAATAAACTAAGCTGCAGATGGGCATTTGATAAACTCTAACACAACCAGTTGAGAAATATTTGATGTATTATTTGTTTTAATTAAAACCAACACCAGAGGAGATGTACATCAAACATAATATGGGATGGAAAAATCATTGAAATCTTTATATCAATGTTGATGTGATTTTTTTCCTTGCAGTCTAAACTGTTCATTATAATTAAACAATATTGGGCGGGTGTATCATGGGATGTGGCAGTGTACTATATTTAGGTCACCTGAGTGACTCAGGTGACCTATTGCTATCTGTTTTCGTCAAACGTCGTGCGTCATGTGTTAACATTTGAACATTTTCAGCTTCTTCTCTGAAACTGCTGAACCAATTTCAGCCAATTTTAGCATATGGCATCTACGTGTGAAGAGGAACAAAATTTGTGAATTTCATGGTCCCTGCCTGTGTATAGTTGTGATGAGCAAGAGTGCTTCTTCCAGATTAGTGAATTGCATGACCCCTGGGTCAGATGTGCTGGTGTAAGGGTGGGGCTCTTGATAATATAGTGAAAATGCATTAATTCTGTTAAATAATCCTGTCTGCTCCTTAGTGTTAAGCAGATAAACAAAGTGATTACTTATGATGAGCAAACTTCTGGTCCCAGGGTGAGAGGCTCTGGTGTTTCTTGATGAGGAGGGGGGGGGGGGGGTCTCTATTGATAATATAGTGAATCTGTAGTAAAAATGCATGATTTCTTTAAAAATCTTCTCTGCACCTGGGCATATCAGAGGCAAAAGAGTAAAAGTTTTAATAAGGAAGGGTATTTTTACCAGATTTTTGAACACCTGGACCATTTGGTGAAGTGTTCTGTCCTGGCTAGGGCTCTATTAATTTGTAATCTACTGAGAGGAGTTATTCCCCTTTGCCATTTACTTTGATAATTGATTACTGTAAATTATGTACTTGAAAGATTAATAGAATAAGAGAATTATGCAAGAATTTTTATTGTATAATACAAAAAGCACTTTCATAGTTTTAATGATCAGGTAGACTTGTAAGTAATAGATAGATAAAAATAAGACAAAAATAATTTGTCTTATTAAATGTTCATCAAAGACGAAGAGAGGCCAATGTAAGAGATTTCAACAAGGAATTAAGATAATGCAGAAGCACTAATAGATTGTTAATATACTGTATGGTGATAGTGACAATTGGGGAACAAATTAGAACCTAATTTATGAACGTTAATGAATGCTATACTAATTATTTTGTTGATCCTGATCACCATATTTTTCTTGCACTTGGGCAACAAAACTTCACCTTTCAGTTCATTTTATACTCTATGGATCCTCTAAATTGTTGTATTATATTCAGGTGACCGTTAAGGCCCTTGGGCCTCTTGTTTAGTATTTGCTCACTGTTCACTCTTCACCTGCTTACCTTTCAAGTGGTTTGTGTCAATCCTTAGATTTTTTTGTCTTTTTTTTTTTTAAATTATAGGCAAAAAAAGCTGCAGCCCATGAAGGTGCAACAGGTATGGAAGAGCTAGTTGGACAAAATATTATGGGACAAGTTGGATCGGAGCTGTTTGGCCAATCACCACGCTCATTATTTTTTCCAAATAGTTTTGGAATCATTTGTATGGAAACAAAAGTAAGAATAGCCTGTTCAGTACAAACAATAAATAAATTTTAATTCAATTATTTGAGACTTATTGCTATTAATGAAATTATATTTTGTATAAACCATAGATTTGACTCATAGTACCCTCAGACAATGTGGAAAAGTGACATTTGGTTCATGGGCCATCATAATGTTTACAAGCCTGAACCATAGGTTCAGATGAGCTTTTCTGATCGTCTGTCATGAATTCTGTCTCTCTTTGTGTTAACTATATATTCACAATTTTGCCTTCTCCAGAAAAAGGAGGTAATTTCAACCCAATTTCCTACAATTAAAGCACCTGTGAAGGGGATTCAAGTTAATTCAATTGAAAGTCAATATCCTCTTTCGAAGGGGAGATAATTATTATTTTTAATTTGAATGAAAATTAGGTTTTCAATTGAACATATACTCCACTCAAAAAGGACTACAATTTTAACAGTTAAAAAATTAAACAATTTCCAAGCAAAACTCAAACAAACATGATTTTTAAATAGAAAATTTACCATTTTATTATGACGTCGAGCTCTTGGAGCTCGAACGTCATCTAGCAAGCGCCCAGTTGAAATCGCGACCGGATATGTACGCGACCGAATGTGTCAGTCGATGCATCCGCAATAGAAAATAGCAATAGCTATAAACCAATTTCTTTGAAAACGCTCAAAATGAATAATAATTTGAAAATAAAATTGCATCAACTATATCTGCAATTAATTCTATTGCAAAACAACAATATTATGTTTTATTCTCACACAAGAAAAATGTGATGGTTGTTGCGGATGAATTTCTACAGAAAGGGTGCGTTGAATGACATGAATAACATTTCGGAACGATAACCGTGTAACATAAACAACACAACAGGAGGTAAAATAATTACAAAATTACATAAACACGAACACTACAAGACTAAAAAGATTGAATTTCTAAATCTAGCTTTACTTATAAAATCTTCTAACCAACTCTATCCTAAAAGCCGATGATATTGACCAGTATTGCTGTATTTCTCCATTTCCTCCATTTCCCAGTATACCGTATACCACGCCCGATCGTAACTCGATCGTAATTGTTACAGAACAGTCTTGGTTGTAGTTTAGATGCAATCACTAATACAACGCTTTGACATTGGCAATTAGAAAAAATATTATATAAATTCATGAAATCCTTCATAGTTCTTCAACTGACTGAAAAGAATTTAGCATGAACATGTTCGACGGTGTCTGGTCAATTCGAACCCTGCTCCATTCGGACCATGACATAAGGCCCCAGACTGTAATTGTGATATTTTGTTTAAAACTTTTTTTTTATTATGTCTCCTGAGTCACTCACTTGACTTATTGTTATCTTCAAATTCAAAATGATCTTTTGAAATTGTTTTTCTTCTTCGACGTCATTGAAGCCTTTCAGGCTTTTGATTTTTAGCATATCAAAGCTGAAAGTTTGAGCTTTTCTGATCAACCCTTGTAAGGCATCAATCTAGATGTACCTATGTCTGTAAATTTTTTTGCATTTTAGACTTCTCAAGAACCACTGGGCCAATTTTAACCAAAGTGCGTCCTTGATGAAAGGGGATTTAAATCTAAATTGTTCAAATGAAGGGCCCTTGAGCCTACTTCTAAGGGGAGATAATCAAGAAAATGCAAATTTAGGGTGTGTTATAAAAAATCCTCAAGAACCACTTAATTGGCAAGTCAAGGTTTTCTGGAGAAAAAAGGTTTAATACATGGTTGTTTTCACTTATGAAATAGTGATTGAGAGTGATCTCCCGTGTAGAATTCTCTAAGTGGTGAAAACCAATAAAGCGTGTGTTTACAGAGGTAAACAAAAGCACATGGCTTTGTTATAAATTGTATTCAGGAACAAATGAGCCAACAGATCGTCATTTACCATAGTTATGCTCAGTATGCTCGGAAGGGCAAAGATGTGACATATGCTGAAAGGTAGTCTGACTGAGATCAATTCTCAGGTTGTATGAAGGAAGCAGCATTTAGTAACTGAATAAAATTTGAAATAAATCCATGCCAATATTTTTATGAAAATGTGTTTCAATCAATTCAAGTAATTACATAATAGAATCAATCAACCAGTCTTACTCGCTTGACCATTATGAATATACATGAAATTATAGCTGTGAAGGGAAGTAACTCAAAAATAAAGATTGGTGCCAGGATGTCCTTGTCTTGTTTCTATATATACATTTTCAGCCCAAGTATCTAGAAGTCATATGAAATGAAGATACAATAATATATATAACACAAAATCTAAATGAAATAAGTGGGTTTTAGAGAAATATTATGGTGAAAAATTATGTAGGTCCATTTTATCAACATGTTACATAGTAAATGCATGGAGAATTGCAAAAAAGACTGATTTGACAAAATCTAAAAAAGAAGACTGGCTTGGTAGGTTAAACAATCCAGAATATAACCTGTTTAGTACAATTAAACCCTCTCAAGAGTTCTTGGAAAATTCTATACGATAACCAGGAACCTTGCCAATGTCCTTAATATAAGGTGGAAATCTTCACTAAATGTGTGACCATAAAGTCCATTTTAGTGAGTGTGTTACATTACAGCTGAATTAGGGCATGTCACTGATTTTTAGAGCAATTTTGGGCCAAAATCTGGCAGCAGTGCCAATGTAAAAAAAATTTCCCCCAAAATGTGATGGAAGTCCCCCCCCCCCCCCCCACACACACACACACACACACACACACATACACACAAAAAAAATCTTTGTGATCACAATGAGTTTGTTTATATCATGTTTCTCAAGACTTAGTAAAATCAAGCATTTTTTGTTGCTCAACCATTTCCTACTTGATATACTAATTCATACATGATATGGATGACTTTTTAGCTCACATGAGCCAAAGGCTCAAGTGAGCTTTTCTGATCAAAATTTATCCATTGTCTGTTGTCTGTTGTTGTTGTCATTGTAGACTTCTAACAATTTTAACAAAACTAGGTACAGAGTATCCTTGTGTAAAGGGGATTCAAGTTTGTTCAAATGAAGGGCCACACCCTCTTCCAAGGGGAGATAACTTAGAAATAGTAAAAATTGGGTGGGGGTATTTAAAAATCTTCTTTTCAAGAACCACTGGGCTAGAAAAAATAAAACTTATGTGAAAGCTTTCTGACATAATGTTAATTCAAGTTTATTCAAATCATGACCTCGGGGGGGAGGGGGGGGGGCACAATGACCAATCAAAGTTTTACATAGGAATATATGAAAAAACCTGTAAAAAATCTTCTCCTTAAGAACAGTTAAGCCATGATTGGTGATATTTATATGAAAGCATCTTTAGCTAGTGTAGATTCAAGTTTGTTCAAATCATGACACCCAGGGAATGGTGAGGTCACTATGAGTGAACAAACTTTTACATAGAAATATATAAGAAAAATCTTTAAAAATCTTTTTTTCAAGAACAGCAAAGCCACAATTACTGATTTTTATGTAGAAGCATTCTAAGGGATGTGAGATTTTATCAGTATACCGGTATATGGTGATTTTTTATTGCACAATACGTATTGTGATACGGAGACTAAAATACTGGAATTTAGTATGTAATCATAAATTCCAGAAGTAATTAATTTTTTTGTTCAAAAACTTGTTTTACAATTACAAGAATTTTAAAAAGTGTTGCAAAACAGTAAAACAACGGCATTCTAGCATCAAAACATGCTTTATTACTATTTTAAAAAAAAAATGAAGCTATGTTTTCACACTATATTTTCAGAAAAAATCAAGGAAATTTGTGTAAAAGCAAAGTAAAGGAAAAATTGTGATATATCGTGATACAAAGTTTTGGCGATACCCATCCCTAAAGCATTCTCAGTTAAGGTTGATTCAAGTTTGTTCAAATCATGACCCCTGGGGCTAGGGTGGGGTCACACTGAACAAACAAAATTTTATTAGGATGGGCCACAATGGGGATCAAGGCTTTACATAGGAATACACCAAAAAAATCTTTAAAACTCCCCTTTTCAAGAACAGCAAAGCCATGATTGGTAATATTTATACGGAAGCATCCTCAGGTAGTGTAATTTCAGGTTTGTACAAATCATGACCCCTGCTGGTTGGGAGGGGCCACACTGAGCAATCAAATTTTAACAGGTATACATATGAAAAATCTTGAAAAATCTTCTTAAGAACAGTAAAGCAAAGCAATGATTAGACATACTTATATGGAAGCATCCTCTGGTAGTTTACATTCAAGATTGTTCAAATCATGAACCCCAGGGGTATGGAGGGACCATAATTGGTGACCAAAGTTTTACATGAGAACATAAAGGATAAATCATTAAAATCTTATTCCCAAGAATAGCAAATCCATGATAGTCATATTAATTCGGAAGCATCCTCAGGTAAGGTATATTCAAATTTGTTAAAATCATGTCCCCTAGGGTAGGGCGGGGTTACAATAGAAGAACAAACATGTAGAAAGAAAATTTTCTAAAGCAATGATTAGTCGAAGAAATATGAAAGCATCCTCAGTTAATGTATATTCAATTGTGAATAAATAAATCCCCCCTTTTGGGGAGGATCACCTATTGAGTCGGCTCATTTGTGAATCATTGACCTAATTACTTTAGAACACAGACCACTGCAGCTAGTGTGCTTAATTTATTTTTAGAATCCAGGTTTGCAGTGCTTCTTTTCACAATATATGTTAGATTATTATATGTTACTTAACATAAACATAATCATAATGCTTAAATTAAAGTAAAATTGTGCTAATACATGTATATAGTTAGGCAGATCTTGAAAAATTTTCCTATAAATAATTAGATATCTATTGTTTGTTTTCCATTACTGGAGGTTGTTTCTAAGTGATTTATCTTACATTTAAATGTTATTTTTTTCCATGTTACTTTTTCTCCCTTTTTAACATGATTTTCCCCTTTCCCCTTGTCTTTATTTCACTTTATTGTATTTTTTTGTTTCTTAATAAAACACTGAGATCTGGTAAGATTTATGATAATTATAATTAAAAAATACTGAAGGGGGGTAAATTAAGACCTGTTCAAATTTAAACAGTTGTATTTGAGTCTCTATTCAAAATAATGTTATTTTTGTCACATTATGTAATCTTATTTGTGTATTTACAAACCCAAAATTTAAATAATTTTAAAAAATCTCATGTGAGATGGGATTGAAGCCCTTAATTTTTTAACCAAACATGGAAACCTGATATTAAATTTCTTAAGATGCAATAAAAACTGAATATAAGGCATGGTGACAAGTTGTATGAAAAAGCTCAATAAACTCGAGCAAGTCGACTCTCAGACCTTCAGGCCTTTGATATATTTAATCTTTTCAATACTAAACTTCTAGTCAATGGGCTCAGATGAGTGATGTAGCCCATGGGCCTCTGGTTTATTTAGACTTTTAAAAAATGACTGACTTCTGCTTTTACATCCAAAGTAAGCAATGTGGCCCATGGGCCTCTTGTTCTGGACTTTTTGTCTCCCACTTTCGAGAAAGCGAGGAAACATTAAATCTCATTCGTCTGTCAGTCTGTCCGTCTGTCAGTCTGTCACAAAAACTTTAACCTTGGTCATAACTTTGGAATGAGAATAGATAGGGCTTTCATATTTCACATGTACATTACCTGTGACTAGACCTTTCCAAATATACTATGATTTTTGACCCACTGACCTTGACTTTGAAGTATGACCTACTTTTTAAAAAAAATGTTATTTAAATTGGTCATGAAATTTAAATGAGAAAAGACCTTTCCAAATGTACTATGGTTTTTGACCCCGTGACCTTGAAGTTTGACCTACTTTTCAAAAACAATTATCATTGCTTATAACTTTTGATTGAGAAAAGATAGGACTTTAATATTTGACATGTGCATTACCTGTGACAAGATGTTTCCAAGCATGGTATGTTTTTTTTACCCCTTTACCTTGTCCTTCATGTTTGACATAATTTTCAAAAATTTTAACTTGCTGATAACTTTTGAATGAGGTACGATAAGGCGTTCATATCTGACAAGTGCATTACCTATGTCAAAATGTTTCCAAAATGTGCTATGATATTTGACCCCATAACCTTGACCTTCAAGATTGACCTAATTTTTAAACATTTTATCAGTGTTGCTAACTTTTGAAGAAGCGAAGATAGGGCACCTTGAAGTTTCATCTAATTAAAAAAAAAGAGCCACTGTGCATTTGATAGGCATTTTCGCCTATTGTAGTAGTGATTTCTCAAAAACATTTCTAAACCAATATTTTTTTATACAATTTTTTATTTTATACATTAGTAAACTCAAATTACACTATAATAATATTTAAATATTAATAGTTTCCTTATACGATTAATATGGAAATTGTTCAGTTTGTATGGATTATATAGAAAATATTAAGGTAGCTACCTAAACTATGACAAACTGTTGCCAAAGACCAAACTTAACCAGAAAAACAACTTCTGAATAATTTTATTTGGGTATGACTGCACCTTATTACATTTAGATAATTTAGGTTAAAGATGGTCTTAACATTGAAAATGATAAAAATATATATTTAATTTTCCTTCTCATATTTCCGTAAGATTTACTAATCTGTCTAAAATTTATCATTTGGATATCAATGAATTCGTGGCGCAGGGGTATAATCGCTGGACTGAAAATCTTATGATTCCGAGATCGAGATCATTATTTTAATTTTTTTTTTTTTTTTTTTTTTTTTTTTTTGCGTTTCTTTTCTAAGTTTTTTTTTTTTTTTTTTTAAATTTTGAACACAATTTCAAAAAGTTTCAATATACACGTTGCACTTTGAAAGTATCTCGGGAAAAACAGTCTAAACTATTTTATTAAATTTTACAAATTAATACCTCTTTCTTTTATTGTTAAAGATTTTCTTAACCTTTTGTCTCGAAATTAGAGGAATGAGCATGTAAATGACTTTTATATGTTATACTTGCACTTAAGAAAATATACCACGTCCACAAATGATATTATATACGTTGGCTTTGAATTGAACAGGAATGTCTATAGATAGAAACGGGTGAT